>NW_026061757.1:1700857-2041029 GCF_023897955.1 Schistocerca gregaria | reverse complement strand
GCACTAGCGCTTTTCTTCTATAATATGACGCCGCTCCACACGTCTCTTGTCAACCTGCTAACGAAGAAAATGCATACATAAGAGCACTCCAAAGTTATAAGATTGTGTAATTTCCAACAGTGTTCTTAATGTGTAATATAAAAGTATTTAAAGATGTAGCTGCAACTTACAAAAATACGAAATATCCACTCAGTCGACCACTGTACGTAGATACATTCGGTGTGAAGAATGCTATGTGCACAGCACTAGCGCTTTTCTTCTAGAATATGTCGCTGCTCCCACACGTCTCTTGTCAACCTGCTAACGAAGAAAATGCATACATAAGAGCACTCCAAAGTCATAAGATTGTGTAATTTTCAACAGTGTTCTCAATGTGTAATATAAAAGTATTTAAAGATGTAGCTGCAACTTACAAAAATACGGAATATCCACTCATTCGTCCACTGTATTTAGATACATTCGGTGTGAAGAATGCTATGTGCACAGTACTAGCACTTTTCTTCTAGAATATGACGCCGCTCCACACGTCTCTTGTCCACCTGCTAACGAAGAAAATGCATACATAAGAGCAGTCCAAACTCATAAGATTGTGTAATTTTGAAAAGTGTTCTTAATGTGTAATATAAAAGTATTTAAAGATGTAGCTGCAACTTACAAAAATACGAAATATCCACTCAGACGTCCACTGTACGTAGATACATTCGGTGTGAAGAATGCTATGTGCACAGCACTAGCGCCTTTCTTCTAGAATATGTCACCGCTCCCACACGTCTCTTGTAAACCTGCTAACGAAGAAAATGCATTCATAAGAGCACTCCAAAGTCATAAGATTGTGTGATTTTTAACAGTGTTCTCAATGTGTAATATAAAAGTATTTAAAGATGAAGCTGCAACTTACAAAAATACGAAATATCCACTCATTCGTCCACTGTACGTAGATACATTCGGTGTGAAGAATGCTATGTGCACAGCACTAGCGCTTTTCTTCACGAATATGTCGCCGCTCCCACACGTCTCTTGTCAACCTGCTAACGAAGAAAATGCATACATAAGAGCACTCGAAAGTCATAAGATTGTGTAATTTTCAATAGTGTTCTTAATGTGAGATATAAAAGAATTTAAGGATGTAGCTGCAACTTACAAAAATACGAAATATCCACTCAGTCGACCACTGTACGTAGATACATTCGGTGTGAAGAATGCTATGTGCACAGCACTAGCGCTTTTCTTCTAGAATATGACGCCGCTCCACACGTCTCTTGTCAACCTGCTAACGAAGAAAATGCATACATAAGAGCACTCCAAAGTCATAAGATTGTGTAATTTTCAACAGTGTTCTTAATGTGTAATATAAAAATTATTTAAAGATGTAGCTGCAACTTACAAAAATACGAAATATCCACTCAGTCGTCCACTGTACGTAGATACATTCGGTGTGAAGAATGCTATGTGCACAGCACTAGCGCTTTTCTTCTAGATTATGTCACCGTTCCCACATGTCTCTTGTCAACCTGCTAACGAAGAAAATGCATACATAAGAGCACTCCAAAGTCATAAGATTGTGTGATTTTCAACAGTGTTCTCAATGTGTAATATAAAAGTATTTAAAGATGAAGCTGCAACTTACAAAAATACGAAATATCCACTCATTCGTCCACTGTACGTAGATACATTCGGTGTGAAGAATGCTATGTGCACAGAACTAGCGCTTTTCTTCTAGAATATGCGCCGCTCCACACGTCTCTTGTCAACCTGCTAACGAAGAAAATGCATACATAAGAGCACTCCAAAGTCATAAGATTGTGTAATTTTCAACAGTGTTCTCAATGTGTAATATAAAAGTATTTAAAGATGTAGCTGCAACTTACAAAAATACGAAATATCCACTCATTCGTCCACTGTATTTAGATACATTCGGTGTGAAGAATGCTATGTGCACAGCACTAGCGCTTTTCTTCTAGAATATGACGCCGCTCCACACGTCTCTTGTCCACCTGCTAACCAAGAAAATGCATACATAAGAGCAGTGCAAAGTCAGAAGATTGTGTAATTTTGAAAAGTGTTCTTAATGTGTAATATAAAAGTATTTAAAGATGTAGCTGCAACTTACAAAAATACGAAATATCCACTCAGTCGTCCACTGTACGTAGATACATTCGGTGTGAAGATTGCTATGTGCACAGCACTAGCGCTTCTCTTCTAGAATATGTCACCGCTCCCACACGTCTCTTGTCAACCTGCTGACGAAGAAAATGCATACATAAGAGCACTCGAAAGTCAAAAGATTGTGTAATTTTGAACAGTGTTCTTAATGTGTAATATAAAAGTATTTAAAGATGTAGCTGCAACTTACAAAAATACGAAATATCCACTCAGTCGTCCACTGTACGTAGATACATTCAGTGTGAAGAATGCTATGTGCACAGCACTAACGCTTTTCTTCTATAATATGACGCCGCTCCCACACGTCTCTTGTCAACCTGCTAACGAAGAAAATGCATACATAAGAGCACTCCAAAGTAATAAGATTGTGTAATTTTCAACAGTGTTCTCAATGTGTAATATAAAAGTATTTAAAAATGTAGCTGCAACTTACAAAAATACGAAATATACACTCATTCGTCCACTGTACGTAGATACATTCGGTGTGAAGAATGCTATGTGCACAGCACTAGCGCTTTTCTTCTAGAATATGCGCCGCTCCATACGTCTCTTGTCAACCTTCTAACGTAGAAAATGCATACATAAGAGCACTCCAAAGACATAAGATTGTGTAATTTTCAACAGTGTTCTTAATGTGTAATATAAAAGTATTTAAAGATGTAGCTGCAACTTACAAAAATACGAAATATGCACTCCGTCGTCCACTGTACGTAGATACATTCTGTGTGAAGAACGCTTTGTGCACAGCACTAGCGCTTTTCTTCTATAATATGACGCCGCTCCACACGTCTCTTGTCAACCTACTAACGAAGAAAATGCATACATAAGAGCAGTCCAAAGTCATAAGATTGTGTAATTTCCAACAGTGTTCTTAATGTGTAATATAAAAGTATTTAAAGATGTAGCTGCAACTTATAAAAATACGAAATATCCACTCAGTCGTCCACAGTACGTAGATACATTCGGTGTCAAGAATGCTATGTGCACAGCACTAGCGCTTTTCTTCTAGAATATGCGCCGCTCCACACGTCTCTTTTCAACCTGCTAACGAAGAAAATGCATACATAAGAGCACTCCAAAGTCATAAGATTGTGTAATTTTCAACAGTGTCCTTAATGTGTAATATAAAAGTATTAAAAATGTAGCTGCAACTTACAAAAATACGAAATATGCACTCCGTCGTCCACTGTACGTAGATACATTCGGTGTGAAGAACGCTTTGTGCACAGCACTAGCGCTTTTCTTCTAGAATATGACGCCGCTCCACACGTCTCTTTTCAACCTGCTAACGAAGAAAATGCATACATAAGAGCACTCCAAAGTCATAAGATTGTGTAATTTTCAACAGTGTTCTCAATGTGTAATATAAAAGTATTTAAAGATGTAGCTGCAACTTACAAAAATACGAAATATCCACTCAGTCGTCCACTGTACGTAGATACATTCGGTGTGAAGAATGCTATGTGCACAGCACTAGCGCTTTTCTTCTACAATATGTCACCGCTCCCACACGTCTCTTGTCAACCTGCTAACGAAGAAAATGCATTCATAAGAGCACTCCAAAGTCATAAGATTGTGTGATTTTCAACAGTGTTCTCTATGTGTAATATAAAAGTATTTAAAGATGAAGCTGCAACTTACAAAAATACGAAATATCCACTCATTCGTCCATTGTACGTAGATACATTCGGTGTGAAGAATGCTATGTGCACAGCACTAGCACTTTTCTTCAAGAATATGTCGCCGATCCCACACGTCTCTTGTCAACCTGTTAACGAAGAAAATGCATACATAAAGCACTCCAAAGTCATAAGATTGTGTAATTTTCAATAGTGTTCTTAATGTGTGATATAAAAGAATTTAAAGATGTAGCTGCAACTTACAAAAATACGAAATATCCACTCAGTCGACCACTGTACGTAGATACATTCGGTGTGAAGAATGCTATGTGCACAGCACTAGCGCTTTTCTTCTAGAATATGACGCCGCTCCACACGTCTCTTGTCAACCTGCTAACGAAGAAAATGCATACATAAGAGCACTCCAAAGTCATAAGATTGTGTAATTTTCAACAGTGTTCTTAATGTGTAATATAAAAGTATTTAAAGATGTAGCTGCAACTTACAAAAATACGAAATATCCACTCAGTCGTCCACTGTACGTAGATACATTCGGTGTGAAGAATGCTATGTGCACAGCACTAGCGCTTTTCTTCTAGAATATGTCACCGTTCCCACACATCTCTTGTCAACCTGCTAACGAAGAAAATGCATACATAAGAGCACTCCAAAGTCATAAGATTGTGTGATTTTCAACAGTGTTCTATATGTGTAATATAAAAGTATTTAAAGATGAAGCTGCAACTTACAAAAATACGAAATATCCACTCATTCGTCCACTGTACGTAGATACATTCGGTGTGAAGAATGCTATGTGCACAGCACTAGCGCTTTTCTTCAAGGATATGTCGCCGCTCCCACACGACTCTTGTCATCCTGCTAACGAAGAAAATGCATACATAAGAGCACTCCAAAGTCATAAGATTGTGTAATTTTCAACAGTGTTCTTAATGTGTAATATAAAAGTATTTAAAGATGTAGCTGCAACTTACAAAAATACGAAATATGCACTCCGTCGTCTACTGTACGTAGATACATTCTGTGTGAAGAACGCTTTGTGCACAGCACTAGCGCTTTTCTTCTATAATATGACGCCGCTCCACACGTCTCTTGTCAACCTGCTAACGAAGAAAATGCATACATAAGAGCAGTCCAAAGTCATAAGATTGTGTAATTTCCAACAGTGTTCTTAATGTGTAATATAAAAGTATTTAAAGATGTAGCTGCAACTTACAAAAATACGAAATATCAACTCAGTCGTCCACCGTACGTAGATACATTCGGTGTCAAGAATGCTATGTGCACAGCACTAGCGCTTTTCTTCTAGAATATGCGCCGCTCCACACGTCTCTTTTCAACCTGCTAACGAAGAAAATGCATACATAAGAGCACTCCAAAGTCATAAGATTGTGTAATTTTCAACAGTGTTCTTAATGTGTAATATAAAAGTATTTAAAGATGTAGCTGCAACTTACAAAAATACGAAATGTGCACTCCGTCGTCCACTGTACGTAGATACATTCGGTGTGAAGAACGCTTTGTGCACAGCACTAGCGCTTTTCTTCTAGAATATGACGCCGCTCCACACGTCTCTTTTCAACCTGCTAACGAAGAAAATGCATTCATAAGAGCACTCCAAAGTCATAAGATTGTGTGATTTTCAACAGTGTTCTCAATGTGTAATATAAAAGTATTTAAAGATGAAGCTGCAACTTACAAAAATACGAAATATCCACTCATTCGTCCACTGTACGTAGATACATTCCGTGTGAAGAATGCTATGTGCGCAGCACTAGCGCTTTTCTTCAAGAATATGTCGCCGCTCCCACACGTCTCTTGTCAACCTGCTAACGAAGAAAATGCATACATAAGAGCACTCGAAAGTCATAAGATTGTGTAATTTTTAATAGTGTTCTTAATGTGTGATATAAAAGAATTTAAAGATGTAGCTGCAACTTACAAAAATACGAAATATCCACTCAGTCGACCACTGTACGTAGATACATTCGGTGTGAAGAATGCTATGTGCACAGCATTAGCGCTTTTCTTCTAGAATATGACGCCGCTCCACACGTCTCTTGTCAACCTGCTAACGAAGAAAATGCATACATAAGAGCACTCCAAAGCCATAAGATTGTGTAATTTTCAACAGTGTTCTTAATGTGTAATATAAAAGTATTTAAAGATGTAGCTGCAACTTACAAAAATACGAAATATCCACTCAGTCGTCCACTGTACGTAGATACATTCGGTGTGAAGAATGCTATGTGCACAGCACTAGCGTTTTTCTTCTAGAATATGTCACCGTTCCCACACATCTCTTGTCAACCTGCTAACGAAGAAAATGCATACATAAGAGCACTCCAAAGTCATAAGATTGTGTGATTTTCAACAGTGTTCTCAATGTGTAATATAAAAGTATTTAAAGATGAAGCTGCAACTTACAAAAATACGAAATATCCACTCATTCGTCCACTGTACGTAGATACATTCGGTGTGAAGAATGCTATGTGCACAGCACTAGCGCATTTCTTCAAGAATATGTCGCCGCTCCCACACGACTCTTGTCAACCTGCTAACGAAGAAAATGCATACATAAGAGCACTCCAAAGTCATAAGATTGTGTAATTTTCAACAGTGTTCTTAATGTGTAATATAAAAGTATTTAAAGATGTAGCTGCAACTTACAAAAATACGAAATATCCACTCCATCGTCCATTGTACGTAGATACATTCGGTGTGAAGAATGCTTTGTGCACAGCACTAGCGCTTTTCTTCTATAATATGACGCCGCTCCACACGTCTCTTGTCAACCCGCTAACGAAGAAAATGCATACATAAGAGCACTCCAAAGTTAAAAGATTGTGTAATTTCCAACAGTGTTCTTAATGTGTAATATAAAAGTATTTAAAGATGTAGCTGCAACTTACAAAAATACGAAATATCTACTCAGTCGACCACTGTACGTAGATACATTCGGTGTGAAGAATGCTATGTGCACAGCACTAGCGCTTTTCTTCAAGAATATGTCGCCGCTCCCACACGACTCTTGTCATCCTGCTAACGAAGAAAATGCATACATAAGAGCACTCCAAAGTCATAAGATTGTGTAATTTTCAACAGTGTTCTTAATGTGTAATATAAAAGTATTTAAAGATGTAGCTGCAACTTACAAAAATACGAAATATGCACTCCGTCGTCCACTGTACGTAGATACATTCTGTGTGAAGAACGCTTTGTGCACAGCACTAGCGCTTTTCTTCTATAATATGACGCCGCTCCACACGTCTCTTGTCAACCTGCTAACGAAGAAAATGCATACATAAGAGCAGTCCAAAGTCATAAGATTGTGTAATTTCCAACAGTGTTCTTAATGTGTAATATAAAAGTATTTAAAGATGTAGCTGCAACTTACAAAAATACGAAATATCCACTCAGTCGTCCACCGTACGTAGATACATTCGGTGTCAAGAATGCTATGTGCACAGCAATAGCGCTTTTCTTCTAGAATATGCGCCGCTCCACACGTCTCTTTTCAACCTGCTAACGAAGAAAATGCATACATAAGAGCACTCCAAAGTCATAAGATTGTGTAATTTTCAACAGTGTTCTTAATGTGTAATATAAAAGTATTTAAAGATGTAGCTGCAACTTACAAAAATACGAAATGTGCACTCCGTCGTCCACTGTACGTAGATACATTCGGTGTGAAGAATGCTATGTGCACAGCACTAGCGCTTTTCTTCTAGAATATGTCACCGTTCCCACACATCTCTTGTCAACCTGCTAACGAAGAAAATGCATACATAAGAGCACTCCAAAGTCATAAGATTGTGTGATTTTCAACAGTGTTCTATATGTGTAATATAAAAGTATTTAAAGATGAAGCTGCAACTTACAAAAATACGAAATATTTACTCATTCGTCCACTGTACGTAGATACATTCGGTGTGAAGAATGCTATGTGCACAGCACTAGCGCTTTTCTTCAAGGATATGTCGCCGCTCCCACACGACTCTTGTCATCCTGCTAACGAAGAAAATGCATACATAAGAGCACTCCAAAGTCATAAGATTGTGTAATTTTCAACAGTGTTCTTAATGTGTAATATAAAAGTATTTAAAGATGTAGCTGCAACTTACAAAAATACGAAATATGCACTCCGTCGTCCACTGTACGTAAATACATTCTGTGTGAAGAACGCTTTGTGCACAGCACTAGCGCTTTTCTTCTATAATATGACGCCGCTCCACACGTCTCTTGTCAACCTGCTAACGAAGAAAATGCATACATAAGAGCAGTCCAAAGTCATAAGATTGTGTAATTTCCAACAGTGTTCTTAATGTGTAATATAAAAGTATTTAAAGATGTAGCTGCAACTTACAAAAATACGAAATATCCACTCAGTCGTCCACCGTACGTAGATACATTCGGTGTCAAGAATGCTATGTGCACAGCACTAGCGCTTTTCTTCTAGAATATGCGCCGCTCCACACGTCTCTTTTCAACCTGCTAACGAAGAAAATGCATACATAAGAGCACTCCAAAGTCATAAGATTGTGTAATTTTCAACAGTGTTCTTAATGTGTAATATAAAAGTATTTAAAGTTGTAGCTGCAACTTACAAAAATACGAAATGTGCACTCCGTCGTCCACTGTACGTAGATACATTCGGTGTGAAGAACGCTTTGTGCACAGCACTAGCGCTTTTCTTCTAGAATATGACGCCGGTCCACACGTCTCTTTTCAACCTGCTAACGAAGAAAATGCATTCATAAGAGCACTCCAAAGTCATAAGATTGTGTGATTTTCAACAGTGTTCTCAATGTGTAATATAAAAGTATTTAAAGATGAAGCTGCAACTTACAAAAATATGAAATATCCACTCATTCGTCCACTGTACGTAGATACATTCGGTGTGAAGAATGCTATGTGCGCAGCACTAGCGCTTTTCTTCAAGAATATGTCGCCGCTCCCACACGTCTCTTGTCAACCTGCTAACGAAGAAAATGCATACATAAGAGCACTCGAAAGTCATAAGATTGTGTAATTTTCAATAGTGTTCTTAATGTGTGATATAAAAGAATTTAAAGATGTAGCTGCAACTTACAAAAATACGAAAAAACCACTCAGTCGACCACTGTACGTAGATACATTCGGTGTGAAGAATGCTATGTGCACAGCATTAGCGCTTTTCTTCTAGAATATGACGCCGCTCCACACGTCTCTTGTCAACCTGCTAACGAAGAAAATGCATACATAAGAGCACTCCAAAGTCATAAGATTGTGTAATTTTCAACAGTGTTCTTAATGTGTAATATAAAAGTATTTAAAGATGTAGCTGCAACTTACAAAAATACGAAATATCCACTCAGTCGTCCACTGTACGTAGATACATTCGGTGTGAAGAATGCTATGTGCACAGCACTAGCGCTTTTTTTCTAGAATATGTCACCGTTCCCACACATCTCTTGTCAACCTGCTAACGAAGAAAATGCATACATAAGAGCACTCCAAAGTCATAAGATTGTGTGATTTTCAACAGTGTTCTCAATGTGTAATATAAAAGTATTTAAAGATGAAGCTGCAACTTACAAAAATACGAAATATCCACTCATTCGTCCACTGTACGTAGATACATTCGGTGTGAAGAATGCTATGTGCACAGCACTAGCGCATTTCTTCAAGAATATGTCGCCGCTCCCACACGACTCTTGTCAACCTGCTAACGAAGAAAATGCATACATAAGAGCACTCCAAAGTCATAAGATTGTGTAATTTTCAACAGTGTTCTTAATGTGTAATATAAAAGTATTTAAAGATGTAGCTGCAACTTACAAAAATACGAAATATCCACTCCATCGTCCATTGTACGTAGATACATTCGGTGTGAAGAATGCTTTGTGCACAGCACTAGCGCTTTTCTTCTATAATATGACGCCGCTCCACACGTCTCTTGTCAACCCGCTAACGAAGAAAATGCATACATAAGAGCACTCCAAAGTTAAAAGATTGTGTAATTTCCAACAGTGTTCTTAATGTGTAATATAAAAGTATTTAAAGATGTAGCTGCAACTTACAAAAATACGAAATATCTACTCAGTCGACCACTGTACGTAGATACATTCGGTGTGAAGAATGCTATGTGCACAGCACTAGCGCTTTTCTTCAAGAATATGTCGCCGCTCCCACACGACTCTTGTCATCCTGCTAACGAAGAAAATGCATACATAAGAGCACTCCAAAGTCATAAGATTGTGTAATTTTCAACAGTGTTCTTAATGTGTAATATAAAAGTATTTAAAGATGTAGCTGCAACTTACAAAAATACGAAATATGCACTCCGTCGTCCACTGTACGTAGATACATTCTGTGTGAAGAACGCTTTGTGCACAGCACTAGCGCTTTTCTTCTATAATATGACGCCGCTCCACACGTCTCTTGTCAACCTGCTAACGAAGAAAATGCATACATAAGAGCACTCCAAAGTCATAAGATTGTGTAATTTCCAAAAGTGTTCTTAATGTGTAATATAAAAGTATTTAAAGATGTAGCTGCAACTTACAAAAATACGAAATATCCACTCAGTCGTCCACCGTACGTAGATACATTCGGTGTCAAGAATGCTATGTGCACAGCACTAGCGCTTTTCTTCTAGAATATGCGCCGCTCCACACGTCTCTTTTCAACCTGCTAACGAAGAAAATGCATACATAAGAGCACTCCAAAGTCATAAGATTGTGTAATTTTCAACAGTGTTCATAATGTGTAATATAAAAGTATTTAAAGATGTAGCTGCAACTTACAAAAATACGAAATGTGCACTCCGTCGTCCACTGTACGTAGATACATTCGGTGTGAAGAACGCTTTGTGCACAGCACTAGCGCTTTTCTTCTAGAATATGACGCCGCTCCACACGTCTCTTTTCAACCTGCTAACGAAGAAAATGCATACATAAGAGCACTCGAAAGTCATGAGATTGTGTAATTTTCAATAGTGTTCTTAATGTGCGATATAAAAGAATTTAAAGATGTAGCTGCAACTTACAAAAATACGAAATATCCACTCAGTCGACCACTGTACGTAGATACATTCGGTGTGAAGAATGCTATGTGCACAGCACTAGCGCTTTTCTTCTAGATTATGACGCCGCTCCACACGTCTCTTGTCAACCTGCTAACGAAGAAAATGCATACATAAGAGCACTCCAAAGTCATAAGATTGTGTAATTTTCAACAGTGTTCTTAATGTGTAATATAAAAGTATTTAAAGATGTAGCTGCAACTTACAAAAATACGAAATATCCACTCAGTCGTCCACTGTACGTAGATACATTCGGTGTGAAGAATGCTATGTGCACAGCACTAGCGCTTTTCTTCTAGAATATGTCACCGTTCCCACACATCTCTTGTCAACCTGCTAACGAAGAAAATGCATACATAAGAGCACTCCAAAGTCATAAGATTGTGTGATTTTCAACAGTGTTCTCAATGTGTAATATAAAAGTATTTAAAGATGAAGCTGCAACTTACAAAAATACGAAATATCCACTCATTCGTCCACTGTACGTAGATACATTCGGTGTGAAGAATGCTATGTGCACAGCACTAGCGCATTTCTGCAAGAATATGTCGCCGCTCCCACACGACTCTTGTCAACCTGCTAACAAAGAAAATGCATACATAAGAGCACTCCAAAGTCATAAGATTGTGTAATTTTCAACAGTGTTCTTAATGTGTAATATAAAAGTATTTAAAGATGTAGCTGCAACTTACAAAAATACGAAATATCCACTCCATCGTCCATTGTACGTAGATACATTCGGTGTGAAGAATGCTTTGTGCACAGCACTAGCGCTTTTCTTCTATAATATGACGCCGCTCCACACGTCTCTTGTCAACCTGCTAACGAAGAAAATGCATACATAAGAGCACTCCAAAGTTAAAAGATTGTGTAATTTCCAACAGTGTTCTTAATGTGTAATATAAAAGTATTTAAAGATGTAGCTGCAACTTACAAAAATACGAAATATCCACTCAGTCGACCACTGTACGTAGATACATTCGGTGTGAAGAATGCTATGTGCACAGCACTAGCGCTATTCTTCTAGAATATGTCGCTGCTCCCACACGTCTCTTGTCAACCTGCTAACGAAGAAAATGCATACATAAGAGCACTCCAAAGTCATAAGATTGTGTAATTTTCAACAGTGTTCTCAATGTGTAATATAAAAGTATTTAAAGATGTAGCTGCAACTTACAAAAATACGAAATATCCACTCAGTCGACCACTGTACGTAGATACATTCGGTGTGAAGAATGCTATGTGCACAGCACTAGCGCTTTTCTTCTAGAATATGTCGCTGCTCCCACACGTCTCTTGTCAACCTGCTAACGAAGAAAATGCATACATAAGAGCACTCCAAAGTCATAAGATTGTGTAATTTTCAACAGTGTTCTCAATGTGTAATATAAAAGTATTTAAAGATGTAGCTGCAACTTACAAAAATACGAAATATCCACTCAGTCGTCCACTGTACGTAGATACATTCGGTGTGAAGAATGCTATGTGCACAGCACTAGCGCTTTTCTTCTAGAATATGTCACCGCTCCCACACGTCTCTTGTCAACCTGCTAACGAAGAAAATGCATTCATAAGAGCACTCCAAAGTCATAAGATAGTGTGATTTTCAACAGTGTTCTATATGTGTAATATAAAAGTATTTAAAGATGAAGCTGCAACTTACAAAAATACGAAATATCCACTCATTCGTCCACTGTACGTAGATACATTCGGTGTGAAGAATGCTATGTGCACAGCACTAGCGCTTTTCTTCAAGAATATGTCGCCGCTCCCACACGTCTCTTGTCAACCTGCTAACGAAGAAAATGCATACATAAGAGCACTCCAAAGTCATAAGATTGTGTAATTTTCAACAGTGTTCTCAATGTGTAATATAAAAGTATTTAAAGATGTAGCTGCAACTTACAAAAATACGAAATATCCACTCATTCGTCCACTGTACGTAGATACATTCTGTGTGAAGAATGCTATGTGCACAGCACTAGCGCTTTTCTTCTAGAATATGACACCGCTCCACACGTCTCTTGTCAACCTGCTAACGAAGAAAATGCATACATAAGAGCAGTGCAAAGTCATAAGATTGTGTAATTTTCAACAGTGTTCTTAATGTGTAATATAAAAGTATTTAAAAATGTAGCTGCAACTTACAAAAATTCGAAATATCCACTCCATCGTCCATTGTACGTAGATACATTCGGTGTGAAGAATGCTATGTGCACAGCACTAGCGCTTTTCTTCTAGAGTATGACGCCGCTCCACACGTCTCTTGTCAACCTGCTAACGAAGAAATTGCATACATAAGAGCACTCCAAACTCATAAGATTGTGTAATTTTCAACAGTGTTCTTAATGTGTAATATAAAAGTATTGAAAGATGTAGCTGCAACTTACAAAAATACGAAATATCCACTCATTCGTCCACTGTATTTAGATAGATTCGGTGTGAAGAATGCTATGTGCACAACACTAGCGCTTTTCTTCTAGAATATGACGCCGCTCCACACGTCTCTTGTCCACCTGCTAACGAAGAAAATGCATACATAAGAGCAGTCCAAAGTCATAAGATTGTGTAATTTTGAAAAGTGTTCTTAATTTGTAATATAAAAGTATTTAAAGATGTAGCTGCAAATTAACAAAAAATACGAAATATCCACTCAGTCGACCACTGTACGTAGATACATTCGGTGTGAAGAATGCTATGTGCACAGCACTAGCGCTTTTCTTCTATAATATGACGCCGCGCCACACCTCTCTTTTCAACCTGCTAACGAAGAAAATGCATACATAAGAGCACTCCAAAGTTATAAGATTGTGTAATTTCCAACAGTGTTCTTAATGTGTAATATAAAAGTATTTAAAGATGTAGCTGCAACTTACAAAAATACGAAATATCCACTCAGTCGTCCACTGTACGTAGATACATTCGGTGTGAAGAATGCTATGTGCACAGCACTAGCGCTTTTCTTCTAGAATACGACGACGCTCCACACGTCTCTTGTCAACCTGCTAACGAAGAAAATGCATACATAAGAGCACTCCAAACTCATATGATTGTGTAATTTTCAACAGTGTTCTTAATGTGTAATATGAAAGTATTGAAAGATGTAGCTGCAACTTACAAAAATACGAAATATCCACTCAGTCGACCACTGTACGTAGATACATTCGGTGTGAAGAATGCTATGTGCACAGCACTAGCGCTTTTCTTCTAGAATATGTCGCTGCTCCCACACGTCACTTGTCAACCTGCTAACGAAGAAAATGCATACATAAGAGCACTCCAAAGTCATAAGATTGTGTAATTTTCAACAGTGTTCTCAATGTGTAATATAAAAGTATTTAAAGATGTAGCTGCAACTTACAAAAATACGAAATATCCACTCAGTCGTCAACTGTACATAGATACATTCGGTGTCAAGAATGCTATGTGCACAGCACTAGCGCTTTTCTTCTAGAATATGACGCCGCTCCACACGTCTCTTGTCAACCTGCTAACGAAGAAAATGCATACATAAGAGCACTCCAAAGTCATAAGATTGTGTAATTTTCAACAGTGTTCTTAAAGTGTAATATAAAAGTATTTAAAGATGTAGCTGCAAATTACAAAAAATACGAAATATCCACTCAGTCGACCACTGTACGTAGATACATTCGGTGTGAAGAATGCTATGTGCACAGCACTATCGTTTTTCTTCTAGAATATGTCGCCGCTCCCACACGTCTCTTGTCAACCTTCTAACGAAGAAAATGCATACATAAGACCCATCCAAAGACATAAAATTGTGTAATTTTCAACAGTGTTCTCAATGTGTAATATAAAAGTATTTAAAGATGTAGCTGCAACTTACAAAAATACGAAATATCCATTCCGTCGTCCACTGTACGTAGCTACATTCGGTGTGAAGAACGCTTTAAGCACAGCACTAGCGCTTTTCTTCTAGAATATGACGCCGCTCCACACGTCTCTTGTCAACCTGCTAACGAAGAAAATGCATACATAAGAGCACTCCAAAGTCATAAGATTGTGTAATTTTCAACAGTGTTCTTAATGTGTAATATAAAAGTATTTAACGATGTAGCTGCAACTTTCAAAAATACGAAATATCCACTCAGTCGTCCACTGTACGTAGATACATTCGGTGTGAAGAATGCTATGTGCACAGCACTAGCGCTTTTCTTCTAGAATATGACGCCGCTCCACACATCTCTTTTCAACCTGCTAACGAAGAAAATGCATACATAAGAGCACTCCAAAGCATAAGAATGTGTAATTTTTAACAGTGTTCTTAATGTGTAATAGAAAAGTATTTAAAGATGTAGCTGAAACTTACAAAAATACGAAATATCCACTCAGTCGACCACTGTACATAGATACATTCGGTGTGAAGAATGCTATGTGCACAGCACTAGCGCTTTTCTTCTAGAATATGACGCCGCTCCACACGTCTCTTGTTAACCTGCTAACGAAGAAAATGCATACATAAGAGCACTCCAAAGTCATAAGATTGTGTAAATTTCAACAGTGTTCTTAATGTGTAATATAAAAGTATTTAAAGATGTAGCTGCAACTTACAAAAATACGAAATATGCATTCCGTCGTCCACTGTACGTAGATACATTCGGTGTGAAGAACGCTTTGTGCACAGCACTAGCGCTTTTCTTCTAGAATATGACGCCGCTCCACACGTCTCTTGTCAACCTGCTACCGAAGAAAATGCATACATAAGAGCACTCCAAAGTCATAAGATTGTGTAATTTTCAACAGTGTTCTTAATGTGTAATATAAAAGTATTTAAAGATGTAGCTGCAACTTACAAAAATACGAAATATGCATTCCGTCGTCCACTGTACGTAGATAAATTCGGTGTGAAGAACGCTTTGTGCGCAGCACGAGCGCTTTTCTTCTAGAATATGACGCCGCTCCACACGTCTCTTGTCAACCTGCTAACGAAGAAAATGCATACATAAGAGCACTCCAAAGTCATAAGATTGTGTAATTTTCAACAGTGTTCTTAATGTGTAATATAAAAGTATTTAAAGATGTAGCTGCAACTTACAAAAATACGAAATATCCACTCAGTCGGCCACTGTACGTAGATACATTCGGTGTCAAGAATGCTATGTGCACAGCACTAGCGCTTTTCTTCTAGAATATGACGCCGCTCCACACGTCTCTTGTCAACCTGCTAACGAATAAAATGCATACATAAGAGCAGTCCAAAGTCATAAGATTGTGTAATTTTGAAAAGTGTTCTTAATTTGTATTATAAAAGTATTTAAAGATGTAGCTGCAACTTACAAAAATACGAAATATCCACTCAGTCGTCCACTGTACGTAGATACATTCGGTGTGAAGAATGCTATGTGCACAGCACTAGCGCTTTTCTTCTAGAATATGACGCCGCTCCCACACGTCTCTTGTCAACCTGCTAACGAAGAAAATGCATACATAAGAGCACTCCAAAGTCATAAGATTGTGTAATTTTCAACAGTGTTCTTAAAGTGTAATATAAAAGTATTTAAAGATCTAGCTGCAAATTACAAAAAATACGAAATATCCACTCAGTCGACCACTGTACGTAGATACATTCGGTGTGAAGAATGCTATGTGCACAGCACTAGCGCTTTTCTTCTAGAATATGTCGCCGCTCCCACAAGTCTCTTGTCAACCTTCTAACGAAGAAAATGCATACATAAGACCACTCCAAAGTCATAAAATTGTGTAATTTTCAACAGTGTTCTCAATGTGTAATATAAAAGTATTTAAAGATGTAGCTGCAACTTACAAAAATACGAAATATCCACTCATTCGTCCACTGTACGTAGATACATTTGGTGTGAAGAATGCTATGTGCACAGCACTAGCGCTTTTCTTCTAAAATCTGAAGCCGCTCCACACGTCTCTTGTCAACCTGCTAACGAAGAAAATGCATACATAAGAGCACTCCAAAGTCATAAGATTGTGTAATTTCAACAGTGTTCTTAATGTGTAATATAAAAGTATTTAAAGATGTAGCTGCAACTTACAAAAATACGAAATATCCACTCATTCGTCCACTGTATTTAGATACATTCAGTGTGAAGAATGCTATGTGCACAGCACTAGCGCTTTTCTTCTAGAATATGACGCCTCTCCACACGTCTCTTTTCAACCTGCTAACGAAGAAAATGCATACATAAGAGCACTCCAAAGCATAAGATTGTGTAATTTTTAACAGTGTTCTTAATGTGTAATATAAAAGTATTTAAAGATGTAGCTGCAACTTACAAAAATACGAAGTATCCACTCAGTCGACCACTGTACGTAGATACATTCGGTGTGAAGAATGCTATGTGCACAGCACTAGCGCTTTTCTTCTAGAATATGACGCCGCTCCACACGTCTCTTGTCAACCTGCTAACGAAGAAAATGCATACATAAGAGCACTCCAAAGTCATAAGATTGTGTAATTTTCAACAGTGTTCTTAATGTGTAATATAAAAGTATTTAAAGATGTAGCTGCAACTTACAAAAATACGAAATATGCATTCCGTCGTCCACTGTACGTAGATACTATCGGTGTGTAGAACGCTTTGTGCACAGCACTAGCGCTTTTCTTGTAGAATATGACGCCGCTCTACACGTCTCTTGTCAACCTGCTAACGAAGAAAATGCATACATAAGAGCACTCCAAAGTCATAAGATTGTGTAATTTTCAACAGTGTTCTTAATGTGTAATATAAAAGTATTTAAAGATGTAGCCGCAACTTACAAAAATACAAAATATGCATTCCGTCGTCCACTGTACGTAGATACATTCGGTGTGAAGAACGCTTTGTGCACAGCACTAGCGCTTTTCTTCTAGAATATGACGCCGCTCCACACGTCTCTTGTCAACCTGCTAACGAAGAAAATGCATACATAAGAGCACTCCAAAGTCATAAGATTGTGTAATTTTCAACAGTGTTCTTAATGTGTAATATAAAAGTATTTAAAGATGTAGCTGCAACTTACAAAAATACGAAATATCCACTCAGTCGTCCACTGTACGTAGATACATTCGGTGTGAAGAATGCTATGTGCACAGCACTAGCGCTTTTCTTCTAGAATATGACGCCGCCCCACACGTATCTTTCCAACCTGCTAACGAAGAAAATGCATACATAAGAGCACTCCAAAGTCATAAGATTGTGTAATTTTCAACAGTGTTCTCAATGTGTAATATAAAAGTATTTAAAGATGTAGCTGCAACTTACAAAAATACGAAATATGCTTTCCGTCGTCCACTGTACGTAGCTACATTCGGTGTGAAGAACGCTTTAAGCACAGCACTAGCGCTTTTCTTCTAGAATATGACGCCGCTCCACACGTCTCTTGTCAACCTGCTAACGAAGAAAATGCATACATAAGAGCACTCCAAAGTCATAAGATTGTGTAATTTTCAACAGTGTTCTTAATGTGTAATATAAAAGTATTTAACGATGTAGCTGCAACTTTCAAAAATACGAAATATCCACTCAGTCGTCCACTGTACGTAGATACATTCGGTGTGGAGAATGCTATGTGCACAGCACTAGCGCTTTTCTTCTAGAATATGACGCCGCTCCACACATCTCTTTTCAACCTGCTAACGAAGAAAATGCATACATAAGAGCACTCCAAAGCATAAGAATGTGTAATTTTTAACAGTGTTCTTAATGTGTAATATAAAAGTATTTAAAGATGTAGCTGCAACTTACAAAAATACGAAAAAACCACTCAGTCGACCACTGTACATAGATACATTCGGTGTGAAGAATGCTATGTGCACAGCACTAGCGCTTTTCTTCTAGAATATGACGCCGCTCCACACGTCTCTTGTTAACCTGCTAACGAAGAAAATGCATACATAAGAGCACTCCAAGGTCATAAGATTGTGTAATTTTCAACAGTGTTCTTAATGTGTAATATAAAAGTATTTAAAGATGTAGCTGCAACTTACAAAAATACGAAATATGCATTCCGTCGTCCACTGTACGTAGATACATTCGGTGTGAAGAACGCTTTGTGCACAGCACTAGCGCTTTTCTTCTAGAATATGACGCCGCTCCACACGTCTCTTGTCAACCTGCTAACGAAGAAAATGCATACATAAGAGCACTCCAAAGTCATAAGATTGTGTAATTTTCAACAGTGTTCTTAATGTGTAATATAAAAGTATTTAAAGATGTAGCTGCAACTTACAATAATACGAAATATGCATTCCGTCGTCCACTGTACGTAGATAAATTCGGTGTGAAGAACGCTTTGTGCGCAGCACGAGCGCTTTTCTTCTAGAATATGACGCCGCTCCACACGTCTCTTGTCAACCTGCTAACGAAGAAAATGCATACATAAGAGCACTCCAAAGTCATAAGATTGTGTAATTTTCAACAGTGTTCTTAATGTGTAATATAAAAGTATTTAAAGATGTAGCTGCAACTTACAAAAATACGAAATATCCACTCAGTCGGCCACTGTACGTAGATACATTCGGTGTCAAGAATGCTATGTGCACAGCACTAGCCCTTTTCTTCTAGAATATGACGCCGCTCCACACGTCTCTTGTCAACCTGCTAACGAAGAAAATGCATACATAAGAGCAGTCCAAAGTCATAAGATTGTGTAATTTTGAAAAGTGTTCTTAATTTGTATTATAAAAGTATTTAAAGATGTAGCTGCAACTTACAAAAATACGAAATATCCACTCAGTCGTCCACTGTACGTAGATACATTCGGTGTGAAGAATGCTATGTGCACAGCACTAGCGCTTTTCTTCTAGAATATGACGCCGCTCCCACACGTCTCTTGTCAACCTGCTAACGAAGAAAATGCATACATAAGAGCACTCCAAAGTCATAAGATTGTGTAATTTTCAACAGTGTTCTTAAAGTGTAATATAAAAGTATTTAAAGATGTAGCTGCAAATTACAAAAAATACGAAATATCCACTCAGTCGACCACTGTACGTAGATACATTCGGTGTGAAGAATGCTATGTGCACAGCACTAGCGCTTTTCTTCTAGAATATGTCGCCGCTCCCACAAGTCCCTTGTCAACCTTCTAACGAAGAAAATGCATACATAAGACCACTCCAAAGTCATAAAATTGTGTAATTTTCAACAGTGTTCTCAATGTGTAATATAAAAGTATTTAAAGATGTAGCTGCAACTTACAAAAATACGAAATATCCACTCATTCGTCCACTGTACGTAGATACATTTGGTGTGAAGAATGCTATGTGCACAGCACTAGCGCTTTTCTTCTAGAATATGACGCCGCTCCACACGTCTCTTGTTAACCTGCTAACGAATTAAATGCATACATAAGAGCACTCCAAAGTCATAAGATTGTGTAATTTTCAACAGTGTTCTTAATGTGTAATATAAAAGTATTTAAAGATGTAGCTGCAACTTAAAAAAATACGAAATATCCACTCAGTCGTCCACTGTACGTAGATACATTTGGTATGAAGAATGCTATGTGCACAGCACTAGCGCTTTTCTTCTAGAATATGACGCCGCTCCACACGTCTCTTGTCAACCTGCTAACGAAGAAAATGCATACATAAGAGCACTCCAAAGTCATAAGATTGTGTAATTTTCAACAGTGTTCTTAATGTGTAATATAAAAGTATTTAAAGATGTAGCTGCAACTTACAAAAATACGAAATATGCATTCCGTCGTCCACTGTACGTAGATACTATCGGTGTGTAGAACGCTTTGTGCACAGCACTAGCGCTTTTCTTCTAGAATATGACGCCGCTCTACACGTCTCTTGTCAACCTGCTAACGAAGAAAATGCATACATAAGAGCACTTCAAAGTCATAAGATTGTGTAATTTTCAACAGTGTTCTTAATGTGTAATATAAAAGTATTTAAAGATGTAGCTGCAACTTACAAAAATACAAAATATGCATTCCGTCGTCCACTGTACGTAGATACATTCGGTGTGAAGAACGCTTTGTGCACAGCACTAGCGCTTTTCTTCTAGAATATGACGCCGCTCCACACGTCTCTTGTCAACCTGCTAACGAAGAAAATGCATACATAAGAGCACTCCAAAGTCATAAGATTGTGTAATTTTTAACAGTGTTCTTAATGTGTAATATAAAAGTATTTAAAGATGTAGCTGCAACTTACAAAAATACGAAATATCCACTCAGTCGTCCACTGTACGTAGATACATTCGGTGTGAAGAATGCTATGTGCACAGCACTAGCGCTTTTCTTCTAGAATATGACGCCGCCCCACACGTATCTTTTCAACCTGCTAACGAAGAAAATGCATACATAAGAGCACTCCAAAGTCATAAGAATGTGTAATTTTCAACAGTGTTCTTAATGTGTAATATAAAAGTATTTAAAGATGTAGCTGCAACTTACAAAAATACGAAATATCCACTCAGTCGACCACTGTACATAGATACATTCGGTGTGAAGAATGCTATGTGCACAGCACTAGCGCTTTTCTTCTAGAATGTGACGCCGCTCCACACGTCTCTTGTTAACCTGCTAACGAAGAAAATGCATACATAAGAGCACTCCAAAGTCATAAGATTGTGTAATTTTCAACAGTGTTCTTAATGTGTAATATAAAAGTATTTAAAGATGTAGCTGCAACTTACAAAAATACGAAATATCTACTCAGTCGTCCACTGTACGTAGATACATTCGGTGTGAAGAATGCTATGTGCACAGCACTAGCGCTTTTCTTCTAGAATATGTCACCGCTACCATACGTCTCTTGTCAACCTGCTAACGAAGAAAATGCATACATAAGAGCACTCCAAAGTCATAAGATTGTGTAATTTTCAACAGTGTTCTTAATGTGTAATATAAAAGTATTTAAAGTTGTAGCTGCAACTTACAAAAATACGAAATATCCACTCAGTCGTCCACTGTACGTAGATACATTCGGTGTGAAGAATGCTATGTGCACAGCACTAGCGCTTTTCTTCTAGAAAATTACGCCGCTCCACACGTCTCTTGTCAACCTGCTAACGAAGAAAATGCATTCATAAGAGCACTCCAAAGTCATAAGATTGTGTAATTTTCAACAGTGTTCTTAATGTGTAATATAAAAGTATTTAAAGATGTAGCTGCAACTTACCAAAATACGAAATATCCACTCAGTCGTCCACTGTACGTAGATACATTCGGTGTGAAAAATGCTATGTGCACAGCACTAGCGCATTTCTTCTAGAATATGTCGCCGCTCCCACACGTCTCTTGTCAACCTGCTAACGAAGAAAATGCATACATGCACTCCAAAGTCATAAGATAGTGTAGTTTTCAACATTGTTCTCAATGTGTAATATAAAAGTATTTAAAAATGTAGCTGCAACTTACAAAAATACCAAATATCCACTCAGTCGTCCACTGTACGTAGATACATTCGGTGTGAAGAATGCTATGTGCACAGCACTAGCGCTTTTCTTCTAGAATATGACGCCGTTCCACACGTCTCTTGTCAACCTGCTAACGAAGAAAATGCATACATCAGAGCACTCCAAAGTCATAAGATTGTGTAATTTTCAACAGTATTCTTAATGTGTAATATAAAAGTATTTAAAGATGTAGCTGCAACTTACAAAAATACGAAATATCCACTCATTCGTCCACTGTACGTAGATACATTCGGTGTCAAGAATGCTATGTGCACAGCACTAGCGCTTTTCTTCTATTATATGCGCCGCTCCACACGTCTCTTGTCAACCTGCTAACGAAGAAAATGCATACATAAGAGCACTCCAAAGACGTAAGATTGTGTAATTTTCAACAGTGTTCTTAATCTGCAATATAAAAGTATTTAAAGGTGTAGCTGCAACTTACAAAAATACGAAATATCCACTCAGTCGTCCACTGTACGTAGATACATTCGGTGTGAAGAATGCTATGTGCACAGCACTAGCGCTTTTCTTCTAGAATATGACGCCGCTCCACACGTATCTTTTCAACCTGCTAACGAAGAAAATGCATACATAAGAGCACTCCAAAGTCATAAGATTGTGTAATTTTTAACAGTGTTCTTAATGTGTAATATAAAAGTATTTAAAGATGTAGCTGCAACTTACAAAAATACGAAATATCAACTCTGTCGACCACTGTACATAGATACATTCGGTGTGAAGAATGCTATGTGCACAGCACTAGCGCTTTTCTTCTAGAATATGACGCCGCTCCACACGTCTCTTGTTAACCTGCTAACGAAGAAAATGCATACATAAGAGCACTCCAAAGTCATAAGATTGTGTAATTTTCAACAGTGTTCTTAATGTGTAATATAAAAGTATTTAAAGATGTAGCTGCAACTTACAAAAATACGAAATATCTACTCAGTCGTCCACTGTACGTAGATACATTCGGTGTGAAGAATGCTATGTGCACAGCACTAGCGCTTTTCTTCTAGAATATGTCACCGCTACCATACGTCTCTTGTCAACCTGCTAACGAAGAAAATGCATACATAAGAGCACTCCAAAGTCATAAGATTGTGTAATTTTCAACAGTGTTCTTAATGTGTAATATAAAAGTATTTAAAGATGTAGCTGCAACTTACAAAAATACGAAATATCCACTCAGTCGTCCACTGTACGTAGATACATTCGGTGTGAAGAATGCTATGTGCACAGCACTAGCGCATTTCTTCTAGAATATGTCGCCGCTCCCACACGTCTCTTGTCAACCTGCTAACGAAGAAAATGCATACATAAGAGCACTCCAAAGTCATAAGATAGTGTAATTTTCAACATTGTTCTCAATGTGTAATATAAAAGTATTTAAAAATGTAGCTGCAACTTACAAAAATACGAAATATCCACTCAGTCGTCCACTGTACGTAGATACATTAGGTGTGAAGAATGCTATGTGCACAGCACTAGCGCTTTTCTTCTAGAATATGACGCCGTTCCACACGTCTCTTGTCAACCTGCTAACGAAGAAAATGCATACATCAGAGCACTCCAAAGTCATAAGATTGTGTAATTTTCAACAGTATTCTTAATGTGTAATATAAAAGTATTTAAAGATGTAGCTGCAACTTACAAAAATACGAAATATCCACTCATTCGTCCACTGTACGTAGATACATTCGGTGTCAAGAATGCTATGTGCACAGCACTAGCGCTTTTCTTCTATTATATGCGCCGCTCCACACGTCTCTTGTCAACCTGCTAACGAAGAAAATGCATACATAAGAGCACTCCAAAGACGTAAGATTGTGTAATTTTCAACAGTGTTCTTAATCTGCAATATAAAAGTATTTAAAGGTGTAGCTGCAACTTACAAAAATACGAAATATCCACTCAGTCGTCCACTGTACGTAGATACATTCGGTGTGAAGAATGCTATGTGCACAGCACTAGCGCTTTTCTTCTAGAATATGACGCCGCTCCACACGTATCTTTTCAACCTGCTAACGAAGAAAATGCATACATAAGAGCACTCCAAAGTCATAAGATTGTGTAATTTTCAACAGTGTTCTTAATGTGTAATATAAAAGTATTTAAAGATGTAGCTGCAACTTACAAAAATACGAAATATCCACTCAGTCGACCACTGTACATAGATACATTCGGTGTGAAGAATGCTATGTGCACAGCACTAGCGCTTTTCTTCTAGAATATGACGCCGCTCCACACGTCTCTTGTTAACCTGCTAACGAAGAAAATGCATACATAAGAGCACTCCAAAGTCATAAGATTGTGTAATTTTCAACAGTGTTCTTAATGTGTAATATAAAAGTATTTAAAGATGTAGCTGCAACTTACAAAAATACGAAATATCCACTCATTCGTCCACTGTACGTAGATACATTCGGTGTGAAGAATGCTATGTGCACAGCACTAGCGCTTTTCTTCTAGAATATGACGCCGCTCCACACGCCTCTTGTCAACCTGCTAACGAAGAAAATGCATACATAAGAGCACTCCAAAGTCATAAGATTGTGTAATTTTCAACAGTGTTCTTAATGTGTAATATAAAAGTATTTAAAGATGTAGCTGCAACTTACAAAAATACGAAATATCCACTCAGTCGTCCACTGTACGTAGATACATTCGGTGTGAAGAATGCTATGTGCACAGCACTAGCGCTTTTCTTCTAGAATATGACGCCGCTCCACACGTCTCTTGTCAACCTGCTAACGAAGAAAATGCATACATAAGAGCACTCCAAAGTCATAAGATTGTGTAATTTTCAACAGTGTTCTTAATGTGTAATATAAAAGTATTTAAAGATGTAGCTGCAACTTACAAAAATACGAAATATCCACTCAGTCGTCCACTGTACGTAGATACATTCGGTGTGAAGAATACTATGTGCACAGCACTAGCGCATTTCTTCTAGAATATGTCGCCGCTCCCACACGTCTCTTGTCAACCTGCTAACGAAGAAAATGCATACATAAGAGCACTCCAAACTCATAAGATAGTGTAATTTTCAACATTGTTCTCAATGTGTAATATAAAAGTATTTAAAAATGTAGCTGCAACTTACAAAAATACGAAATATCCACTCAGTCGTCCACTGTACGTAGATACATTCGGTGTGAAGAATGCTATGTGCACAGCACTAGCGCTTTTCTTCTAGAATATGACGTCGTTCCACACGTCTCTTGTCAACCTGCTAACGAAGAAAATGCATACATCACAGCACTCCAAAGTCATAAGATTGTGTAATTTTCAACAGTATTCTTAATGTGTAATATAAAAGTATTTAAAGATGTAGCTGCAACTTACAAAAATACGAAATATCCACTCATTCGTCCACTGTACGTAGATACATTCGGTGTCAAGAATGCTATGTGCACAGCACTAGCGCTTTCCATCTAGTATATGCGCCGCTCCACACGTCTCTTGTCAACCTGCTAACGAAGAAAATGCATACATAAGAGCACTCCAAAGACGTAAGATTGTGTAATTTTCAACAGTGTTCTTAATCTGCAATATAAAAGTATTTAAAGGTGTAGCTGCAACTTACGAAAATACGAAATATCCACTGAGTCGTCCACTGTACGTAGATACATTCGGTGTGAAGAATGCTTTGTGCACAGCACTAGCGCTTTTCTCCTAGAATATGACGCCGCTCCACATGTCCCTTGTCAACCTGCTAACGGAGAAAATGCATACATAAGAGCACTCCAAAGTCATAAGATTGTGTAATTTTCAACAGTGTTCATAATGTGTAATATAAAAGTATTTAAAGATGTAGCTGCAACTTACATAAATACTTAATATCCACTCAGTCGTCCACTGTACCTAGATACATTCGGTGTAAAGAATGCTATGTGCACAGCACTAGCGCTTTTCTTCTAGAATATGTCGCCGTTCAGACACGTCTCTTGTCAACCTGCTACCGAAGAAAGTGCATACATAAGAGCACTCCAAAGTCATAAGATTGTGTAATTTTCAACAGTATTCTTAATGTGTAATATAAAAGTATTTAAAGTTGTAGCTGCAACTTACAAAAATACGAAATATCCACTCAGTCGTCCACTGTACGTAGATACATTCGGTGTGAAGAATGCTATGTGCACAGCACTAGCGCTTTTTTTCTAGAATATGACGCCGCTCCACACGCCTCTTGTCAACCTGCTAACGAAGAAAATGCATACATAAGAGCACTCCAAAGTCATAAGATTGTGTAATTTTCAACAGTGTTCTTTATGTGTAATATAAAAGTATTTAAAGTTGTAGCTGCAACTTACAAAAATACGAAATATCCACTCAGTCGTCCACTGTACGTAGATACATTCGGTGTGAAGAATGCTATGTGCACAGCACTAGCGCTTTTTTTCTAGAATATGACGCTGCTCCACACGTCTCTTGTCAACCTGCTAATGAAGAAAATGCATACATAAGAGCACTCCAAAGTCATAAGATTGTGTAATGTTCAACAGTGTTCTTAATGTGTAATATAAAAGTATTTAAAGATGTAGCTGCAACTTACAAAAATAAGAAATATCCACTCACTCGTCCACTGTACATAGATACATTCGGTGTGAAGAATGCAAAGTGCACAGTACTAACGCTTTTCTTATAGAATATGTCGCCGCTCCCACACGTCTCTTGTCAACCTGCTAACGAAGAAAATGTATACATAAGAGCACTCCAAAGTCATAAGATTGTGTAATTTTCAACAGTGTTCTTAATGTGTAATATAAAAGTATTTAAAGATGTAGCTGCAACTTACAAAAATACGAAATATCCACTCAGTCGTCCACTGTACGTAGATACATTCGGTGTGAAGAATGCCATGTGCACAGCACTAGCGCTTTTCTTCTAGAATATGACGCCGCTCCCACACGTCTCTTGTCAACCTGCTAACGAAGAAAATGCATACATAAGAGCACTCCATAGTCATAAGATAGTGTAATTTTCGACAGTGTTCTTAATGTGTAATATAAAAGTATTTAAAGATGTAGCTGCAACTTACAAAAATACGAAATATCCACTCCGTCGTCCACTGTACGTAGATACATTCGGCGTCAAGAATGCTATGTGCACAGCACTAGCGCTTTTCTTCTAGAATATGTCGCAGCTCCCACACGTCTCTTGTCAAACTGCTAACGAAGAAAATGCATACATAAGAGCACTCCAAAGTTATAAGATTGTGTAACTTTCAACAGAGTTCATAATGTGTAATATTAAAGTATTTAAAGATGTAGCTGCAAATTACAAAAATACGAAATATCCACTCCGGCGTCCACTAAACGTAGATACATTCGATGTGAAGAATGCTATGTGCAAAGCACTAGCGCTTTTCTTCTAGAATATGACGCCGCTCCACACGTCTCTTGTCAACCTGCTACCGAAGAAAATGCATACATAAGAGCACTCCATAGTCATAAGATTGTGTAATTTTCAACAGTGTTCTTAATGTGTAATATAAAAGTATTTAAAGATGTAGGTGCAACTTACAAAAATACGAAATATCCACTCATTCGTCCACTGTACGTAGATACATTCGGTCTGAAGAATGCTATGTGCACAGCACTAGCGCTTTTCTTCTAGAATATGTCGCAGCTCCCACACGTCTGTTGTTAACCTGCTAACGAAGAAAATGCATGCATAAGAGCACTCAAAAGTCATAAGATTGTGTAATTTTCAACAGTGTTCTTAATGTGTAATATAAAAGTATTTAAAGATGTAGGTGCAACTTACAAAAATACGAAATATCCACTGAGTCGTCCACTGTACGTCGATACATTCGGTGTGAAGAATGCTATGTGCACAGCACTAGCGCTTTTCTCCTAGATTATGACGCCGCTCTACACGTCTCTTGTCAACCTGATAACGAAGAAAATGCATACATAAGAGCACTCCAAAGTCATAAGATGGGGTAATTTTCAACAGTGTTCTTAATGTGTAATATAAAAGTATTTAAAGATGTAGCTGCAGCTTACAAAAATACGAAATGTCCACTCAGTCGTCCACTGTACGTAGATACATTCGGTGTGAAGAATGCTATGTGCACAGTACTACCGCTTTTCTTCTAGAATATGTCGCAGCTCCCACAGTCTCTTGTCAACCTGCTAACCAAGAAAATCCATACATAAGAGCACTCCAAAGTCATAAGATTGTGTAATTTTCAACAGTGTTCTTAATGTGTAATATAAAAGTATTCAAAGATGTAGCTGCAACTTACAAAAATACGAAATATCCACTCACTCGTCCACTGTACGTCGATACATTCGGTGTGAAGAATGCTATGTGCACAGCACTAGCGCTTTTCTCCTAGAATATGACGCCGTTCCACACGTCTCTTGTCAACCTGCTACCGAAGAAAATGCATACATAAGAGCACTCCGAAGTCATAAGATGGGGTAATTTTCAACAGTGTTCTTAATGTGTAATATAAAAGTATTTAAAGATGTAGCTGTAACTTAGAAAAATACGAAATATCCACTCCGTCGTCCACTGTACGTAGATACATTCGGTGTGAAGAATGCTATGTGCACAGCACTAGCGCTTTTCTTCTAGAATATGACGCCGCTCCACACGTCTCTTGTCAACCTGCTAACGAAGAAAATGCATACATAAGAGCACTCCAAACTCATAAGATTGTGTAATTTTCAACAGTGTTCTTAATGTGTAATATAAAAGGATTTAAAGATGTAGCTGCAACTTACAAAAATACGAAGTATCCACTTCGCCGTCCACTGTACGTAGATACATTCGGCGTCAAGAATGCTATGTGCACAGCACTAGCGCTTTTCTTCTAGAATATGTCGCAGCTCCCACACGTCACTTGTCAAACTGCTAACGAAGAAAATGCATACATAAGAGCACTCCAACGTTATAGGATTGTGTAACTTTCAACAGAGTTCTTAATGTGTAATATTAAAGTATTTAAAGATGTAGCTCCAACTTACAAAAATACGAAATATCCACTCCGCCGTCCACTGTACGTAGATACATTCGGTGTGAAGAATGCTATGTGCAGAGCACTAGCGCTTTTCTTCTAGAATAGGTCGCCGCTCCCACACGTCTCTTGTCAACCTGATAACGAAGAAAATGCATACCTAAGAGCACTCCAAAGTCATAAGATTGTGTAATTTTCAACAGAGTTCTTTATGTGTAATATAAAAGTATTTAAAGATGTAGCTGTAACTTAGAAAAATACTAAATATCCACTCCGTCGTCCACTGTACGTAGATACATTCGGTGTGAAGAATGCTATGTACACAGCACTAGCGCTTTTCTTCTAGAATATGACGCTGCTCCACACGTCTCTTGTCAACTTTACTAATGAAGAAAATGCATACATAAGAGCACTACAAAGTCATAAGATTGTCTAATTTTCAACAGTGTTCTTAATGTGTAATATAAAAGTATTTAACGATGTAGCTGCTACTTACAAAAATACGAAATATCCACTCAGTCGTCCACTGTACGTAGATAGATTCGGTGTGAAGAATGCTATGTGCACAGCACTAGCGCTTTTCTTCTAGAATATATCGCCGTTCAGACACGTCTCTTGTCAACCTGCTACCGAAGAAAGTGCATACATAAGAGCACTCCAAAGTCATAAGATTGTGTAATTTTCAACAGTATTCTTAATGTGTAATATTAAAATATTTAAAGATGTAGCTGCAACTTACAAAAATACGAAATATCCACTCAGTCGTCAACTGTACGTAGATACATTCGGTGTCAAGAATGCTATGTGCACAGCACTAGCGATTTCTTCTAGAATATGACGCCGCTCCACACGTCTCTTGTCAACCTGCTAACGAAGAAAATGCATACAAAAGAGCACTCCAAAGTCATAAGATTGTGTAATTTTCAACAGGGTTCTTTATGTGTAATATAAAAGTATTTAAAGATGTAGCTGTAACTTAGAAAAATACTAAATATCCACTCCGTCGTCCACTGTACGTAGATACATTCGGTGTGAAGAATGCTATGTACAGAGCACTAGCGCTTTTCTTCTAGAATATGACGCTGCTCCACACGTCTCTTGTCAACTTTGCTAATGAAGAAAATGCATACATAAGAGCAATACAAAGTCATAAGATTGTGTAATTTTCAACAGAGTTCTTAATGTGTAATATAAAAGTATTTAACGATGTAGCTGCAACTTACAAAAATACGAAATATCCACTCAGTCGTCCACTGTACGTAGATACATTAGGTGTGAAGAATGCTATGTGCACAGCACTAGCGCTTTTCTTCTAGAATATGTCGCCGTTCAGACGTCTCTTGTCAACCTGCTACCGAAGAAAGTGCATACATAAGAGCACTCCAAAGTCATAAGATTGTGTAATTTTCAACAGTATTCTTAATGTGTAATATAAAAGTATTTAAAGATGTAGCTGCAACTTACAAAAATACGAGACATCCACTCAGTGGTCCACTGTACGTAGATACATTCGGTGTGAAGAATGCTATGTGCACAACACTAGCGCTTTTCTTCTAGAATATGACGCCGCTCCACACGTCTCTTGTCAACCTGCTAACGAAGAAAATGCATACATAAGAGCACTCCAAAGTCATAAGATTGTGTAAATTTCAACAGTGTTCTTAATGTGTAATATAAAAGTATTTAAAGTTGTAGCTGCAACTTACAAAAATACGAAATATCCACTAAGTCGTCCACTGTACGTAGATACATTCGGTGTGAACAATGCTATGTGCACAGCATTAGCGCTATTTTTCTAGAATATGACGCCGCTCCACACGCCTCTTGTCAACCTGCTAACGAAGAAAATGCATACATAAGAGCACTGCAAAGTCATAAGATTGTGTAATTATCAACAGTGTTCTTTATGTGTAATATAAAAGTATTTAAAGATGTAGCTGTAACTTAGAAAAATACTAAATATCCACTCCGTCGACCACTGTACGTAGATACATTCGGTGTGAAGAATGCTATGTACACAGCACTAGCGCTTTTCTTCTAGAATATGACGCTGCTCCACACGTCTCTTGTCAACCTGCTAATGAAGAAAATGCATACATAAGAGCACTCCAAAGTCATAAGATTGTGTAAATTTCAACAGTGTTCTTAATGTGTAATATAAAAGTATTTAAAGTTGTAGCTGCAACTTACAAAAATACGAAATATCCACTCAGTCGTCCACTGTACGTAGATACATTCGGTGTGAAGAATGCTATGTGCACAGCACTAGCGCTTTTTTTCTAGAATATGACGCCGCTCCACACGCCTATTGTCAACCTGCTAACGAAGAAAATGCATACAAAAGAGCACTCCAAAGTCATAAGATTGTGTAATTTTCAACAGAGTTCTTTATGTGTAATATAAAAGTATTTAAAGATGTAGCTGTAACTTAGAAAAATACTAAATATCCACTCCGTCGTCCACTGTACGTAGATACATTCGGTGTGAAGAATGCTATGTACACAGCACTAGCGCTTTTCTTCTAGAATATGACGCTGCTCCACACGTCTCTTGTCAACTTTGCTAATGAAGAAAATGCATACATAAGAGCACTGCAAAGTCATAAGATTGTGTAATTTTCAACAGTGTTCTTAATGTGTAATATAAAAGTATTTAACGATGTAGCTGCAACTTACAAAAATACGAAATATCCACTTAGTCGTCCACTGTACGTAGATTTATTCGGTGTGAAGAATGCTATGTGCACAGCACTAGCGCTTTTCTTCTAGAATATGTCGCCGTTCAGACACGTCTCTTGTCAACCTGCTACCGAAGAAAGTGCATACATAAGAGCACTCCAAAGTCATAAGATTGTGTAATTTTCAACAGTATTCTTAATGTGTAATGTAAAAGTATTTAAAGATGTAGCTGCAACTTACAAAAATACGAAACATCCACTCAGTCGTCCACTGTACGTAGATACATTCGGTGTGAAGAATGCTATGAGCACAACACTAGCGCTTTTCTTCTAGAATATGTCGCCGCTCCTACACGTCTCTTGTCAACCTGCTAACGAAGAAAATGCATACATAAGAGCAGTCCAAAGTCATAAGATTGTGTAAATTTCAACAGTTCTCTTAATGTGTAATATAAAAGTATTTAAGGTTGTAGCTGCAACTTACAAAAATACGAAATATCCACTCAGTCGTCCACTGTACGTAGATAGATTCGGTGTGAAGAATGCTATGTGCACAGCACTAGCGCTTTTCTTCTAGAATATGACGTCGCTCCACACGTCACTTGTCAACCTGCTAACCAAGAAAATGCATACATAAGAGCACTCCAAAGTCATAAGATTGTGTAATTTCAACAGTGTTCTTAATGTGTAATATACAAGTATTTAAAGATGTAGCTGCAACATACAAAAATACGAAATATCCACTCAGTGGTCCACTGTACGTCGATACATTCGGTGTGAAGAATGCTATGTGCACAGCACTAGCGCTTTTCTCCTAGAATATGACGCCGCTACACACGCCTCTTGTCAACCTGCTAACGAAGAAAATGCATACATAAGAGCACTCCAAAGTCATAAGATGGGGTAATTTTCAACAGTGTTCTTAATGTGTAATATAAAAGTATTTAAAGATGTAGCTGCAACTTACAAAAATACGAAATATCCACTCAGTCGTCCACTGTAAGTAGACACATTCGGTGTCAAGAATGCTATGTGCACAGCACTAGCGATAGTTTTCTAGAATATGTCGCCATTCCCACATGTCTCTTGTCAACCTGCTATCGAAGAAAATGCATACAAAAGAGCACTCCAAAGTCATAAGATTGTGTAATTTTCAACAGAGTTCTTTATGTGTAATATAAAAGTATTTAAAGATGTAGCTGTAACTTAGAAAAATACTAAATATCCACTCCGTCGTCCACTGTACGTAGATACATTCGGTGTGAAGAATGCTATGTACACAGCACTAGCGCTTTTCTTCTAGAATATGACGCTGCTCCACACGTCTCTTGTCAACTTTACTAATGAAGAAAATGCATACATAAGAGCACTACAAAGTCATAAGATTGTCTAATTTTCAACAGTGTTCTTAATGTGTAATATAAAAGTATTTAACGATGTAGCTGCTACTTACAAAAATACGAAATATCCACTCAGTCGTCCACTGTACGTAGATAGATTCGGTGTGAAGAATGCTATGTGCACAGCACTAGCGCTTTTCTTCTAGAATATATCGCCGTTCAGACACGTCTCTTGTCAACCTGCTACCGAAGAAAGTGCATACATAAGAGCACTCCAAAGTCATAAGATTGTGTAATTTTCAACAGTATTCTTAATGTGTAATATTAAAATATTTAAAGATGTAGCTGCAACTTACAAAAATACGAAATATCCACTCAGTCGTCAACTGTACGTAGATACATTCGGTGTCAAGAATGCTATGTGCACAGCACTAGCGATTTCTTCTAGAATATGACGCCGCTCCACACGTCTCTTGTCAACCTGCTAACGAAGAAAATGCATACAAAAGAGCACTCCAAAGTCATAAGATTGTGTAATTTTCAACAGGGTTCTTTATGTGTAATATAAAAGTATTTAAAGATGTAGCTGTAACTTAGAAAAATACTAAATATCCACTCCGTCGTCCACTGTACGTAGATACATTCGGTGTGAAGAATGCTATGTACAGAGCACTAGCGCTTTTCTTCTAGAATATGACGCTGCTCCACACGTCTCTTGTCAACTTTGCTAATGAAGAAAATGCATACATAAGAGCAATACAAAGTCATAAGATTGTGTAATTTTCAACAGAGTTCTTAATGTGTAATATAAAAGTATTTAACGATGTAGCTGCAACTTACAAAAATACGAAATATCCACTCAGTCGTCCACTGTACGTAGATACATTCGGTGTGAAGAATGCTATGTGCACAGCACTAGCGCTTTTCTTCTAGAATATGTCGCCGTTCAGACGTCTCTTGTCAACCTGCTACCGAAGAAAGTGCATACATAAGAGCACTCCAAAGTCATAAGATTGTGTAATTTTCAACAGTATTCTTAATGTGTAATATAAAAGTATTTAAAGATGTAGCTGCAACTTACAAAAATACGAGACATCCACTCAGTGGTCCACTGTACGTAGATACATTCGGTGTGAAGAATGCTATGTGCACAACACTAGCGCTTTTCTTCTAGAATATGTCGCCGCTCCACACGTCTCTTGTCAACCTGCTAACGAAGAAAATGCATACATAAGAGCCCTTCAAAGTCATAAGATTGTGTAATTTTCAACAGTGTTCTTAATGTGTAATATAAAAGTATTTAAAGTTGTAGCTGCAACTTACAAAAATACGAAATATCCACTAAGTCGTCCACTGTACGTAGATACATTCGGTGTGAACAATGCTATGTGCACAGCATTAGCGCTATTTTTCTAGAATATGACGCCGCTCCACACGCCTCTTGTCAACCTGCTAACGAAGAAAATGCATACATAAGAGCACTGCAAAGTCATAAGATTGTGTAATTATCAACAGTGTTCTTTATGTGTAATATAAAAGTATTTAAAGATGTAGCTGTAACTTAGAAAAATACTAAATATCCACTCCGTCGACCACTGTACGTAGATACATTCGGTGTGAAGAATGCTATGTACACAGCACTAGCGCTTTTCTTCTAGAATATGACGCTGCTCCACACGTCTCTTGTCAACCTGCTAATGAAGAAAATGCATACATAAGAGCACTCCAAAGTCATAAGATTGTGTAAATTTCAACAGTGTTCTTAATGTGTAATATAAAAGTATTTAAAGTTGTAGCTGCAACTTACAAAAATACGAAATATCCACTCAGTCGTCCACTGTACGTAGATACATTCGGTGTGAAGAATGCTATGTGCACAGCACTAGCGCTTTTTTTCTAGAATATGACGCCGCTCCACACGCCTATTGTCAACCTGCTAACGAAGAAAATGCATACAAAAGAGCACTCCAAAGTCATAAGATTGTGTAATTTTCAACAGAGTTCTTTATGTGTAATATAAAAGTATTTAAAGATGTAGCTGTAACTTAGAAAAATACTAAATATCCACTCCGTCGTCCACTGTACGTAGATACATTCGGTGTGAAGAATGCTATGTACACAGCACTAGCGCTTTTCTTCTAGAATATGACGCTGCTCCACACGTCTCTTGTCAACTTTGCTAATGAAGAAAATGCATACATAAGAGCACTACAAAGTCATAAGATTGTGTAATTTTCAACAGTGTTCTTAATGTGTAATATAAAAGTATTTAATGATGTAGCTGCAACTTACAAAAATACGAAATATCCACTCAGTCGTCCACTGTACGTAGATACATTCGGTGTGAAGAATGCTATGTGCACAGCACTAGCGCTTTTCTTCTAGAATATGTCGCCGTTCAGACACGTCTCTTGTCAACCTGCTACCGAAGAAAGTGCATACATAAGAGCACTCCAAAGTTATAACATTGTGTAATTTTCAACAGTATTCTTAATGTGTAATATAAAAGTATTTAAAGATGTAGCTGCAACTTACAAAAATACGAAACATCCACTCAGTCGTCCACTGTACGTAGATACATTCGGTGTGAAGAATGCTATGTGCACAACACTAGCGCTTTTCTTCTAGAATATGTCGCCGCTCCACACGTCTCTTGTCAACCTGCTAACGAAGAAAATGCATACATAAGAGCCCTTCAAAGTCATAAAATTGTGTAATTTTCAACAGTGTTCTTAATGTGTAATATAAAAGTATTTAAAGATGTAGCTGCAACTTACAAAAATACGAAATATACACTCAGTCGTCAACTGTACGTAGATACATTCGGTGTCAAGAATGCTATGTGCACAGCACTAGCGCTTTTCTTCTAGAATATGACGCCACTCCACACGTCTCTTGTCAACCTGCTAACGAAGAAAATGCATACATAAGAGCACTCCAAAGTCATAAGATTGTGTAAATTTCAACAGTGTTCTTAATGTGTAATATAAAAGTATTTAAAGTTGTAGCTGCAACTTACAAAAATACGAAATATCCACTCAGTCGTCCACTGTACGTAGATACATTCGGTGTGAAGAATGCTATGTGCACAGCACTAGCGCTTTTTTTCTAGAATATGACGCCGCTCCACACGCCTCTTGTCAACCTGCTAACGAAGAAAATGCATACATAAGAGCACTCCAAAGTCATAAGATTGTGTAATTTTCAACAGTGTTCTTATTGTGTAATATAAAAGTATTTAAAGATGTAGCTGCAACTTACAAAAATACCAAATATCCACTCAGTCGTCCACTGTACGTAGATACATTCGGTGTGTAGAATGCTATGAGCACAGCACTAGCGATTTTCATCTAGAATACGACGCCGCTCCACACGTCTCTTGTCAACCTGCTAACGAAGAAAATGCATACATAAGAGCACTCCAAAGTCATAAGATTGTGTAAATTTCAACAGTGTTCTTAATGTGTAATATAAAAGTATTTAAAGTTGTAGCTGCAACTTACAAAAATACGAAATATCCACTCAGTCGTCCACTGTACGTAGATACATTCGGTGTGAAGAATGCTATGTGCCCAGCACTAGCGCTTTTTTTCTAGAATATGACGCCGCTCCACAAGCCTCTTGTCAACCTGCTAACGAAGAAAATGCATACATAAGAGCACTCCAAAGTCATAAGATTGTGTAATTTTCAACAGTGTTCTTTATGTGTAATATAAAAGTATTTAAAGATGTAGCTGTAACTTAGAAAAATACTAAATATCCACTCCGTCGTCCACTGTACGTAGATACATTCGGTGTGAAGAATGCTATGTACACAGCACTAGCGCTTTTCTTCTAGAATATGACGCCGCTCCACAAGTCTCTTGTCAACCTGCTAACGAAGAAAATGCATACAAAAGAGCACTCCAAAGTCATAAGATTGTGTAATTTTCAACAGAGTTCTTTATGTGTAATATAAAAGTATTTAAAGATGTAGCTGTAACTTAGAAAAATACTAAATATCCACTCCGTCGTCTACTGTACGTAGATACATTCGGTGTGAAGAATGCTATGTACACAGCACTAGCGCTTTTCTTCTAGAATATGACGCCGCTCCCACACGTCTCTTGTCAACCTGCTAACGAAAAAAATGCATACATAACAGCACTCCAAAGTCATAAGATTGTGTAATTTTCAACAGTGTTCTTAATGTGTAATATAAAAGTATTTAAAGATGTAGCTGCAACTTACAAAAATACGAAATATATACTCAGTCGTCCACTGTACGTAGATACATTCGGTGTGAACAATGCTATGTGCACAGCATTAGCGCTATTTTTCTAGAATATGTCGCCGCTCCACACGTCTCTTGTCAACCTGCTAAGGAAGAAAATGCATACATAAGAGCACTCCAAAGTCATAAGATTGTGTAATTTTCAACAGTGTTCTTATTGTGTAATATAAAAGTATTTAAAGATGTAGCTGCAACTTACAAAAATACCAAATATCCACTCAGTCGTCCACTGTACGTAGATACATTCGGTGTGTAGAATGCTATGAGCACAGCACTAGCGCTTTTCTTCTAGAGTATGACGCCGCTCCACACGTCTCTTGTCAACCTGCTAACGAAGAAAAAGCATACATAAGAGCACTGCAAAGTCATAAGATTGTGTAATTCTCAACAGTGTTCTTAATGTGTAATATAAAAGTATTTAAAGATGTAGCTGCAACTTCCAAAAATACGAAATATCCACTCAGTCGTCCACTGTACATAGATGCATTCTGTGTGAAGAATGCTATGTGCACAGCACTAGCGCTTTTCTTCTAGAATATGTCACAGCTCAGTCACGTCTCTTGTCAACCTGCTAACGAAGAAAATGCATACATAAGAGCACTCCAAAGTCATAAGATTGTGTAATTTTCAACAGTGTTCTTAATGTGTAATGTAAAAGTATTTAAAGATGTAGCTGCAACTTACAAAAATACGAAATATCCACTCAGTCGTCCACTGTACGTAGATACATTCAGTGTGAAGAATGCTATGTGCACAGCACTAGCGCTTTTCTTCTAGAATATGTCACCGTTCAGACACGTCTCTTGTCGACCCGCTAACGAAGAATATGCATACATAAGAGCACTCCAAAGTCATAAGATTGTGTAATTTTTAACAGTGTTCTTAATGTGTAATATAAAAGTATTTAAAGATGTAGCTGCAACTTCCAAAAATACGAAATATCCACTCAGTCGTTCACTGTACGTAGATTCATTCGGTGTGAAGAATACTATGTGCACAGCACTAGCGCTTTTCTTCTACAATATGTCACAGCTCAGACACGTCTCTTGTCAACCTGCTAACGAAGAAAATGCATACATAAGAGCACTCCAAAGTCATAAGATTGTGTAATTTTCAACAGTGTTCTTAATGTGTAATATAAAAGTATTTAAAGTTGTAGCTGCAACTTACAAAAATACGAAATATCCACTCAGTCGTCCACTGTACGTAGATAGATTCGGTGTGAAGAATGCTATGTGCACAGCACTAGCGCTTTTCTTCTAGAATATGACGCCGCTCCACACGTCTCTTGTCAATGTGCTAACGAAGAAAATGCATACATAAGAGCACTCCAAAGTCATATGATTGTGTAACTTTCAACAGTGTTCTTAATGTGTAATATAAAAGTATTTAAAGATGTAGCTGCAACTTAAAAAATACGAAATATCCACTCAGTCGACCACTGTACGTAGATACATTCGGTGTGAAGAATGCTATGTGCACAGCACTAGCGCTTTTCTTCTAGAATATGTCGCCGCTCCCACACGTCTCTTGTCAACCTGCTAACGAGGAAAATGCATACATAAGAGCCCTTAAAAGTCATAAGATTGTGTAATTTTCAACAGTGTTCATAATGTGTAATATAAAAGTATTTAAAGATGTAGCTGCAACTTACAAAAATACGAAATATCCACTCAGTCGTCAACTGTACGTAGATACATTCGGTGTGAAGAATGCTATGTGCACAGCACTAGCGCTTTTCTTCTAGAATATGTCGCCGCTCCCACACGTCTCTTGTCAAACTGCTAACGAAGAAAATGCATACATAAGAGCACTCCGAAAACATACGATTGTGTAATTTTCAACAGAGTTCTTATTATGTGTAATATAAAAGTATTTAAAGATGTAGCTGCAACTTACAAAAATACGAAGTATCCACTCAGTTGTCCACTGTACGTAGATACATTCGGTGTGAAGAATGCTATGTGCACAGCACTAGCGCTTTTCTTCTAGAATATGTCGCCGCACCCACACGTCTCTTGTCAACCTGCTAACGAAGAAAATGCATACATAAGAGCACTCCAAAGTCATAAGATTGTGTAATTTTCAACAGTGTTCTTAATGTGTAATATAAAAGTATTTAAAGATGTAGCTGCAACTTACAAAAATACGAAATATCCACTCAGTCGTCCACTGTACGTAGGTACATTCGGTGTGAAGAATGCTATGTGCACAGCACTAGCGCTTTTCTTCTAGAATATGTCGCCGCTCAGACACGTCTCTTGTCAACCTGCTAACGAAGAAAATGCATACATAAGAGCACTCCAAAGTCATAAGATTGTGTAATTTTCAACAGTGTTCTTAATGTGTAATATAAAAGTATTTAAGATGAGCTGCAACTTACAAAAATACGAAATATCCACTCAGTCGTCCACTGTACGTAGATACATTTGGTGTGAAGAATGCTATGTGCACAGCACTAGCGCTTTTCCTCTAGAATATGTCGCCGCTCCCACACGTCTCTTGTCAACCTGCTAACGAAGAAAATGCATACATAAGAGCACTCCAAAGTCATAAGATTGTGTAATTTTCGGCAGTGTTCTTAATGTGTAATATAAAAGTATTTAAAGATGTAGCTGCAACTTACAAAAATACGAAATATCCACTCAGTCGTCCACTGTACGTAGATACATTCGGTGTGAAGAATGCTATGTGCACAGCACTAGCGCTTTTCTTCTAGAATATGTCGCCGTTCCCACACGTCTCTTGTCAACCTGCTAACGAGGAAAATGCATACATAAGAGCCCTTAAAAGTCATAAGATTGTGTAATTTTCAACAGTGTTCATAATGTGTAATATAAAAGTATTTAAAGATGTAGCTGCAACTTACAAAAATACGAAATATACACTCAGTCGTCAACTGTACGTAGATACATTCGGTGTGAAGAATGCTATGTGCACAGCACTAGCGCTTTTCTTCTAGAATATGTCGCCGCTCCCACACGTCTCTTGTCAAACTGCTAACGAAGAAAATGCATACATAAGAGCACTCCGAAAACATACGATTGTGTAATTTTCAACAGAGTTCTTATTATGTGTAATATAAAAGTATTTAAAGATGTAGCTGCAACTTACAAAAATACGAAGTATCCACTCAGTTGTCCACTGTACGTAGATACATTCGGTGTGAAGAATGCTATGTGCACAGCACTAGCGCTTTTCTTCTAGAATATGTCGCCGCACCCACACGTCTCTTGTCAACCTGCTAACGAAGAAAATGCATACATAAGAGCACTCCAAAGTCATAAGATTGTGTAATTTTCAACAGTGTTCTTAATGTGTAATATAAAAGTATTTAAAGATGTAGCTGCAACTTACAAAAATACGAAATATCCACTCAGTCGTCCACTGTACGTAGGTACATTCGGTGTGAAGAATGCTATGTGCACAGCACTAGCGCTTTTCTTCTAGAATATGTCGCCGCTCAGACACGTCTCTTGTCAACCTGCTAACGAAGAAAATGCATACATAAGAGCACTCCAAAGTCATAAGATTGTGTAATTTTCAACAGTGTTCTTAATGTGTAATATAAAAGTATTTAAGATGAGCTGCAACTTACAAAAATACGAAATATCCACTCAGTCGTCCACTGTACGTAGATACATTTGGTGTGAAGAATGCTATGTGCACAGCACTAGCGCTTTTCCTCTAGAATATGTCGCCGCTCCCACACGTCTCTTGTCAACCTGCTAACGAAGAAAATGCATACATAAGAGCACTCCAAAGTCATAAGATTGTGTAATTTTCGGCAGTGTTCTTAATGTGTAATATAAAAGTATTTAAAGATGTAGCTGCAACTTACAAAAATACGAAATATCCACTCAGTCGTCCACTGTACGTAGATACATTCGGTGTGAAGAATGCTATGTGCACAGCACTAGCGCTTTTCTTCTAGAATATGTCGCCGTTCCCACACGTCTCTTGTCAACCTGCTAACGAGGAAAATGCATACATAAGAGCCCTTAAAAGTCATAAGATTGTGTAATTTTCAACAGTGTTCATAATGTGTAATATAAAAGTATTTAAAGATGTAGCTGCAACTTACAAAAATACGAAATATCCACTCAGTCGTCAACTGTACGTAGATACATTCGGTGTGAAGAATGCTATGTGCACAGCACTAGCGCTTTTCTTCTAGAATATGTCGCCGCTCCCACACGTCTCTTGTCAAACTGCTAACGAAGAAAATGCATACATAAGAGCACTCCGAAAACATACGATTGTGTAATTTTCAACAGAGTTCTTATTATGTGTAATATAAAAGTATTTAAAGATGTAGCTGCAACTTACAAAAATACGAAGTATCCACTCAGTTGTCCACTGTACGTAGATACATTCGGTGTGAAGAATGCTATGTGCACAGCACTAGCGCTTTTCTTCTAGAATATGTCGCCGCACCCACACGTCTCTTGTCAACCTGCTAACGAAGAAAATGCATACATAAGAGCACTCCAAAGTCATAAGATTGTGTAATTTTCAACAGTGTTCTTAATGTGTAATATAAAAGTATTTAAAGATGTAGCTGCAACTTACAAAAATACGAAATATCCACTCAGTCGTCCACTGTACGTAGGTACATTCGGTGTGAAGAATGCTATGTGCACAGCACTAGCGCTTTTCTTCTAGAATATGTCGCCGCTCAGACACGTCTCTTGTCAACCTGCTAACGAAGAAAATGCATACATAAGAGCACTCCAAAGTCATAAGATTGTGTAATTTTCAACAGTGTTCTTAATGTGTAATATAAAAGTATTTAAGATGAGCTGCAACTTACAAAAATACGAAATATCCACTCAGTCGTCCACTGTACGTAGATACATTTGGTGTGAAGAATGCTATGTGCACAGCACTAGCGCTTTTCCTCTAGAATATGTCGCCGCTCCCACACGTCTCTTGTCAACCTGCTAACGAAGAAAATGCATACATAAGAGCACTCCAAAGTCATAAGATTGTGTAATTTTCGGCAGTGTTCTTAATGTGTAATATAAAAGTATTTAAAGATGTAGCTGCAACTTACAAAAATACGAAATATCCACTCAGTCGTCCACTGTACGTAGATACATTCGGTGTGAAGAATGCTATGTGCACAGCACTAGCGCTTTTCTTCTAGAATATGTCGCCGTTCCCACACGTCTCTTGTCAACCTGCTAACGAGGAAAATGCATACATAAGAGCCCTTAAAAGTCATAAGATTGTGTAATTTTCAACAGTGTTCATAATGTGTAATATAAAAGTATTTAAAGATGTAGCTGCAACTTACAAAAATACGAAATATACACTCAGTCGTCAACTGTACGTAGATACATTCGGTGTGAAGAATGCTATGTGCACAGCACTAGCGCTTTTCTTCTAGAATATGTCGCCGCTCCCACACGTCTCTTGTCAAACTGCTAACGAAGAAAATGCATACATAAGAGCACTCCGAAAACATACGATTGTGTAATTTTCAACAGAGTTCTTATTATGTGTAATATAAAAGTATTTAAAGATGTAGCTGCAACTTACAAAAATACGAAGTATCCACTCAGTTGTCCACTGTACGTAGATACATTCGGTGTGAAGAATGCTATGTGCACAGCACTAGCGCTTTTCTTCTAGAATATGTCGCCGCACCCACACGTCTCTTGTCAACCTGCTAACGAAGAAAATGCATACATAAGAGCACTCCGAAGTCATAAGATTGTGTAATTTTCACCAGTGTTCTTAATGTGTAATATAAAAGTATTTAAAGATGTAGCTGCAACTTACAAAAATACGAAATATCCACTCAGTCGTCCACTGTACGTAGGTACATTTGGTGTGAAGAATGCTATGTGCACAGCACTAGCGCTTTTCTTCTAGAATATGTCGCCGCTCAGACACGTCTCTTGTCAACCTGCTAACGAAGAAAATGCATACATAAGAGCACTCCAAAGTCATAAGATTGTGTAATTTTCAACAGTGATCTTAATGTGTAATATAAAAGTATTTAAGATGAAGCTGCAACTTACAAAAATACGAAATATCCACTCAGTCGTCCACTGTACGTAGATACATTTGGTGTGAAGAATGCTATGTGCACAGCACTAGCGCTTTTCTTCTAGAATATGTCGCCGCTCCCACATGTCTCTTGTCAACCTGCTAACGAAGAAAATGCATACATAAGAGCACTCCAAAGTCATAAGATTGTGTAATTTTCGGCAGTGTTCTTAATGTGTAATATAAAAGTATTTAAAGATGTAGCTGCAACTTACAAAAATACGAAATATCCACTCAGTCGTCCACTGTACGTAGGTACATTCGGTGTGAAGAATGCTATGTGCACAGCACTAGCGTTTTTCTTCTAGAATACGACGCTACTACACACGTCTCATGTCAACCTGATTACGAAGAAAATGCATACATAAGAGCACTCCAAAGTCATATGATTGTGTAATTTTCAACAGTGTTCTTAATGTGTAATATAAAAGTATTTAAAGATGTAGCTGCAACTTACAAAACTACGAAATATCCACTCAGTCGTCCACTGTACGTAGATACATTCGGTGTCAAGAATGCTATGTGCACAGCACTAGCGCTTTTCTTCTAGAATATGTCGCCGCTCCCACACGTCTCTTGTCAACCTGCTAACGAAGAAAATGCATACATAAGAGCACTCCAAAGTCATAAGATTGTGTAATTTTCAACAGTGTTCTTAATGTGTAAAGTATTTAAAGATGTCGCTGCAAGTTACAAAAATACAAATATCCACTCAGTCGTCCACTGTACGTAGATACATTCGGTGTGAAGAATGCTATGTGCACAACACTAGCGCTATTCTTCTAGAATATGATGCCGCTCCCACACGTCTCTTGTCAACCTGCTAACGAAGATATGCATACATAAGAGCAATCCAAAGTCATAAGATTGTGTAATTTTCAACAGTGTTCTTAATGTGTAATATAAAAGTATTTAAAGACGTAGCTGCAACTTACAAATATACGAAATATCCACTCAGTCGTCCACTGTACGTAGACACATTCGGTGTCAAAAATGCTATGTGCACAGCACAAGCGATAGTCTTCTAGAATATGTCGCCGCTCCCACACGTCTGTTGTCAACCTGCTAACAAAGAAAATGCATACATAAGAGCACTCCAAAGTCATAAGATTGTGTAATTTTCAACAGTGTTCTTAATGTGTAATATAAAAGTATTTAAAGATGTAGCTGCAACTTACAAAAATACGAAATATCCACTCAGTCGTCCACTGTACGTAGGTACATTTAGTGTGAAGAATGCTATGTGCACAGCATTAGCGCTTTTCTTCTAGAATATGTCGCCGCTCAACACGTCTCTTGTCAACCTGCTACCGAAGAAAATGCATACATAAGAGCACTCCAAAGTCATAAGATTGTGTAATTTTCAACAGTGTTCTTAATGTGTAATATAAAAGTATTTAAAGATGTAGCTGCAACTTAAAAAAATACGAAATATCCACTCAGTCCTCCACTATACGTAGACACATTCGGTGTCAAGAATGCTATGTGCACAGCACAAGCGATAGTTTTCTAGAATATGTCGCCGCTCCCACACGTCTGTTGTGAACCTGCTAAAGAAGAAAATGCATACATAAGAGCACTCCAAAGTCATAAGATTGTGTAAATTTTAACAGTGTTCGTAATGTGTAATATAAAAGTATTTAAAGAAGTAGCTGCAACTTTCAAAAATACGAAATAACCACTCTGTCGTCCACTGTACGTAGATACATTCGTGGTCAAGAATGCTATGTGCACAGCACTAGCGCTTTTCTTCTAGAATATGTCGCCGCTCCCACACGTCCCTTGTCAAACTGCTAACGAAGAAAATGCATACATAAGAGCACTCCGAAAACATAAGATTGGGTAATTTTCAACATTGTTCTTATTGTCTAATATAAAAGTATTTAAAGATGTAGCTGCAACTTACAAAAATACGAAATATCCACTCAGTCGTCCACTGTACGTAGGTACATTTAGTGTGAAGAATGCTATGTGCACAGCACTAGCGCTTTTCTTCTAGAATATGTCGCCGCTCACACACGTCTCTTGTCAACCAGCTAACGAAGAAAATGCATACATAAGAGCACTCCAAAGTCATAAGATTGTGTAATTTTTCACAGTGTTCCTAATGTGTAATATAAAAGTATTTAAAGATGTAGCTGCAACTTTCAAAAATACGAAATAACCAGTCAGTCGTCCACTGTACGTAGATACATTCGGTGCGAAGAATGCTATGTGCACAGCACTAGCGCTTTTCTTCTAGAATTTGACGCCGCTCCACACGTCTCTTGTCAACCTGCTAACGAAGAAAATGCATACCTAAGTGCACTCCAAAGTCATAAGATTGTGTAATTTTCAACAGTGTTCTTAATGTGTAATATAAAAGTATTTAAAGATGTAGCTGCAACTTACAAAAATACGAAATATCCACTCAGTCGTCCACTGTACGTAGGTACATTTAGTGTGAAGAATGCTATGTGCACAGCACTAGCGCTTCTCTTCTAGATTATGTCGCCGCTCCCACACGTCTCTTGTCAACCTGCTAACGAAGAAAATGCATACATAAGAGCCCTCCAAAGTCATAAGATTGTGTAATTTTCAACAGTGTTCTTAATGTGTAATATAAAAGTATTTAAAGATGTAGCTGCAACTTACAAAAATACGAAATATCCACTCAGTCGTCCACTGTACGTAGACACATTCGGTGTCAAGAATGCTATGTGCACAGCACAAGCGATAGTCTTCTAGAATATGTCGCCGCTCAACACGTTTCATGTCAACCTGCTACCGAAGAAAATGCATACATAAGAGCACTCCAAAGTCATAAGATTGTGTAATTTTCAAGAGTGTTCTTAATGTGTAATATAAAAGTATTTAAAGATGTAGCTGCAACATACAAAAATACGAAGTATCCACTCCGTCGTCCACTGTACGTAGATACATTCGGTGTGAAGAATGCTATGTGCACAGCACTAGCGCTTTTCTGCTAGAATATGTCGCCGCTCAGACACGTCTCTTGTCAACCTGCTAACGAAGAAAATGCATACATAAGAGCACTCCAAAGTCATAAGATTGTGTAATTTTCAACAGTGTGCTTAATGTGTAATATAAAAGTATTTAAAGATGTAGCTGCAACTTACAAAAATACGAAATATCCACTCAGTCGTCCACTGTATGTAGATACATTCGGTGTGAAGAATGCTATGTGCACAGCACTAGCGCTTTTCTTCTAGAATATGTCGCCGCTCCCACACGTCTCTTGTCAACCTGCTAATGAAGAAAATGCATACATAAGAGCACTCCAAAGTTATAAGATTGTGTAATTTTCAACAGTGTTCTTAATGTGTAAAGTATTTAAAGATGTCGCTGCAACTTACAAAAATACAAATATCCACTCAGTCGTCCACTGTACGTAGATACATTCGGTGTGAAGAATGCTATGTGCGCAGCACTAGCGTTTTTCTTCTAGAATGTGACGCCACTACACACGTCTCTTGTCAACGTGATTACGAAGAAAATGCTTACATAAGAGCACTCCAAAGTCATATGATTGTGTAATTTTCAACAGTGTTCTTAATGTGTAATATAAAAGTATTTAAAGATGTAGCTGCAACTTACAAAAATACGAAATATCTACTCAGTCGTCCACTGTACGTAGATACATTCGGTGTCAAGAATGCTATGTGCACAGCACTAGCGCTTTTCTTCTAGAAAATGTTGCCGCTCCCACACGTCTCTTGTCAACCTTCTAACGAAGAAAATGCATACATAAGAGCACTCCAAAGTCATAAGATTGTGTAATTTTCAACAGTGTTCTTAATGTGTAAAGTATTTAAAGATGTCGCTGCAACTTACAAAAATACAAATATCCACTCAGTCGTCCACTGTACGTAGATACATTCGGTGTGAAGAATGCTATGTACACAACACTAGCGCTTTTCTTCTAGAATATGACGCCGCTCCCACACGTCTCTTGTCAACCTGCTAACGAAGATATGCATACATAAGAGCACTCCAAAGTCATAAGATTGTGTAATTTTCAACAGTGTTCTTAATGTGTAATATAAAAGTATTTAAAGATGTAACTGCAACTTACAAAAATACGAAATATCCACTCAGTCGTCCACTGTACGTAGATACATTCGGTGTGAAGAATGCTATGTGCACAGCACTAGCGCTTTTCTTCTAGAATATGTCGCCGCTCAGACACGTCTCTTGTCAACCTGCTAACGAAGAAAATGCATACATAAGAGCACTCCAAAGTCATAAGATTGTGTAATTTTCAACAGTGTTCTTAATGTGTAAAGTATTTAAAGATGTAGCTGCAACTTACAAAAATACAAATATCCACTCAGTCGTCCACTGTACGTAGATACATTCGGTGTGAAGAATGCTATGTGCACAACACTAGCGCTTTTCTTCTAGAATATGACGCCGCTCCACACGTCTCTTGTCAACCTGCTAGCGAAGAAAATGCATACATAAGAGCACCCCAAAGTCATAAGATTGTGTAATTTTCAACAGTGTTCTTAATGTGTAATATAAAAGTATTTAAAGATGTAGCTCCAACTTACAAAAATACGAAATATCCACTCAGTCGTCCACTGTACGTATATACATTCGGTGAGAAGAATGCTATGTGCACAGCACTAGCGCTTTTCTTCTAGAATATGTCGCCGCTCAGACATGTCTCTTGTCAACCTGCTAACGAAGAAAATGCATACATAAGAGCACTCCAAAGTCATAAGATTGTGTAATTTTCAACAGTGTTCTTAATGTGTAATATAAAAGTATTTAAAGATGTAGCTGCAACTTACAAAAATACGAAATATCCACTCAGTCGTCCACTGTACGTAGATACATTCGGTGTGAAGAATGCTATGTGCACAGCACTAGCGCATTTCTTCTAGAATATGTCGCCGCTCCCACACGTCTCTTGTCAACCTGCTAACGAAGAAAATGCATACATAAGAGCACTCCAAAGTCATAAGATTGTGTAATTTTCAGCAGTATTCTTAATGTGTAATATAAAAGTATTTAATGATGTAGCTGCAACTTACAAAAATACGAAACATCCACTCAGTCGTCCACTGTACGTAGATACATTCGGTGTGAAGAATGCTATGTGCACAGCATTAGCGCTTATCTTCTAGAATATGTCGCCGCTCCCACACTTCTCTTGTCAACCTGCTAACGAAGAAAATGCATACATAAGAGCACTCCAAAGTCATAAGATTATGTAATTTTCAACAGTGTTCTTCATGTGTAGTATAAAAGTATTTAAAGATGTAGCTGCAACTTACAAAAATACGAAACATCCACTCAGTCGTCCACTGTACGTAGATACATTCGGTGTGAAGAATGCTATATGCACAGCACAAGCGCTTTTCTTCTAGAATATGTCGCCGCTCCCACACGTCTCTTGTCAACCTGCTAACGAAGAAAATGCATACATAAGAGCACTCCAAACTCATAAGATTGTGTAATTTTCAAGAGTGTTCTTAATGTGTAATATAAAAGTATTTAAAGATGTAGCTGCAACTTACAAAAATACGAAATATCCACTCAGTCGTCTACTGTACGTAGATACATTCGGTGTCAAGAATGCTATGTGCACAGCACTAGCGCTTTTCTTCTAGAACATGACGCCACTCCACACGTCTCTTGTCAACCTGATTACGAAGAAAATGCATACATAAGAGCACTCCAAAGTCATATGATTGTGTAATTTTCAACAGTGTTCTTAATGTGTAATATAAAAGTATTTAAAGATGTAGCTGCAACTTACAAAAATACGAAATATCCACTCAGTCGTCCACTGTACGTAGATACATTCGGTGTCAAGAATGCTATGTGCACAGCACTAGCGCTTTTCTTCTGGAATATGTCGCCGCTCCCACACGTCTCTTGTCAACCTGCTAACGAAGAAAATGCATAAATAAGAGCACCACAAAGTCATAAGATTGTGTAATTTTCAACAGTGTTCTTAATGTGTAATATAAAAGTATTTAAAGATGTAGCTGCAGCTCACAAAAATACGAAATATCCACTCCGTCGTCCACTGTACGTAGATACATTCGGTGTAAAGAATGCTATGTGCACAACACTAGCGCTTTTCTTCTAGTATATGACGCCGCTCCACACGTCTCTTGTCAACATGCTAACGTAGAAAATGCATACATAAGAGCACCACAAAGTCATAAGATTGTGTAATTTTCAACAGTGTTCTTAATGTGTAATATAAAAGTATTTAAAGAAATAGCTGCAACTCACAAAAATACGAAATATCCACTCCGTCGTCCACTGTACGTAGATACATTCGGTGTGAAGAATGCTATGTGCACAGCACTAGCGCTTTTCTTCTAGAATATGACGCCGCTCCACACGTCTCTTGTCAACCTGCTAACGAAGAAAATGCATACATAAGAGCACTCCAAAGTCATAAGATTGTGTAATTTTCAACAGTGTTCTTAATGTGTAATATAAAAGTATTTAAAGATGTAGCTGCAACTTACAAAAATACGAAATATTACTCAGTCGTCCACTGTACATTGATACATTCGGTGTGAAGAATGCTATGTGCACAGCACTAGCGCTTTTCTTCTGGAATATGTCGCCGCTCCCACACGTCTCTTGTCAACCTGCTAACGAAGAAAATGCATACATAAGAGCACTCCAAAGTCATAAGATTGTGTAATATTCAACAGTGTTCTTAATGTGTAATATAAAAGTATTTAAAGATGTAGCCGCAACTTACAAAAATACGAAATATCCACTCAGTCGTCCACTGTACATAGATACATTCGGTGTCAAGAATGCTATGTGCACAGCATTAGCGCTTTTCTTCTAGAATATGTCGCCGCTCCACACGTCTCTTGGCAACCTGCTAACGAATTGAATGCATACATCAGGGCACTCCAAAGCCATAATATTGTGTAATTTTCAACAGTGTTCTTAATGTGTAATATAAAAGTATTTAAAGATGTAGCTGCAACTTACAAAAATACGAAATATCCACTCAGTCGTCCAGTGTACGTAGATACATTCGGTGTGAAGAATGCTATGTGCACAGCACTAGCGCTTTTCTTCTAGAACATGACGCCGCTCCACACGTCTCTTGTCAACCTGCTAACGAAGAAAATGCATACATAAGAGCACTCCAAAGTCATAAGATTGTGTAATTTTCAACAGTGTTCTTAATGTGTAATATAAAAGTATTTAAAGATGTAGCTGCAACTTACAAAAATACCAAATATCCACTCAGTCGTCCACTGTACGTAGATACATTCGGTATGAAGAATGCTAGGTGCACAGCACTAGCGCTTTTCTTCTAGAATATGTCGCCGCTCCACACGTCTCTTGTCAACCTGCTAACGAAGAAAATGCATAAATAAGAGCACCACAAAGTCATAAGATTGTGTAATTTTCAAGAGTGTTCTTAATGTGTAATATAAAAGTATTTAAAGATGTAGCTGCAACTCACAAAAATACGAAATATCCACTCCGTCGTCCACTGTACGTAGATACATTCGGTGTAAAGAATGCTATGTGCACAACAATAGCGCTTTTCTTCTAGAATATGACGCCGCTCCACACGTCTCTTGTCAACATGCTAACATAGAAAATGCATACATAAGAGCACCACAAAGTCATAAGATTGTGTAATTTCAACAGTGTTCTTAATGTGTAATATAAAAGTATTTAAAGATGTAGCTGCAACTCACTAAAATACGAAATATCCGCTCAGTCCTCCACTGTACGTAGATACACTCGGTGTGAAGAATGCTATGTGCACAGCACTAGCGCTTTTCTTCTCAAATATGTCGCCGCTCCCACACGTCTCTTGTCAACCTGCTAACGAAGAAAATGCATACATAAGAGCACTCCAAAGTCATAAGATTGTGTAATTTTCAACAGTGTTCTTAATGTGTAATATAAAAGTATATAAAGATGTAGCTGCAACTTACAAAAATACGAAATATCCACTCAGTCGTCCACTGTACGTAGATACATTCGGTGTCAAGAATGCTATGTGCACAGCACTAGCGCTTTTCTTCTAGAATATGTTGCCGCTCCCACACGTCTCTTGTCAACCTGCTAACGAAGATAATGCATACATAAGAGCACTCCAAAGTCATAAGATTGTGTAATTTTCAACAGTTTCTTAATGTGTAATATAAAAGTATTTAAAGATGTAGCTGCAACTTACAAAAATACGAAATATCCACTCAGTCGTCCACTGTAGGTAGATACATTCGGTGTGAAGAATGCATGTGCACAGCATGGGCGCTTTTCTTCTAGAATATGTCGCCGCTCCACACGTCTCTTGTCAACCTGCTAACGAATTGAATGCATACATAAGAGCACTCCAAAGTCATAAGATTTTGTAATTTTCAGCAGTATTCTTAATGTGTAATATAAAAGTAATTAATGATGTAGCTGCAACTTACAAAAATACGAAACATCCACTCAGTCGTCCACTGTACGTAGATACATTCGGTGTGAAGAATGCTATATGCACAGTACAAGCGCTTTTCTTCTAGAATATGTCGCCGCTCCCACACGTCTCTTGTCAACCTGCTAACGAAGAAAATGCATACATAAGAGCACTCCAAAGTCATATGATTGTGTAATTTTCAACAGTGTTCTTAATGTGTAGTATAAAAGTATTTAAAGATGTAGCTGCAACTTACAAAAATACGAAATATCCACTCAGTCGTCCACTGTACTTAGATACATTCGGTGTCAAGAATGCTATGTGCACAGCACTAGCGCTTTTCTTCTGGAATATGTCGCCGCTCCCACACGTCTCTTGTCAACCTGCTAACGAATAAAATGCATAAATAAGAGCACCACAAAGTCATAAGATTGTGTAATTTTCAACAGTGTTCTTAATGTGTAATATAAAAGTATTTAAAGATGTAGCTGCAGCTCACAAAAATACGAAATATCCACTCCGTCGTCCACTGTACGTAGATACATTCGGTGTAAAGAATGCTATGTGCACAACACTAGCGCTTTTCTTCTAGTATATGACGCCGCTCCACACGTCTCTTGTCAACATGCTAACGTAGAAAATGCATACATAAGAGCACCACAAAGTCATAAGATTGTGTAATTTCAACAGTGTTCTTAATGTGTAATATAAAAGTATTTAAAGATGTAGCTGCAGCTCACAAAAATACGAAATATCCACTCCGTCGTCCACTGTACGTAGATACATTCGGTGTGAAGAATGCTATGTGCACAGCACTAGCGCTTTTCTTCTAGAATATGACGCCGCTCCACACGTCTCTTGTCAACCTGCTAACGAAGAAAATGCATACATAAGAGCACTCCAAAGTCATAAGATTGTGTAATTTTCAACAGTGTTCTTAATGTGTAATATAAAAGTATTTAGAGATGTAGCTGCAACTTACAAAAATACGAAATATTACTCAGTCGTCCACTGTACATTGATACATTCGGTGTGAAGAATGCTATGTGCACAGCACTAGCGCTTTTCTTCTGGAATATGTCGCCGCTCCCACACGTCTCTTGGCAACCTGCTAACGAATTGAATGCATACATCAGAGCACTCCAAAGCCATAATATTGTGTAATTTTCAACAGTGTTCTTAATGTGTAATATAAAAGTATTTAAAGATGTAGCTGCAACTTACAAAAATACGAAATATCCACTCAGTCGTCCAGTGTACGTAGATACATTCGGTGTGAAGAATGCTATGTGCACAGCACTAGCGCTTTTCTTCTAGAACATGACGCCGCTCCACACGTCTCTTGTCAACCTGCTAACGAAGAAAATGCATACATAAGAGCACTGCAAAGTCATAAGATTGTGTAATTTTCAACAGTGTTCTTAATGTGTAATATAAAAGTATTTAAAGATGTAGCTGCAACTTACAAAAATACCAAATATCCACTCAGTCGTCCACTGTACGTAGATACATTCGGTGTGAAGAATGCATGTGCACAGCATGGGCGCTTTTCTTCTAGAATATGTCGCCGCTCCACACGTCTCTTGTCAACCTGCTAACGAATTGAATGCATACATAAGAGCACTCCAAAGTCATAAGATTGTGTAATTTTCAGCAGTATTCTTAATGTGTAATATAAAAGTAATTAATGATGTAGCTGCAACTTACAAAAATACGAAACGTCCACTCAGTCGTCCACTGTACGTAGATACATTCGGTGTGAAGAATGCTATATGCACAGCACAAGCGCTTTTCTTCTAGAATATGTCGCCGCTCCCACACGTCTCTTGTCAACCTGCTAACGAAGAAAATGCATACATAAGAGCACTCCAAAGTCATAAGATTGTGTAATTTTCAAGAGTGTTCTTAATGTGTAATATAAAAGTATTTAAAGATGTAGCTGCAACTTACAAAAATACGAAATATCCACTCAGTCGTCTACTGTACGTAGATACATTCGGTGTCAAGAATGCTATGTGCACAGCACTAGCGCTTTTCTTCTAGAACATGACGCCACTCCACACGTCTCTTGTCAACCTGATTACGAAGAAAATGCATACATAAGAGCACTCCAAAGTCATATGATTGTGTAATTTTCAACAGTGTTCCTAATGTGTAATATAAAAGTATTTAAAGATGTAGCTGCAACTTACAAAAATACGAAATATCCACTCAGTCGTCCACTGTACGTAGATACATTCGGTGTCAAGAATGCTATGTGCACAGCACTAGCGCTTTTCTTCTGGAATATGTCGCCGCTCCCACACGTCTCTTGTCAAACTGCTAACGAAGAAAATGCATAAATAAGAGCACCACAAAGTCATAAGATTGTGTAATTTTCAACAGTGTTCTTAATGTGTACTATAAAAGTATTTAAAGATGTAGCTGCAGCTCACAAAAATACGAAATATCCACTCCGTCGTCCACTGTACGTAGATACATTCGGTGTAAAGAATGCTATGTGCACAACACTAGCGCTTTTCTTCTAGTATATGACGCCGCTCCACACGTCTCTTGTCAACATGCTAACGTAGAAAATGCATACATAAGAGCACCACAAAGTCATAAGATTGTGTAATTTCAACAGTGTTCTTAATGTGTAATATAAAAGTATTTAAAGATGTAGCTGCAGCTCACAAAAATACGAAATATCCACTCCGTCGTCCACTGTACGTAGATACATTCGGTGTGAAGAATGCTATGTGCACAGCACTAGCGCTTTTCTTCTAGAATATGACGCCGCTCCACACGTCTCTTGTCAACCTGCTAACGAAGAAAATGCATACATAAGAGCACTCCAAAGTCATAAGATTGTGTAATTTTCAACAGTGTTCTTAATGTGTAATATAAAAGTATTTAGAGATGTAGCTGCAACTTACAAAAATACGAAATATTACTCAGTCGTCCACTGTACATTGATACATTCGGTGTGAAGAATGCTATGTGCACAGCACTAGCGCTTTTCTTCTGGAATATGTCGCCGCTCCCACACGTCTCTTGGCAACCTGCTAACGAATTGAATGCATACATCAGAGCACTCCAAAGCCATAATATTGTGTAATTTTCAACAGTGTTCTTAATGTGTAATATGAAAGTATTTAAAGATGTAGCTGCAACTTACAAAAATACGAAATATCCACTCAGTCGTCCAGTGTACGTAGATACATTCGGTGTGAAGAATGCTATGTGCACAGCACTAGCGCTTTTCTTCTAGAACATGACGCCGCTCCACACGTCTCTTGTCAACCTGCTAACGAAGAAAATGCATACATAAGAGCACTGCAAAGTCATAAGATTGTGTAATTTTCAACAGTGTTCTTAATGTGTAATATAAAAGTATTTAAAGATGTAGCTGCAACTTACAAAAATACCAAATATCCACTCAGTCGTCCACTGTACGTAGATACATTCGGTGTGAAGAATGCATGTGCACAGCATGGGCGCTTTTCTTCTAGAATATGTCGCCGCTCCACACGTCTCTTGTCAACCTGCTAACGAATTGAATGCATACATAAGAGCACTCCAAAGTCATAAGATTGTGTAATTTTCAGCAGTATTCTTAATGTGTAATATAAAAGTAATTAATGATGTAGCTGCAACTTACAAAAATACGAAACGTCCACTCAGTCGTCCACTGTACGTAGATACATTCGGTGTGAAGAATGCTATATGCACAGCACAAGCGCTTTTCTTCTAGAATATGTCGCCGCTCCCACACGTCTCTTGTCAACCTGCTAACGAAGAAAATGCATACATAAGAGCACTCCAAAGTCATAAGATTGTGTAATTTTCAAGAGTGTTCTTAATGTGTAATATAAAAGTATTTAAAGATGTAGCTGCAACTTACAAAAATACGAAATATCCACTCAGTCGTCTACTGTACGTAGATACATTCGGTGTCAAGAATGCTATGTGCACAGCACTAGCGCTTTTCTTCTAGAACATGACGCCACTCCACACGTCTCTTGTCAACCTGATTACGAAGAAAATGCATACATAAGAGCACTCCAAAGTCATATGATTGTGTAATTTTCAACAGTGTTCTTAATGTGTAATATAAAAGTATTTAAAGATGTAGCTGCAACTTACAAAAATACGAAATATCCACTCAGTCGTCCACTGTACGTAGATACATTCGGTGTCAAGAATGCTATGTGCACAGCACTAGCGCTTTTCTTCTGGAATATGTCGCCGCTCCCACACGTCTCTTGTCAAACTGCTAACGAAGAAAATGCATAAATAAGAGCACCACAAAGTCATAAGATTGTGTAATTTTCAACAGTGTTCTTAATGTGTAATATAAAAGTATTTAAAGATGTAGCTGCAGCTCACAAAAATACGAAATATCCACTCCGTCGTCCACTGTACGTAGATACATTCGGTGTAAAGAATGCTATGTGCACAACACTAGCGCTTTTCTTCTAGTATATGACGCCGCTCCACACGTCTCTTGTCAACATGCTAACGTAGAAAATGCATACATAAGAGCACCACAAAGTCATAAGATTGTGTAATTTCAACAGTGTTCTTAATGTGTAACATAAAAGTATTTAAAGATGTAGCTGCAACTCACAAAAATACGAAATATCCACTCCGTCGTCCACTGTTCGTAGATACATTCGGTGTGAAGAATGCTATGTGCACAGCACTAGCGCTTTTCTTCTAGAATATGACGCCGCTCCACACGTCTCTTGTCAACCTGCTAACGAAGAAAATGCATACATAAGAGCACTCCAAAGTCATAAGATTGTGTAATTTTCAACAGTGTTCTTAATGTTTAATATAAAAGTATTTAAAGATGTAGCTGCAACTTACAAAAATACGAAATATTACTCAGTCGTCCACTGTACATTGATACATTCGGTGTGAAGAATGCTATGTGCACAGCACTAGCGCTTTTCTTCTGGAATATGTCGCCGCTCCCACACGTCTCTTGTCAACCTGCTAACGAAGAAAATGCATACATAAGAGCACTCCAAAGTCATAAGATTGTGTAATATTCAACAGTGTTCTTAATGTGTAATATAAAAGTATTTAAAGATGTAGCCGCAACTTACAAAAATACGAAATATCCACTCAGTCGTCCACTGTAGGTAGATACATTCGGTGTGAAGAATGCATGTGCACAGCATGGGCGCTTTTCTTCTAGAATATGTCGCCGCTCCACACGTCTCTTGTCAACCTGCTAACGAATTGAATGCATACATAAGAGCACTCCAAAGTCATAAGATTGTGTAATTTTCAGCAGTATTCTTAATGTGTAATATAAAAGTAATTAATGATGTAGCTGCAACTTACAAAAATACGAAACGTCCACTCAGTCGTCCACTGTACGTAGATACATTCGGTGTGAAGAATGCTATATGCACAGCACAAGCGCTTTTCTTCTAGAATATGTCGCCGCTCCCACACGTCTCTTGTCAACCTGCTAACGAAGAAAATGCATACATAAGAGCACTCCAAAGTCATAAGATTGTGTAATTTTCAAGAGTGTTCTTAATGTGTAATATAAAAGTATTTAAAGATGTAGCTGCAACTTACAAAAATACGAAATATCCACTCAGTCGTCTACTGTACGTAGATACATTCGGTGTCAAGAATGCTATGTGCACAGCACTAGCGCTTTTCTTCTAGAACATGACGCCACTCCACACGTCTCTTGTCAACCTGATTACGAAGAAAATGCATACATAAGAGCACTCCAAAGTCATATGATTGTGTAATTTTCAACAGTGTTCTTAATGTGTAACATAAAAGTATTTAAAGATGTAGCTGCAACTTACAAAAATACGAAATATCCACTCAGTCGTCCACTGTACGTAGATACATTCGGTGTCAAGAATGCTATGTGCACAGCACTAGCGCTTTTCTTCTGGAATATGTCGCCGCTCCCACACGTCTCTTGTCAAACTGCTAACGAAGAAAATGCATAAATAAGAGCACCACAAAGTCATAAGATTGTGTAATTTTCAACAGTGTTCTTAATGTGTAATATAAAAGTATTTAAAGATGTAGCTGCAGCTCACAAAAGTACGAAATATCCACTCCGTCGTCCACTGTACGTAGATACATTCGGTGTAAAGAATGCAATGTGCACAACACTAGCGCTTTTCTTCTAGTATATGACGCCGCTCCACACGTCTCTTGTCAACATGCTAACGTAGAAAATGCATACATAAGAGCACCACAAAGTCATAAGATTGTGTAATTTCAACAGTGTTCTTAATGTGTAATATAAAAGTATTTAAAGATGTAGCTGCAACTCACAAAAATACGAAATATCCACTCTGTCGTCCACTGTACGTAGATACATTCGGTGTGAAGAATGCTATGTGCACAGCACTAGCGCTTTTCTTCTAGAATATGACGCCGCTCCACACGTCTCTTGGCAACCTGCTAACGAATTGAATGCATACATCAGAGCACTCCAAAGCCATAATATTGTGTAATTTTCAACAGTGTTCTTAATGTGTAATATAAAAGTATTTAAAGATGTAGCTGCAACTTACAAAAATACGAAATATCCACTCAGTCGTCCAGTGTACGTAGATACATTCGGTGTGAAGAATGCTATGTGCACAGCACTAGCGCTTTTCTTCTAGAACATGACGCCGCTCCACACGTCTCTTGTCAACCTGCTAACGAAGAAAATGCATAAATAAGAGCACTCCAAAGTCATAAGATTGTGTAATTTTCAACAGTGTTCTTAATGTGTAATATAAAAGTATTTAAAGATGTAGCTGCAACTTACAAAAATACCAAATATCCACTCAGTCGTCCACTGCACGTAGATACATTCGGTGTGAAGAATGCTATGTGCACAGCACTAGCGCTTTTCTTCTAAAATATGTCGCCGCTCCCACACGTCTCTTGTCAACCTGCTAACGAAGAAAATGCATACATAAGAGCACTCCAAAGTCATAAGATTGTGTAATTTTCAACAGTGTTCTTAATGTGTAATATAAAAGTATTTAAAGATGTAGCTGCAACTTACAAAAATACGAAATATCCACTCAGTCGTCCACTGTACGTAGATACATTCGGTGTGAAGAATGCTATGTGCACAGCACTAGCGCTTTTCTTCTAGAAAATGACGCCGCTCCACACGTCTCTTGTCAACCTGCTAACGAAGAAAATGCATACATCAGAGCACTCCAAAGTCATAAGATTGTGTAATTTTCAACAGTGTTCTTAATGTGTAATATAAAAGTATTGAAAGATGTAGCTGCAACTTACAAAAATACGAAATATCCACTCAGTCGTCCACTGTACGTAGATGCATTCGGTGTGAAGAGTGCTATGTGTACAGCACTAGCGCTTTTCTTCTGGAATATGTCGCCGCTCCCACACGTCTCTTGTCAACCTGTTAACGAAGAAAATGCATACATAAGAGCACTCCAAAGTCATAAGATTGTGTAATTTTCAACAGTGTTCCTAATGTGTAATATAAAAGTATTTAAAGATGTAGCTGCAACTTACAAAAATACGAAATATCCACTCAGTCGTCCACTGTAGGTAGATACATTCGGTGTGAAGAATGCTATGTGCACAATACTAGCCTGTTCTTCTGGAATATGTCGCCGCTCCCACATGTCTCTTGTCAACCTGCTAACGAAGAAAATGCATACATAAGAGCACTCCAAAGTCATAAGATTGTGTAATTTTCAACAGTGTTCTTAATGTGTAATATAAAAGTATATAAAGATGTAGCTGCAACTTACAAAAATACGAAATATCCACTCAGTCGTCCACTGTACATAGATACATTCGGTGTCAAGAATGCTATGTGCACAGCACTAGCGCTTTTCTTCTAGAATATGTCACCGCTCCCACACGTCTCTTGTCAAAGTATTAACGAAGATAATGCATACATAAGAGCACTCCAAAGTCATAAGATTGTGTAATTTTCAACAGTGTTCTTAATGTGTAATATAAAAGTATTTAAAGATGTAGCTGCAACTTACAAAAATACGAAATATCCAATAAGTCGTCCACTGTACGTAGATACATTCGGTTTGAAGAATGCTATGTGCAAGGCACTAGCGCTTTTCTTCTAGAATATGACGCCGCTCCACACGTCTCTTGTCAACCTGCTAACGAAGAAAATGCATACATCAGAGCACTCCAAAGTCATAAGGTTGTGTAATTTTCAACAGTGTTCTTAATGTGTAATATAAAAGTATTTAAAGATGTAGCTGCAACTTACAAAAATACGAAATATCCACTCAGTCGTCTACTGTACGTAGAGACATTCGGTGTGAAGACTGCTATGTGCAAGGCACTAACTCTTTTCTTCTGGAATATGTCGCCGCTCCCACACGTCTCTTGTCAACCTGTTAACGAAGAAATTGCATACATAAGAGCACTCCAAAGTCATAAGATTGTGTAATTTTCAAGAGTGTTCTTAATGTGTAATATAAAAGTATTTAAAGATGTAGCTGCAACTTACAAAAATACGAAATATCCACTCAGTCGTCTACTGTACGTAGATACATTCGGTGTCAAGAATGCTATGTGCACAGCACTAGCGCTTTTCTTCTAGAACATGACGCCACTCCACAAGTCTCTTGTCAACCTGATTACGAAGAAAATGCATACATAAGAGCACTCCAAAGTCATATGATTGTGTAATTTTCAACAGTGTTCTTAATGTGTAATATAAAAGTATTTAAAGATGTAGCTGCAACTTACAAAAATACGAAATATCCACTCAGTCGTCCACTGTACGTAGATACATTCGGTGTCAAGAATGCTATGTGCACAGCACTAGCGCTTTTCTTCTGGAATATGTCGCCGCTCCCACACGTCTCTTGTCAAACTGCTAACGAAGAAAATGCATAAATAAGAGAACCACAAAGTCATAAGATTGTGTAATTTTCAACAGTGTTCTTAATGTGTAATATAAAAGTATTTAAAGATGTAGCTGCAGCTCACAAAAATACGAAATATCCACTCCGTCGTCCACTGTACGTAGATACATTCGGTGTAAAGAATGCTATGTGCACAACACTAGCGCTTTTCTTCTAGTATATGACGCCGCTCCACACGTCTCTTGTCAACATGCTAACGTAGAAAATGCATACATAAGAGCACCACAAAGTCATAAGATTGTGTAATTTCAACAGTGTTCTTAATGTGTAATATAAAAGTATTTAAAGATGTAGCTGCAACTCACAAAAATACGAAATATCCACTCCGTCGTCCACTGTACGTAGATACATTCGGTGTGAAGAATGCTATGTGCACAGCACTAGCGCTTTTCTTCTAGAATATGACACCGCTCCACACGTCTCTTGTCAACCTGCTAACGAAGAAAATGCATACATAAGAGCACTCCAAAGTCATAAGATTGTGTAATATTCAACAGTGTTCTTAATGTGTAATATAAAAGTATTTAAAGATGTAGCCGCAACTTACAAAAATACGAAATATCCACTCAGTCGTCCACTGTACATAGATACATTCGGTGTCAAGAATGCTATGTGCACAGCATTAGCGCTTTTCTTCTAGAATATGTCGCCGCTCCACACGTCTCTTGGCAACCTGCTAACGAATTGAATGCATACATCAGAGCACTCCAAAGCCATAATATTGTGTAATTTTCAACAGTGTTCTTAATGTGTAATATAAAAGTATTTAAAGATGTAGCTGCAACTTACAAAAATACGAAATATCCACTCAGTCGTCCAGTGTACGTAGATACATTCGGTGTGAAGAATGCTATGTGCACAGCACTAGCGCTTTTCTTCTAGAACATGACGCCGCTCCACACGTCTCTTGTCAACCTGCTAACGAAGAAAATGCATACATAAGAGCACTCCAAAGTCATAAGATTGTGTAATTTTCAACAGTGTTCTTAATGTGTAATATAAAAGTATTTAAAGATGTAGCTGCAACTTACAAAAATACCAAATATCCACTCAGTCGTCCACTGTACGTAGATACATTCGGTGTGAAGAATGCTATGTGCACAGCACTAGCGCTTTTCTTCTAAAATATGTCGCCGCTCCCACACGTCTCTTGTCAACCTGCTAAGGAAGAAAATGCATACATAAGAGCACTCCAAAGTCAAAAGATTGTGTAATTTTCAACAGTGTTCTTAATGTGTAATATAAAAGTATTTAAAGATGTAGCTGCAACTTACAAAAATACGAAATATCCACTCAGTCGTCCACTGTACGTAGATACATTCGGTGTGAAGAATGCTATGTGCACAGCACTAGCGCTTTTCTTCTAGAATATGACGCCGCTCCACACGTCTCTTGTCAACCTGCTAACGAAGAAAATGCATACATCAGAGCACTCCAAAGTCATAAGATTGTGTAATTTTCAACAGTGTTCTTAATGTGTAATATAAAAGTATTGAAAGATGTAGCTGCAACTTACAAAAATACGAAATATCCACTCAGTCGTCCACTGTACGTAGATGCATTCGGTGTGAAGAGTGCTATGTGTACAGCACTAGCGCTTTTCTTCTGGAATATGTCGCCGCTCCCACACGTCTCTTGTCAACCTGTTAACGAAGAAAATGCATACATAAGAGCACTCCAAAGTCATAAGATTGTGTAATTTTCAACAGTGTTCCTAATGTGTAATATAAAAGTATTTAAAGATGTAGCTGCAACTTACAAAAATACGAAATATCCACTCAGTCGTCCATTGTAGGTAGATACATTCGGTGTGAAGAATGCTATGTGCACAATACTAGCCTGTTCTTCTGGAATATGTCGCCGCTCCCACATGTCTCTTGTCAACCTGCTAACGAAGAAAATGCATACATAAGAGCACTCCAAAGTCATAAGATTGTGTAATTTTCAACAGTGTTCTTAATGTGTAATATAAAAGTATATAAAGATGTAGCTGCAACTTACAAAAATACGAAATATCCACTCAGTCGTCCACTGTACGTAGATGCATTCGGTGTGAAGAGTGCTATGTGTACAGCACTAGCGCTTTTCTTCTGGAATATGTCGCCGCTCCCACACGTCTCTTGTCAACCTGTTAACGAAGAAAATGCATACATAAGAGCACTCCAAAGTCATAAGATTGTGTAATTTTCAACAGTGTTCCTAATGTGTAATATAAAAGTATTTAAAGATGTAGCTGCAACTTACAAAAATACGAAATATCCACTCAGTCGTCCACTGTAGGTAGATACATTCGGTGTGAAGAATGCTATGTGCACAATACTAGCCTGTTCTTCTGGAATATGTAGCCGCTCCCACATGTCTCTTGTCAACCTGCTAACGAAGAAAATGCATACATAAGAGCACTCCAAAGTCATAAGATTGTGTAATTTTCAACAGTGTTCTTAATGTGTAATATAAAAGTATATAAAGATGTAGCTGCAACTTACAAAAATACGAAATATCCACTCAGTCGTCCACTGTACGTAGATACATTCGGTGTCAAGAATGCTATGTGCACAGCACTAGCGCTTTTCTTCTAGAATATGTCACCGCTCCCACACGTCTCTTGTCAAAGTATTAACGAAGATAATGCATACATAAGAGCACTCCAAAGTCATAAGATTGTGTAATTTTCAACAGTGTTCTTAATGTGTAATATAAAAGTATTTAAAGATGTAGCTGCAACTTACAAAAATACGAAATATCCACTAAGTCGTCCACTGTACGTAGATACATTCGGTTTGAAGAATGCTATGTGCAAGGCACTAGCGCTTTTCTTCTAGAATATGACGCCGCTCCACACGTCTCTTGTCAACCTGCTAACGAAGAAAATGCATACATCAGAGCACTCCAAAGTCATAAGGTTGTGTAATTTTCAACAGTGTTCTTAATGTGTAATATAAAAGTATTTAAAGATGTAGCTGCAACTTACAAAAATACGAAATATCCACTCAGTCGTCTACTGTACGTAGAGACATTCGGTGTGAAGAATGCTATGTGCAAGGCACTAACTCTTTTCTTCTGGAATATGTCGCCGCTCCCACACGTCTCTTGTCAACCTGTTAACGAAGAAATTGCATACATAAGAGCACTCCAAAGTCGTAAGATTGTGTAATTTTCAACATAGTTCTTAGTGGGTAATATAAAAGTATTTAAAGATGTAGCTGCAACTTACAAAAATACGAAATATGCACTCAGTCATCCACTGTACATAGATACATTCGGTGTGAAGAATGCTATGTGCACAGCACTAGCGCTTTTCTTCTGGTATATGTCACCGCTCCCACACGTCTCTTGTCAAAGTATTAACGAAGATAATGCATACATAAGAGCACTCCAAAGTCATAAGATTGTGTAATTTTCAACAGTGTTCTTAATGTGTAATATAAAAGTATTTAAAGATGTAGCTGCAACTTACAAAAATACGAAATATCCACTAAGTCGTCCACTGTACGTAGATACATTCGGTTTGAAGAATGCTATGTGCAAGGCACTAGCGCTTTTCTTCTAGAATATGACGCCGCTCCACACGTCTCTTGTCAACCTGCTAACGAAGAAAATGCATACATAAGAGCACTCCAAAGTCATAAGATTGTGTAATTTTCAAGAGTGTTCTTAATGTGTAATATAAAAGTATTTAAAGATGTAGCTGCAACTTACAAAAATACGAAATATCCACTCAGTCGTCCACTGTACGTAGATACATTCGGTGTGAAGAATGCTATGTGCACAGCACTAGCGCTTTTCTTCTAGAATATGACGCCGCTCCACACGTCTCTTGTCAACCTGCTAACGAAGAAAATGCATACATCAGAGCACTCCAAAGTCATAAGATTGTGTAATTTTCAACAGTGTTCTTAATGTGTAATATAAAAGTATTGAAAGATGTAGCTGCAACTTACAAAAATACGAAATATCCACTCAGTCGTCCACTGTACGTAGATGCATTCGGTGTGAAGAGTGCTATGTGTACAGCACTAGCGCTTTTCTTCTGGAATATGTCGCCGCTCCCACACGTCTCTTGTCAACCTGTTAACGAAGAAAATGCACACATAAGAGCACTCCAAAGTCATAAGATTGTGTAATTTTCAACAGTGTTCCTAATGTGTAATATAAAAGTATTTAAAGATGTAGCTGCAACTTACAAAAATACGAAATATCCACTCAGTCGTCCACTGTAGGTAGATACATTCGGTGTGAAGAATGCTATGTGCACAATACTAGCCTGTTCTTCTGGAATATGTAGCCGCTCCCACATGTCTCTTGTCAACCTGCTAACGAAGAAAATGCATACATAAGAGCACTCCAAAGTCATAAGATTGTGTATTTTTCAACAGTGTTCTTAATGTGTAATATAAAAGTATATAAAGATGTAGCTGCAACTTACAAAAATACGAAATATCCACTCAGTCGTCCACTGTACGTAGATACATTCGGTGTCAAGAATGCTATGTGCACAGCACTAGCGCTTTTCTTCTAGAATATGTCACCGCTCCCACACGTCTCTTGTCAAAGTATTAACGAAGATAATGCATACATAAGAGCACTCCAAAGTCATAAGATTGTGTAATTTTCAACAGTGTTCTTAATGTGTAATATAAAAGTATTTAAAGATGTAGCTGCAACTTACAAAAATACGAAATATCCACTAAGTCGTCCACTGTACGTAGATACATTCGGTTTGAAGAATGCTATGTGCAAGGCACTAGCGCTTTTCTTCTAGAATATGACGCCGCTCCACACGTCTCTTGTCAACCTGCTAACGAAGAAAATGCATACATCAGAGCACTCCAAAGTCATAAGGTTGTGTAATTTTCAACAGTGTTCTTAATGTGTAATATAAAAGTATTTAAAGATGTAGCTGCAACTTACAAAAATACGAAATATCCACTCAGTCGTCTACTGTACGTAGAGACATTCGGTGTGAAGAATGCTATGTGCAAGGCACTAACTCTTTTCTTCTGGAATATGTCGCCGCTCCCACACGTCTCTTGTCAACCTGTTAACGAAGAAATTGCATACATAAGAGCACTCCAAAGTCGTAAGATTGTGTAATTTTCAACATAGTTCTTAGTGGGTAATATAAAAGTATTTAAAGATGTAGCTGCAACTTACAAAAATACGAAATATGCACTCAGTCATCCACTGTACATAGATACATTCGGTGTGAAGAATGCTATGTGCACAGCACTAGCGCTTTTCTTCTGGTATATGTCACCGCTCCCACACGTCTCTTGTCAAAGTATTAACGAAGATAATGCATACATAAGAGCACTCCAAAGTCATAAGATTGTGTAATTTTCAACAGTGTTCTTAATGTGTAATATAAAAGTATTTAAAGATGTAGCTGCAACTTACAAAAATACGAAATATCCACTCAGTCGTCTACTGTACGTAGATACATTCGGTGTCAAGAATGCTATGTGCACAGCACTAGCGCTTTTCTTCTAGAACATGACGCCACTCCACACGTCTCTTGTCAACCTGATTACGAAGAAAATGCATACATAAGAGCACTCCAAAGTCATATGATTGTGTAATTTTCAACAGTGTTCTTAATGTGTAATATAAATGTATTTAAAGATGTAGCTGCAACTTACAAAAATACGAAATATCCACTCAGTCATCCACTGTACATAGATACATTCGGTGTCAAGAATGCTATGTGCACAGCACTAGCGCTTTTCTTCTAGAATATGTCACCGCTCCCACACGTCTCTTGTCAAAGTATTAACGAAGATAATGCATACATAAGAGCACTCCAAAGTCATAAGATTGTGTAATTTTCAACAGTGTTCTTAATGTGTAATATAAAAGTATTTAAAGATGTAGCTGCAACTTACAAAAATACGAAATATCCACTAAGTCGTCCACTGTACGTAGATACATTCGGTTTGAAGAATGCTATGTGCAAGGCACTAGCGCTTTTCTTCTAGAATATGACGCCGCTCCACACGTCTCTTGTCAACCTGCTAACGAAGAAAATGCATACATAAGAGCACTCCAAAGTCATAAGATTGTGTAATTTTCAAGAGTGTTCTTAATGTGTAATATAAAAGTATTTAAAGATGTAGCTGCAACTTACAAAAATACGAAATATCCACTCAGTCGTCTACTGTACGTAGATACATTCGGTGTCAAGAATGCTATGTGCACAGCACTAGCGCTTTTCTTCTAGAACATGACGCCACTCCACACGTCTCTTGTCAACCTGATTACGAAGAAAATGCATACATAAGAGCACTCCAAAGTCATATGATTGTGTAATTTTCAACAGTGTTCTTAATGTGTAATATAAAAGTATTTAAAGATGTAGCTGCAACTTACAAAAATACGAAATATCCACTCAGTCGTCCACTGTACGTAGATACATTCGGTGTCAAGAATGCTATGTGCACAGCACTAGCGCTTTTCTTCTGGAATATGTCACCGCTCCCACACGTCTCTTGTCAAACTGCTAACGAAGAAAATGCATAAATAAGAGCACCACAAAGTCATAAGATTGTGTAATTTTCAACAGTGTTGTTAATGTGTAATATAAAAGTATTTAAAGATGTAGCTGCAGCTCACAAAAATACGAAATATCCACTCCGTCGTCCACTGTACGTAGATACATTCGGTGTAAAGAATGCTATGTGCACAACACTAGCGCTTTTCTTCTAGTATATGACGCCGCTCCACACGTCTCTTGTCAACATGCTAACGTAGAAAATGCATACATAAGAGCACCACAAAGTCATAAGATTGTGTAATTTCAACAGTGTTCTTAATGTGTAATATAAAAGTATTTAAAGATGTAGCTGCAACTCACAAAAATACGAAATATCCACTCCGTCGTCCACTGTACGTAGATACATTCGGTGTGAAGAATGCTATGTGCACAGCACTAGCGCTTTTCTTCTAGAATATGACGCCGCTCCACACGTCTCTTGTCAACCTGCTAACGAAGAAAATGCATACATAAGAGCACTCCAAAGTCATAAGATTGTGTAATTTTCAACAGTGTTCTTAATGTGTAATATAAAAGTATTTAAAGATGTAGCTGCAACTTAAAAAAATACGAAATATTACTCAGTCGTCCACTGTACATTGATACATTCGGTGTGAAGAATGCTATGTGCACAGCACTAGCGCTTTTCTTCTGGAATATGTCGCCGCTCCCACACGTCTCTTGTCAACCTGCTACCGAAGAAAATGCATACATAAGAGCACTCCAAAGTCATAAGATTGTGTAATATTCAACAGTGTTCTTAACTTGTAATTTAAAAGTATTTAAAGATGTAGCCGCAACTTAGAAAAATACGAAATATCCACTCAGTCGTCCACTGTACATAGATACATTCGGTGTCAAGAATGCTATGTGCACAGCATTAGCGCTTTTCTTCTAGAATATGTCGCCGCTCCACACGTCTCTTGGCAACCTGCTAACGAATTGAATGCATACATCAGAGCACTCCAAGGCCATAATATTGTGTAATTTTCAACAGTGTTCTTAATGTGTAATATAAAAGTATTTAAAGATGTAGCTGCAACTTACAAAAATACGAAATATCCACTCAGTCGTCCAGTGTACGTAGATACATTCGGTGTGAAGAATGCTATGTGCACAGCACTAGCGCTTTTCTTCTAGAACATGACGCCGCTCCACACGTCTCTTGTCAACCTGCTAACGAAGAAAATGCATACATAAGAGCACTCCAAAGTCATAAGATTGTGTAATTTTCAACAGTGTTCTTAATGTGTAATATAAAAGTATTTAAAGATGTAGCTGCAACTTACAAAAATACCAAATATCCACTCAGTCGTCCACTGTACGTAGATACATTCGGTGTGAAGAATGCTATGTGCACAGCACTAGCGCTTTTCTTCTAAAATATGTCGCCGCTCCCACACGTCTCTTGTCAACCTGCTAACGAAGAAAATGCATACATAAGAGCACTCCAAAGTCATAAGATTGTGTAATTTTCAACAGTGTTCTTAATGTGTAATATAAAAGTATTTAAAGATGTAGCTGCAACTTACAAAAATACGAAATATCCACTCAGTCGTCCACTGTACGTAGATACATTCGGTGTGAAGAATGCTATGTGCACAGCACTAGCGCTTTTCTTCTAGAATATGACGCCGCTCCACACGTCTCTTGTCAACCTGCTAACGAAGAAAATGCATACATCAGAGCACTCCAAAGTCATAAGATTGTGTAATTTTCAACAGTGTTCTTAATGTGTAATATAAAAGTATTGAAAGATGTAGCTGCAACTTACAAAAATACGAAATATCCACTCAGTCGTCCACTGTACGTAGATGCATTCGGTGTGAAGAGTGCTATGTGTACAGCACTAGCGCTTTTCTTCTGGAATATGTCGCCGCTCCCACACGTCTCTTGTCAACCTGTTAACGAAGAAAATGCATACATAAGAGCACTCCAAAGTCATAAGATTGTGTAATTTTCAACAGTGTTCCTAATGTGTAATATAAAAGTATTTAAAGATGTAGCTGCAACTTACAAAAATACGAAATATCCACTCAGTCGTCCATTGTAGGTAGATACATTCGGTGTGAAGAATGCTATGTGCACAATACTAGCCTGTTCTTCTGGAATATGTCGCCGCTGCCACATGTCTCTTGTCAACCTGCTAACGAAGAAAATGCATACATAAGAGCACTCCAAAGTCATAAGATTGTGTAATTTTCAACAGTGTTCTTAATGTGTAATATAAAAGTATATAAAGATGTAGCTGCAACTTACAAAAATACGAAATATCCACTAAGTCGTCCACTGTACGTAGATACATTCGGTTTGAAGAATGCTATGTGCAAGGCACTAGCGCTTTTCTTCTAGAATATGACGCCGCTCCACACGCCTCTTGTCAACCTGCTAACGAAGAAAATGCATACATCAGAGCACTCCAAAGTCATAAGGTTGTGTAATTTTCAACAGTGTTCTTAATGTGTAATATAAAAGTATTTAAAGATGTAGCTGCAACTTACAAAAATACGAAATATCCACTCAGTCGTCTACTGTACGTAGAGACATTCGGTGTGAAGAATGCTATGTGCAAGGCACTAACTCTTTTCTTCTGGAATATGTCGCCGCTCCCACACGTCTCTTGTCAACCTGTTAACGAAGAAATTGGATACATAAGAGCGCTCCAAAGTCGTAAGATTGTGTAATTTTCAACATAGTTCTTAGTGGGTAATATAAAAGTATTTAAAGATGTAGCTGCAACTTACAAAAATACGAAATATGCACTCAGTCATCCACTGTACATAGATACATTCGGTGTGAAGAATGCTATGTGCACAGCACTAGCGCTTTTCTTCTGGTATATGTCGCCACTCCCACACGTCTCTTGTCAACCTGCTAACGAAGAAGATGCATACATAAGAGCACTCCAAAGTCATAAGATTGTGTAATTTTCAACAGTGTTCTTAATGTGTAATATAAAAGTATATAAAGATGTAGCTGCAACTTACAAAAATACGAAATATCCACTCAGTCGTCCACTGTACGTAGATACATTCGGTGTGAAGAATGCTATGTGCACAGCACTAGCGCTTTTCTTCTAGAATATGACGCCGCTCCACACGTCTCTTGTCAACCTGCTAACGAAGAAAATGCATACATCAGAGCACTCCAAAGTCATAAGATTGTGTAATTTTCAACAGTGATCTTAATGTGTAATATAAAAGTATTTAAAGATGTAGCTGCAACTTACAAAATTACGAAATATCCACTCAGTCGTCCACTGTACGTAGATACATTCGGTGTCAAGAATGCTATGTGCACAGCAGTTGCGCTTTTCTTCTAGAATATGTCGCGCTCCCACACGTCTCTTGTCAACCTGATAACGAAGAAAATCCATACATAAGGGCACTCTAAAGTCATAAGATTGTGTAATTTTCAACAGTGTTCTTAATGTGTAATATAAACGTATTTAAAGATGTAGCTGCAACTTACAAAAATACGAAATATCCACTCAGTCGTCCACTGTACGTAGATACATTCGGTGTGAAGAATGCTATGTGCACAGCACTAGCGCTTTTCTTCTAGAGTATGACGCCGCTCCACACCTCTTATCAACCTGCTAGCGAAGAAAATGCATACATCAGAGCGCTCCAAAGTCATAAGATTGTGTAATTTTCAACAGTGTTCTTAATGTGTAATATAAAAGTATTTATAGATGTCGCTGCAACTTACAAAAATACCAAATATCCACTCAGTCGTCCACTGTACGTAGATACATTCGGTGTGAAGAATGCTATGTGCACAGCACTAGCGCTTTTCTTTTGGAATATGTCGCCCCTCCCGCACATCTCTTGTCAACCTGCTAACGAAGAAAATGCATACATAAGAGCACTCCAAAGTCATAAGATTGTGTAATTTTCAACAGTGTTCTTAATGTGTAATATAAAAGTATTTAAAGATGTAGCTGCAACTTACAAAAATACGAAATATCCACTCAGTCGTCCACTGTACGTAGATACATTCGGTGTCAAGAATGCTATGTGCACAGCACTAGCGCTTTTCTTCTAGAATATGACTCCGCTCCACACGTCTCTTGTCAACCTGCTAACGAAGAAAATGCATACATAAGAGCACCCCAAAGTCAAATGATTGTGTTATTTTCAACAGTGTTCTTAATGTGTAATATAAAAGTATTTAAAGATGTAGCTGCAACTTACAAAATTACGAAATATCCACTCAGTCGTCCACTGTACGTAGATACATTCGGTGTCAAGAATGCTATGTGCACAGCAGTTGCGCTTTTCTTCTAGAATATGTCGCGCTCCCACACGTCTCTTGTCAACCTGATAACGAAGAAAATCCATACATAAGGGCACTCTAAAGTCATAAGATTGTGTAATTTTCAACAGTGTTCTTAATGTGTAATATAAACGTATTTAAAGATGTAGCTGCAACTTACAAAAATATGAAATATCCACTCAGTCGTCCACTGTACGTAGATACATTCGGTGTGAAGAATGCTATGTGCACAGCACTAGCGCTTTTCTTCTAGAGTATGACGCCGCTCCACACCTCTTATCAACCTGCTAGCGAAGAAAATGCATACATCAGAGCACTCCAAAGTCATAAGATTGTGTAATTTTCAACAGTGTTCTTAATGTGTAATATAAAAGTATTTATAGATGTCGCTGCAACTTACAAAAATACCAAATATCCACTCAGTCGTCCACTGTACGTAGATACATTCGGTGTGAAGAATGCTATGTGCACAGCACTAGCGCTTTTCTTTTGGAATATGTCGCCCCTCCCGCACATCTCTTGTCAACCTGCTAACGAAGAAAATGCATACATAAGAGCACTCCAAAGTCATAAGATTGTGTAATTTTCAACAGTGTTCTTAATGTGTAATATAAAAGCATTTAATGATGTAGCTGCAACTTACAAAAATACGAAATATCCACTCAGTCGTCCACTGTACGTAGATACATTCGGTGTCAAGAATGCTATGTGCACAGCACTAGCGCTTTTCTTCTAGATTATGACGCCGCTCCACACGTCTCTTGTCAACCTGCTAACGAAGAAAATGCATACATAAGAGCACTCCAAAGTCATAAGATTGTGTAATTTTCAACAGTGTTCTTAATGTGTAATATAAAAGTATTTAAAGATGTAGCTGCAACTTACAAAAATACGAAATATCCACTCAGTCGTCCACTGTACGTAGATACATTCGGTGTCAAGAATGCTATGTGCACAGCACTAGCGCTTTTCTTCTAGAATATGACTCCGCTCCACACGTCTCTTGTCAACCTGCTAACGAAGAAAATGCATACATAAGAGCACCCCAAAGTCAAATGATTGTGTTATTTTCAACAGTGTTCTTAATGTGTAATATAAAAGTATTTAAAGATGTAGCTGCAACTTACAAAATTACGAAATATCCACTCAGTCGTCCACTGTACGTAGATACATTCGGTGTGAAGAATGCTATGTGCACAGCACTAGCGCTTTTCTTTTGGAATATGTCGCCCCTCCCGCACATCTCTTGTCAACCTGCTAACGAAGAAAATGCATACATAAGAGCACTCCAAAGTCATAAGATTGTGTAATTTTCAACATAGTTCTTAATGTGTAATATAAAAGTATTTAAAGATGTAGCTGCAACTTACAAAAATACGAAATATCCACTCAAACGTCCACTGTACGTAGATACATTCGGTGTGAAGAATGCTATGTGCACAGCACTAGCGCTTTTCTTCTGGAATATGTCGCCCCTCCCGCACGTCTCTTGTCAACCTGCTAACGAAGAAAATGCATACATAAGAGCACTCCAAAGTCATAAGATTGTGTAATTTTCAACAGTGTTCTTAATGTGTAATATAAAAGTATTAAAAGATGTAGCTGCAACTTACAAAAATACGAAATATCCACTCAGTCGTCCACAGTACGTAGATACATTCGGTGTGAAGAATGCTATTTGCACAGCACTAGCGCTTTTCTACTGGAATATGTCGCCCCTCCCACACGTCGCTTGTCAACCTGCTAACGAAGAAAATGCATACATAAGAGCACTCCAAAGTCATAAGATTGTGTAATTTTCAACAGTGTTCTTAATGTGTAATATAAAATTATTTAAAGATGTAGCTGCAACTTACAAATAACGAAATATCCACTCAGTCGTCCACTGTACGTAGATATATTCGGTGTGAAGAATGCTATGTGCACAGCACTAGCGCTTTTCTTCTAGAGTATGACGCCGCTCCACACCTCTTATCAACCTGCTAACGAAGAAAATGCATACATAAGAGCACTCCAAAGTCATAAGATTGTGTAATTTTCAACAGTGTTCTTAATGTGTAATATAAAAGTATTTAAAGATGTAGCTGCAACTTACAAAAATACGAAATATCCACTCAGTCGTCCACTGTACGTAGTAGATACATTCGGTGTCAAGAATGCTATGTGCACAGCACTAGCGCTTTTCTTCTCGAACATGACGCCTCTCCACACGTCTCTTGTCAACCTGCTAACGAAGAAAATGCATACATAAGAGCACTCCAAAGTCATAAGATTGTGTAATTTTCAACAGTGTTCTTAATGTGTAATATAAAAGTATTTAAAGATGCTGCTGCAACTTAAAAAAATACGAAATATCCACTCAGTCGTCCACTGTACGTAGATACATTCGGTGTGAAAAATGCTATGTGCACAGCACTAGCACTTTTCTTCTAGAATATGTCGCCGCTCCCACACGTCTCTTTTCAACCTGCTAACGAAGAAAATGCATACATAAGAGCACTCCAAAGTCATAAGATTGTGTAATTTTCAACAGTGTTCTTAATGTGTAATATAAAAGTATGTAAAGATGTAGCAGCAACTTACAAAATTACGAAATATCCACTCAGTCGTCCACTGTACGTAGATACATTCGGTGTCAAGAATGCTATGTTCACAGCAGTTGCGCTTTTCTTCTAGAATATGTCGCCGCTCCCACACGTCTCTTGTCAACCTGCTAACGAAGAAAATGCATACATAACAGCACTCCAAAGTCATAAGATTGTGTAATTTTCAACAGTGTTCTTAATGTGTAATATAAAAGTATTTAAAGATGTAGCTGCAACTTACAAAAATACGAAATATCCACTCAGTCGTCCACTGTACGTAGATACATTCGGTGTGAAGAATGCTATGTGCACAGCACTAGCGCTTTTCTTCTGGAATATGTCGCCGCTCCCACACGTATCTTGTCAACCTGCTAACGAAGAAAATGCATACATCAGAGCACTCCAAAGTCATAAGATTGTGTAATTTTCAACAGTGTTCTTAATGTGTAATATAAAAGTATTTAAAGATGTAGCTGCAACTTACAAAAATACGAAATATCCACTCAGTCGTCCACTGTACGTAGATACATTCGGTGTCAAGAATGCTATGTGCACAGCAGTAGCGCTTTTCTTCTAGAATATGTCGCCGCTCCCATACGTCTCTTGTCAACCTGGTAACGAAGAAAATGCATACATAAGGGCACTCCAAAGTCATAAGATTGTGTAAATTTGAACAGTGTTCTTAATGTGTAATATAAAAGTATTTAAAGATGTAGCTGCAACTTACAAAAATACGAAATATATACTCAGTCGTCCACTGTACGTAGATACATTCGGTGTGAAGAATGCTATGTGCACAGCACTAGCGCTTTTCTTCTAGAACATGACGCCGCTCCACACGTCTCTTGTCAACCTGCTAACGAACTAAATGCATACATAAGAGCACTCCAAAGTCATAAGATTGTGTAATTTTCAACAGTGTTTTTAATGTGTAATATAAAAGTATTTAAAGATGTAGCTGCAACTTACAAAATTACGAAATATCCACTCAGTCGTCCACTGTACGTAGATACATTCGGTGTGAAGAATGCTACGTGCACAGCACTAGCGCTTTTCTTCTAGAATATGTCGCCGCTCCCACACGTCTCTTGTCAACCTGCTAACGGAGAAAATGCATTCATAAGAGCACTCCAGAGTCATAAGATTGTGTAATTTTCAACAGTTTTCTTAATGTGTAATATAAAAGTATTTAAAGATGTAGCTGCAACTTACAAAAATACGAAATATCCACTCAGTCGTCCACTGTACGTAGATACATTCGGTGTGAAGAATGCTATGTGCACAGCACTAGCGCTTTTCTTCTAGAATATGACGACGCTCCACACGTCTCTTGTCAACCTGCTAACGAAGAAAATGCATACATCAGAGCACTCCAAAGTCATAAGATTGTGTAATTTTCAACAGTGTTCTTAATGTGTAACATAAAAGTATTTAAAGATGTAGCTGCAACTTACAAAAATACGAAATATCCACTCAGTCGTCCACTGTACGTAGATACAATCGGAGTGAAGAATGCTATGTGCACAGCACTAGCGCTTTTCTTCTAGAATATGTCGCCGCTCCCACACGTCTCTTGTCAACCTGCTAACGAAGAAAATGCATACATAAGAGCACTCCAAAGTCATAAGATTGTGTAATTTTCAACAGTGTTCTTAATGTGTAATATAAAAGTATTTAAAGATCTAGCTGCCACTTACAAAAATACGAAATATCCACTCAGTCGTCCACTGTACGTAGATACATTCGGTGTGAAGAATGCTATGTGCACAGCTCTGGCGCTTTTCTTCTAGAGTATGACGCCGCTCCACACCTCTTATCAACCTGCTAACGAAGAAAATGCATACATAAGAGCACTCCAAAGTCATAAGATTGTGTAATTTTCAACAGTGTTCTTAATGTGTAATATAAAAGTATTTAAAGATGTAGCTGCAACTTACAAAAATACGAAATATCCACTCAGTCGTCACTGTACGTAGATACATTCGGTGTGAAGAATGCTATGTGCACAGCACTAGCGCTTCTCTTCTGGAATATGTCGCCGCTCCCACACGTATCTTGTCAACCTGCTAACGAAGAAAATGCATACATCAGAGCACTCCAAAGTCATAAGATTGTGTAATTTTCAACAGTGTTCTTAATGTGTAATATAAAAGTATTTAAAGATGTAGCTGCAACTTACAAAAATACGAAATATGCACTCCGTCGTCCACTGTACGTAGATACATTCGGTGTGAAGAACGCTTTGTGCACAGCACTAGCGCTTTTCTTCTATAATATGACGCCGCTCCACACGTCTCTTGTTAACCTGCTAACGAAGAAAATGCATACATAAGAGCACTACAAAGTCATAAGATTGTGTAATTTCCAACAGTGTTCTTAATGTGTAATATAAAAGTATTTAAAGATGTAGCTGCAACTTACAAAAATACGAAATATCCACTCAGTCGTCCAACGTACATAGATACATTCGGTGTCAAGAATGCTATGTGCACAGCACTAGCGCTTTTCTTCTAGAATATGCGCCGCTCCACACGTCTCTTTTCAACCTGCTAACGAAGAAAATGCATACATAAGAGCACTCCAAAGTCATAAGATTGTGTAATTTTCAACAGTGTTCTTAATGTGTAATATAAAAGTATGTAAAGATGTAGCAGCAACTTACAAAATTACGAAATATCCACTCAGTCGTCCACTGTACGTAGATACATTCGGTGTCAAGAATGCTATGTTCACAGCAGTTGCGCTTTTCTTCTAGAATATGTCGCCGCTCCCACACGTCTCTTGTCAACCTGCTAACGAAGAAAATGCATACATAACAGCACTCCAAAGTCATAAGATTGTGTAATTTTCAACAGTGTTCTTAATGTGTAATATAAAAGTATTTAAAGATGTAGCTGCAACTTACAAAAATACGAAATATCCACTCAGTCGTCCACTGTACGTAGATACATTCGGTGTGAAGAATGCTATGTGCACAGCACTAGCGCTTTTCTTCTGGAATATGTCGCCGCTCCCACACGTATCTTGTCAACCTGCTAACGAAGAAAATGCATACATCAGAGCACTCCAAAGTCATAAGATTGTGTAATTTTCAACAGTGTTCTTAATGTGTAATATAAAAGTATTTAAAGATGTAGCTGCAACTTACAAAAATACGAAATATCCACTCAGTCGTCCACTGTACGTAGATACATTCGGTGTCAAGAATGCTATGTGCACAGCAGTAGCGCTTTTCTTCTAGAATATGTCGCCGCTCCCATACGTCTCTTGTCAACCTGGTAACGAAGAAAATGCATACATAAGGGCACTCCAAAGTCATAAGATTGTGTAAATTTGAACAGTGTTCTTAATGTGTAATATAAAAGTATTTAAAGATGTAGCTGCAACTTACAAAAATACGAAATATATACTCAGTCGTCCACTGTACGTAGATACATTCGGTGTGAAGAATGCTATGTGCACAGCACTAGCGCTTTTCTTCTAGAACATGACGCCGCTCCACACGTCTCTTGTCAACCTGCTAACGAACTAAATGCATACATAAGAGCACTCCAAAGTCATAAGATTGTGTAATTTTCAACAGTGTTTTTAATGTGTAATATAAAAGTATTTAAAGATGTAGCTGCAACTTACAAAATTACGAAATATCCACTCAGTCGTCCACTGTACGTAGATACATTCGGTGTGAAGAATGCTACGTGCACAGCACTAGCGCTTTTCTTCTAGAATATGTCGCCGCTCCCACACGTCTCTTGTCAACCTGCTAACGGAGAAAATGCATACATAAGAGCACTCCAGAGTCATAAGATTGTGTAATTTTCAACAGTTTTCTTAATGTGTAATATAAAAGTATTTAAAGATGTAGCTGCAACTTACAAAAATACGAAATATCCACTCAGTCGTCCACTGTACGTAGATACATTCGGTGTGAAGAATGCTATGTGCACAGCACTAGCGCTTTTCTTCTAGAATATGACGACGCTCCACACGTCTCTTGTCAACCTGCTAACGAAGAAAATGCATACATCAGAGCACTCCAAAGTCATAAGATTGTGTAATTTTCAACAGTGTTCTTAATGTGTAACATAAAAGTATTTAAAGATGTAGCTGCAACTTACAAAAATACGAAATATCCACTCAGTCGTCCACTGTACGTAGATACAATCGGAGTGAAGAATGCTATGTGCACAGCACTAGCGCTTTTCTTCTAGAATATGTCGCCGCTCCCACACGTCTCTTGTCAACCTGCTAACGAAGAAAATGCATACATAAGAGCACTCCAAAGTCATAAGATTGTGTAATTTTCAACAGTGTTCTTAATGTGTAATATAAAAGTATTTAAAGATCTAGCTGCCACTTACAAAAATACGAAATATCCACTCAGTCGTCCACTGTACGTAGATACATTCGGTGTGAAGAATGCTATGTGCACAGCTCTAGCGCTTTTCTTCTAGAGTATGACGCCGCTCCACACCTCTTATCAACCTGCTAACGAAGAAAATGCATACATAAGAGCACTCCAAAGTCATAAGATTGTGTAATTTTCAACAGTGTTCTTAATGTGTAATATAAAAGTATTTAAAGATGTAGCTGCAACTTACAAAAATACGAAATATCCACTCAGTCGTCACTGTACGTAGATACATTCGGTGTGAAGAATGCTATGTGCACAGCACTAGCGCTTCTCTTCTGGAATATGTCGCCGCTCCCACACGTATCTTGTCAACCTGCTAACGAAGAAAATGCATACATCAGAGCACTCCAAAGTCATAAGATTGTGTAATTTTCAACAGTGTTCTTAATGTGTAATATAAAAGTATTTAAAGATGTAGCTGCAACTTACAAAAATACGAAATATGCACTCCGTCGTCCACTGTACGTAGATACATTCGGTGTAAAGAACGCTTTGTGCACAGCACTAGCGCTTTTCTTCTATAATATGACGCCGCTCCACACGTCTCTTGTTAACCTGCTAACGAAGAAAATGCATACATAAGAGCACTACAAAGTCATAAGATTGTGTAATTTCCAACAGTGTTCTTAATGTGTAATATAAAAGTATTTAAAGATGTAGCTGCAACTTACAAAAATACGAAATATCCACTCAGTCGTCCAACGTACATAGATACATTCGGTGTCAAGAATGCTATGTGCACAGCACTAGCGCTTTTCTTCTAGAATATGCGCCGCTCCACACGTCTCTTTTCAACCTGCTAACGAAGAAAATGCATACATAAGAGCACTCCAAAGTCAAAAGATTGTGTAATTTTCAACAGTGTTCTTAATGTGTAATATAAAAGTATTTAAAGATGTAGCTGCAACTTACAAAAATACGAAATATCCACTCAGTCGTCCACTGTACATAGATACATTCGGTGTGAAGAATGCTATGTGCACAGCACTAGCGCTTTTCTTCTAGAGTATGACGCCGCTCCACACCTCTTATCAACCTGCTAACGAAGAAAATGCATACATAAGAGCACTCCAAAGTCGTAAGATTGTGTAAATTTCAACAGTGTTCTTAATGTGTAATATAAAAGTATTTAAAGATGTAGCGGCAACTTACAAAAATACGAAATATCCACTCAGTCGTCCACTGTACGTAGATACATTCGGTGTGAAGAATGCTATGTGCACAGCACTAGCGCTTTTCTTCTAGAATATGACGCCGCTCCACACGTCTCTTGTCAACCTGCTAACGAAGAAAATGCATACATCAGAGCACTCCAAAGTCATAAGATTGTGTAATTTTCAACAGTGTTCTTAATGTGTAATATAAAAGTATTTAAAGATGTAGCTGCAATTTACAAAAATACGAAATATCCACTCAGTCGTCCACTGTACGTAGATACATTCGGTGTGAAGAATGCTATGTGCACAGCACTAGCGCTATTCTTCTAGAGTATGACGCCGCTCCACACCTCTTATCAACCTGCTAACGAAGAAAATGCATACATAAGAGCACTCCAAAGTCATAAGATTGTGTAATTTTCAACAGTGTTCTTAATGTGTAATATAAAAGTATTTAAAGATGTAGCTGCAACTTACAAAAATACGAAATATCCACTCAGTCGTCCACTGTACGTAGATATATTCGGTGTGAAGAATGCTATGTGCACAGCACTAGCGCTTTTCTTCTAGAGTATGACGCCGCTCCACACCTCTTATCAACCTGCTAACGAAGAAAATGCATACATAAGAGCACTCCAAAGTCATAAGATTGTGTAATTTTCAACAGTGTTCTTAATGTGTAATATAAAAGTATTTAAAGATGTAGCTGCAACTTACAAAAATACGAAATATCCACTCAGTCGTCCACTGTACGTAGATACATTCGGTGTGAAGAATGCTATGTGCACAGCACTAGCGCTTTTCTTCTAGAATATGACGCCGCTCCACACGTCTCTTGTCAACCTGCTAACGAAGAAAATGCATACATAAGAGCACTCCAAAGTCATAAGATTGTGTAATTTTCAACTGTGTTCTTAATGTGTAATATAAAAGTATTTAAAGATGTAGCTGCAACTTACAAAAATACGAAATATCCACTCAGTCGCCACTGTACGTAGATACATTCGGCGTCAAGAATTCTATGTGCACAGCAGTAGCGCTTTTCTTCTAGAATATGTCGCCGCTCCCACACGTCTCTTGTCAACCTGATAACGAAGAAAATGCATACATAAGGGCACTCCAAAGTCATAAGATTGTGTAATTTTCAACAGTGTTTTTAATGTGTAATATAAAAGTATTTAAAGATGTAGCTGCAACTTACAAAAATACGAAATATCCACTCAGTCGTCCACTGTACATAGATACATTCGGTGTGAAGAATGCTATGTGCACAGCACTAGCGCTTTTCTTCTAGAGTATGACGCCGCTCCACACCTCTTATCAACCTGCTAACGAAGAAAAGGCATACATAAGAGCACTCCAAAGTCATAAGATTGTGTAATTTTCAACTGTGTTCTTAATGTGTAATATAAAAGTATTTAAAGATGTAGCTGCAACTTACAAAAATACGAAATATCCACTCAGTCGCCATTGTACGTAGATACATTCGGTGTGAAGAATGCTATGTGCACAGCACTACCGCTTTTCTTCTGGAATATGTCGCCGCTCCCGCACGTCTCTTGTCAACCTGCTAACGAAGAAAATGCATACATAATAGCACTCCAAAGTCATAAGATTGTGTAATTTTCAACAGTGTTCTTAATGTGTAATATAACAGTATTTAAAGATGTAGCTGCAACTTACAAAAATACGAAATATCCACTCAGTCGTCCACTGTACGTAGGTACATTCGGTGTGAAGAATGCTATGTGCACAGCACTAGCGCTTTTCTTCTAGAATATGACGCCGCTCCACACGTCTGTTGTCAACCTGCTAACGAAGAAAATGCATACATCAGAGCACTCCAAAGTCATAAGATTGTGTAATTTTCAACTGTGTTCTTAATGTGTAATATAAAAGTATTTAAAGATGTAGCTGCAACTTAATAAAATACGAAATATCCACTCAGTCGTCCACTGTACATAGATACATTCGGTGTGAAGAATGCTATGTGCACAGCACTAGCGCTTTTCTTCTAGAGTATGACGCAGCTCCACACCTCTTATCAACCTGCTAACGAAGAAAATGCATACATAAGAGCACTCCAAAGTCATAAGATTGTTTAATTTTCAACAGTGTTTTTAATGTGTAATATAAAAGTATTTAAAGATGTAGCTGCAACTTACAAAAATACGAAATATGCACTCAGTCGTCCACTGTACGTAGATACATTCGTTGTGAAGAATGCTATGTGCACAGCACTAGCGCTTTTCTTCTAGAATATGACGCCGCTCCACATGTCTGTTGTCAACCTGCTAACGAAGAAAATGCATACATCAGAGCACTCCAAAGTCATAAGATTGTGTAATTTTCAACAGTGTTCCTAATGTGTAATATAAATGTATTTAAAGATGTAGCTGCAACTTACAAAAATACGAAATATCCACTCAGTCGTCCACTGTACGTAGATACATTCGGTGTGAAGAATGCTATGTGCACAGCACTAGCGCTTTTCTTCTATAATATGACGCCGCTCCACATGTCTCTTGTCAACCTGCTAACGAAGAGAATGCATACATCAGAGCACTCCAAAGTCATAAGATTGTGTAATTTTCAACAGTGTTCTTAATGTGTAACATAAAAGTATTTAAAGATGTAGCTGGAACTTACAAAGAAACGAAATATCCACTCAGTCGTCCACTGTACGTAGATACATTCGGTGTGAAGAATGCTATGTGCACAGCTCTAGCGCTTTTCTTCTAGAGTATGACGCCGCTCCACACCTCTTATCAACCTGCTAACGAAGAAAATGCATACATAAGAGCACTCCAAAGTCATAAGATTGTGTAATTTTCAACAGTGATCTTAATGTGTAATATAAAAGTATTTAAAGATGTAGCTGCAACTTACAAAAATACGAAATTTCCACTCAGTCGTCCACTGTACGTAGATACATTCGGTGTGAAGAATGCTATGTGCACAGCTCTAGCGCTTTTCTTCTAGAGTATGACGCCGCTCCACACCTCTTATCAACCTGCTAACGAAGAAAATGCATACATAAGAGCACTCCAAAGTCATAAGATTGTGTAATTTTCAACAGTGTTCTTAATGTGTAATATAAAAGTATTTAAAGATGTAGCTGCAACTTACAAAAATACGAAATATCCACTCAGTCGTCACTGTACGTAGATACATTCGGTGTGAAGAACGCTTTGTGCACAGCACTAGCGCTTTTCTTCTATAATATGACGCCGCTCCACACGTCTCTTGTTAACCTGCTAACGAAGAAAATGCATACATAAGAGCACTACAAAGTCATAAGATTGTGTAATTTCCAACAGTGTTCTTAATGTGTAATATAAAAGTATTTAAAGATGTAGCTGCAACTTACAAAAATACGAAATATCCACTCAGTCGTCCAACGTACATAGATACATTCGGTGTCAAGAATGCTATGTGCACAGCACTAGCGCTTTTCTTCTAGAATATGCGCCGCTCCACACGTCTCTTTTCAACCTGCTAACGAAGAAAATGCATACATAAGAGCACTCCAAAGTCAAAAGATTGTGTAATTTTCAACAGTGTTCTTAATGTGTAATATAAAAGTATTTAAAGATGTAGCTGCAACTTACAAAAATACGAAATATCCACTCAGTCGTCCACTGTACATAGATACATTCGGTGTGAAGAATGCTATGTGCACAGCACTAGCGCTTTTCTTCTAGAGTATGACGCCGCTCCACACCTCTTATCAACCTGCTAACGAAGAAAATGCATACATAAGAGCACTCCAAAGTCGTAAGATTGTGTAAATTTCAACAGTGTTCTTAATGTGTAATATAAAAGTATTTAAAGATGTAGCGGCAACTTACAAAAATACGAAATATCCACTCAGTCGTCCACTGTACGTAGATACATTCGGTGTGAAGAATGCTATGTGCACAGCACTAGCGCTTTTCTTCTAGAATATGACGCCGCTCCACACGTCTCTTGTCAACCTGCTAACGAAGAAAATGCATACATCAGAGCACTCCAAAGTCATAAGATTGTGTAATTTTCAACAGTGTTCTTAATGTGTAATATAAAAGTATTTAAAGATGTAGCTGCAATTTACAAAAATACGAAATATCCACTCAGTCGTCCACTGTACGTAGATACATTCGGTGTGAAGAATGCTATGTGCACAGCACTAGCGCTATTCTTCTAGAGTATGACGCCGCTCCACACCTCTTATCAACCTGCTAACGAAGAAAATGCATACATAAGAGCACTCCAAAGTCATAAGATTGTGTAATTTTCAACAGTGTTCTTAATGTGTAATATAAAAGTATTTAAAGATGTAGCTGCAACTTACAAAAATACGAAATATCCACTCAGTCGTCCACTGTACGTAGATATATTCGGTGTGAAGAATGCTATGTGCACAGCACTAGCGCTTTTCTTCTAGAGTATGACGCCGCTCCACACCTCTTATCAACCTGCTAACGAAGAAAATGCATACATAAGAGCACTCCAAAGTCATAAGATTGTGTAATTTTCAACAGTGTTCTTAATGTGTAATATAAAAGTATTTAAAGATGTAGCTGCAACTTACAAAAATACGAAATATCCACTCAGTCGTCCACTGTACGTAGATACATTCGGTGTGAAGAATGCTATGTGCACAGCACTAGCGCTTTTCTTCTAGAATATGACGCCGCTCCACACGTCTCTTGTCAACCTGCTAACGAAGAAAATGCATACATAAGAGCACTCCAAAGTCATAAGATTGTGTAATTTTCAACTGTGTTCTTAATGTGTAATATAAAAGTATTTAAAGATGTAGCTGCAACTTACAAAAATACGAAATATCCACTCAGTCGCCACTGTACGTAGATACATTCGGCGTCAAGAATTCTATGTGCACAGCAGTAGCGCTTTTCTTCTAGAATATGTCGCCGCTCCCACACGTCTCTTGTCAACCTGATAACGAAGAAAATGCATACATAAGGGCACTCCAAAGTCATAAGATTGTGTAATTTTCAACAGTGTTTTTAATGTGTAATATAAAAGTATTTAAAGATGTAGCTGCAACTTACAAAAATACGAAATATCCACTCAGTCGTCCACTGTACATAGATACATTCGGTGTGAAGAATGCTATGTGCACAGCACTAGCGCTTTTCTTCTAGAGTATGACGCCGCTCCACACCTCTTATCAACCTGCTAACGAAGAAAAGGCATACATAAGAGCACTCCAAAGTCATAAGATTGTGTAATTTTCAACTGTGTTCTTAATGTGTAATATAAAAGTATTTAAAGATGTAGCTGCAACTTACAAAAATACGAAATATCCACTCAGTCGCCATTGTACGTAGATACATTCGGTGTGAAGAATGCTATGTGCACAGCACTACCGCTTTTCTTCTGGAATATGTCGCCGCTCCCGCACGTCTCTTGTCAACCTGCTAACGAAGAAAATGCATACATAATAGCACTCCAAAGTCATAAGATTGTGTAATTTTCAACAGTGTTCTTAATGTGTAATATAACAGTATTTAAAGATGTAGCTGCAACTTACAAAAATACGAAATATCCACTCAGTCGTCCACTGTACGTAGGTACATTCGGTGTGAAGAATGCTATGTGCACAGCACTAGCGCTTTTCTTCTAGAATATGACGCCGCTCCACACGTCTGTTGTCAACCTGCTAACGAAGAAAATGCATACATCAGAGCACTCCAAAGTCATAAGATTGTGTAATTTTCAACTGTGTTCTTAATGTGTAATATAAAAGTATTTAAAGATGTAGCTGCAACTTAATAAAATACGAAATATCCACTCAGTCGTCCACTGTACATAGATACATTCGGTGTGAAGAATGCTATGTGCACAGCACTAGCGCTTTTCTTCTAGAGTATGACGCAGCTCCACACCTCTTATCAACCTGCTAACGAAGAAAATGCATACATAAGAGCACTCCAAAGTCATAAGATTGTTTAATTTTCAACAGTGTTTTTAATGTGTAATATAAAAGTATTTAAAGATGTAGCTGCAACTTACAAAAATACGAAATATGCACTCAGTCGTCCACTGTACGTAGATACATTCGTTGTGAAGAATGCTATGTGCACAGCACTAGCGCTTTTCTTCTAGAATATGACGCCGCTCCACATGTCTGTTGTCAACCTGCTAACGAAGAAAATGCATACATCAGAGCACTCCAAAGTCATAAGATTGTGTAATTTTCAACAGTGTTCCTAATGTGTAATATAAATGTATTTAAAGATGTAGCTGCAACTTACAAAAATACGAAATATCCACTCAGTCGTCCACTGTACGTAGATACATTCGGTGTGAAGAATGCTATGTGCACAGCACTAGCGCTTTTCTTCTATAATATGACGCCGCTCCACATGTCTCTTGTCAACCTGCTAACGAAGAGAATGCATACATCAGAGCACTCCAAAGTCATAAGATTGTGTAATTTTCAACAGTGTTCTTAATGTGTAACATAAAAGTATTTAAAGATGTAGCTGGAACTTACAAAGAAACGAAATATCCACTCAGTCGTCCACTGTACGTAGATACATTCGGTGTGAAGAATGCTATGTGCACAGCTCTAGCGCTTTTCTTCTAGAGTATGACGCCGCTCCACACCTCTTATCAACCTGCTAACGAAGAAAATGCATACATAAGAGCACTCCAAAGTCATAAGATTGTGTAATTTTCAACAGTGATCTTAATGTGTAATATAAAAGTATTTAAAGATGTAGCTGCAACTTACAAAAATACGAAATTTCCACTCAGTCGTCCACTGTACGTAGATACATTCGGTGTGAAGAATGCTATGTGCACAGCTCTAGCGCTTTTCTTCTAGAGTATGACGCCGCTCCACACCTCTTATCAACCTGCTAACGAAGAAAATGCATACATAAGAGCACTCCAAAGTCATAAGATTGTGTAATTTTCAACAGTGTTCTTAATGTGTAATATAAAAGTATTTAAAGATGTAGCTGCAACTTACAAAAATACGAAATATCCACTCAGTCGTCACTGTACGTAGATACATTCGGTGTGAAGAACGCTTTGTGCACAGCACTAGCGCTTTTCTTCTATAATATGACGCCGCTCCACACGTCTCTTGTTAACCTGCTAACGAAGAAAATGCATACATAAGAGCACTACAAAGTCATAAGATTGTGTAATTTCCAACAGTGTTCTTAATGTGTAATATAAAAGTATTTAAAGATGTAGCTGCAACTTACAAAAATACGAAATATCCACTCAGTCGTCCAACGTACATAGATACATTCGGTGTCAAGAATGCTATGTGCACAGCACTAGCGCTTTTCTTCTAGAATATGCGCCGCTCCACACGTCTCTTTTCAACCTGCTAACGAAGAAAATGCATACATAAGAGCACTCCAAAGTCAAAAGATTGTGTAATTTTCAACAGTGTTCTTAATGTGTAATATAAAAGTATTTAAAGATGTAGCTGCAACTTACAAAAATACGAAATATCCACTCAGTCGTCCACTGTACATAGATACATTCGGTGTGAAGAATGCTATGTGCACAGCACTAGCGCTTTTCTTCTAGAGTATGACGCCGCTCCACACCTCTTATCAACCTGCTAACGAAGAAAATGCATACATAAGAGCACTCCAAAGTCGTAAGATTGTGTAAATTTCAACAGTGTTCTTAATGTGTAATATAAAAGTATTTAAAGATGTAGCGGCAACTTACAAAAATACGAAATATCCACTCAGTCGTCCACTGTACGTAGATACATTCGGTGTGAAGAATGCTATGTGCACAGCACTAGCGCTTTTCTTCTAGAATATGACGCCGCTCCACACGTCTCTTGTCAACCTGCTAACGAAGAAAATGCATACATCAGAGCACTCCAAAGTCATAAGATTGTGTAATTTTCAACAGTGTTCTTAATGTGTAATATAAAAGTATTTAAAGATGTAGCTGCAATTTACAAAAATACGAAATATCCACTCAGTCGTCCACTGTACGTAGATACATTCGGTGTGAAGAATGCTATGTGCACAGCACTAGCGCTATTCTTCTAGAGTATGACGCCGCTCCACACCTCTTATCAACCTGCTAACGAAGAAAATGCATACATAAGAGCACTCCAAAGTCATAAGATTGTGTAATTTTCAACAGTGTTCTTAATGTGTAATATAAAAGTATTTAAAGATGTAGCTGCAACTTACAAAAATACGAAATATCCACTCAGTCGTCCACTGTACGTAGATATATTCGGTGTGAAGAATGCTATGTGCACAGCACTAGCGCTTTTCTTCTAGAGTATGACGCCGCTCCACACCTCTTATCAACCTGCTAACGAAGAAAATGCATACATAAGAGCACTCCAAAGTCATAAGATTGTGTAATTTTCAACAGTGTTCTTAATGTGTAATATAAAAGTATTTAAAGATGTAGCTGCAACTTACAAAAATACGAAATATCCACTCAGTCGTCCACTGTACGTAGATACATTCGGTGTGAAGAATGCTATGTGCACAGCACTAGCGCTTTTCTTCTAGAATATGACGCCGCTCCACACGTCTCTTGTCAACCTGCTAACGAAGAAAATGCATACATAAGAGCACTCCAAAGTCATAAGATTGTGTAATTTTCAACTGTGTTCTTAATGTGTAATATAAAAGTATTTAAAGATGTAGCTGCAACTTACAAAAATACGAAATATCCACTCAGTCGCCACTGTACGTAGATACATTCGGCGTCAAGAATTCTATGTGCACAGCAGTAGCGCTTTTCTTCTAGAATATGTCGCCGCTCCCACACGTCTCTTGTCAACCTGATAACGAAGAAAATGCATACATAAGGGCACTCCAAAGTCATAAGATTGTGTAATTTTCAACAGTGTTTTTAATGTGTAATATAAAAGTATTTAAAGATGTAGCTGCAACTTACAAAAATACGAAATATCCACTCAGTCGTCCACTGTACATAGATACATTCGGTGTGAAGAATGCTATGTGCACAGCACTAGCGCTTTTCTTCTAGAGTATGACGCCGCTCCACACCTCTTATCAACCTGCTAACGAAGAAAAGGCATACATAAGAGCACTCCAAAGTCATAAGATTGTGTAATTTTCAACTGTGTTCTTAATGTGTAATATAAAAGTATTTAAAGATGTAGCTGCAACTTACAAAAATACGAAATATCCACTCAGTCGCCATTGTACGTAGATACATTCGGTGTGAAGAATGCTATGTGCACAGCACTACCGCTTTTCTTCTGGAATATGTCGCCGCTCCCGCACGTCTCTTGTCAACCTGCTAACGAAGAAAATGCATACATAATAGCACTCCAAAGTCATAAGATTGTGTAATTTTCAACAGTGTTCTTAATGTGTAATATAACAGTATTTAAAGATGTAGCTGCAACTTACAAAAATACGAAATATCCACTCAGTCGTCCACTGTACGTAGGTACATTCGGTGTGAAGAATGCTATGTGCACAGCACTAGCGCTTTTCTTCTAGAATATGACGCCGCTCCACACGTCTGTTGTCAACCTGCTAACGAAGAAAATGCATACATCAGAGCACTCCAAAGTCATAAGATTGTGTAATTTTCAACTGTGTTCTTAATGTGTAATATAAAAGTATTTAAAGATGTAGCTGCAACTTAATAAAATACGAAATATCCACTCAGTCGTCCACTGTACATAGATACATTCGGTGTGAAGAATGCTATGTGCACAGCACTAGCGCTTTTCTTCTAGAGTATGACGCAGCTCCACACCTCTTATCAACCTGCTAACGAAGAAAATGCATACATAAGAGCACTCCAAAGTCATAAGATTGTTTAATTTTCAACAGTGTTTTTAATGTGTAATATAAAAGTATTTAAAGATGTAGCTGCAACTTACAAAAATACGAAATATGCACTCAGTCGTCCACTGTACGTAGATACATTCGTTGTGAAGAATGCTATGTGCACAGCACTAGCGCTTTTCTTCTAGAATATGACGCCGCTCCACATGTCTGTTGTCAACCTGCTAACGAAGAAAATGCATACATCAGAGCACTCCAAAGTCATAAGATTGTGTAATTTTCAACAGTGTTCCTAATGTGTAATATAAATGTATTTAAAGATGTAGCTGCAACTTACAAAAATACGAAATATCCACTCAGTCGTCCACTGTACGTAGATACATTCGGTGTGAAGAATGCTATGTGCACAGCACTAGCGCTTTTCTTCTATAATATGACGCCGCTCCACATGTCTCTTGTCAACCTGCTAACGAAGAGAATGCATACATCAGAGCACTCCAAAGTCATAAGATTGTGTAATTTTCAACAGTGTTCTTAATGTGTAACATAAAAGTATTTAAAGATGTAGCTGGAACTTACAAAGAAACGAAATATCCACTCAGTCGTCCACTGTACGTAGATACATTCGGTGTGAAGAATGCTATGTGCACAGCTCTAGCGCTTTTCTTCTAGAGTATGACGCCGCTCCACACCTCTTATCAACCTGCTAACGAAGAAAATGCATACATAAGAGCACTCCAAAGTCATAAGATTGTGTAATTTTCAACAGTGATCTTAATGTGTAATATAAAAGTATTTAAAGATGTAGCTGCAACTTACAAAAATACTAAATTTCCACTCAGTCGTCCACTGTACGTAGATACATTCGGTGTGAAGAATGCTATGTGCACAGCACTAGCGCAATTCTTCTAGAGTATGATGCCGTTCCACACCTCTTATCAACCTGCTAACGAAGAAAATGCATACATAAGAGCACTCCAAAGTCATAAGATTGTGTAATTTTCAACAGTGTTCTTAATGTGTAATATAAAAGTATTTAAAGATGTAGCTGCACCTTACAAAAATACGAAATATCCACTCAGTCGTCCACTGTACGTAGATACATTCGGTGTGAAGAATGCTATGTGCACAGCACTAGCGCTTTTCTTCTGGAATATGTCGCCGCTCCCACACGTATCTTGTCAACCTGCTAACGAAGAAAGTGCATACATCAGAGCACTCCAAAGTCATAAGATTGTGTAATTTTCAACAGTTTTCTTAATGTGTAATATAAAAGTATTTAAAGATGTAGCTGCAACTTACAAAAATACGAAATATCCACTCAGTCGTCCACTGTACGTAGATACATTTGGTGTGAAGAATGCTATGTGCACAGCACTAGCGCTATTCTTCTAGAGTATGACGCCGCTCCACACGTCTCTTGTCAACCTGCTAACGAAGAAAATGCATACATCAGAGCACTCCAAAGTCATAAGATTGTTTAATTTTCAACAGTGTTCTTAATGTGTAATATAAAAGTATTTAAAGATGTAGCTGCAACTTACAAAAATACGAAATATCCACTCAGTCGTCCAGTGTACGTAGATACATTCGGTGTGAAGAATGCTATGTGCACAGCACTAGCGTTTTTCTTCTAGAATATGACGCCATTCCACACGTCTCTTGTCAACTTGCTAACAAAGAAAATGCATAAATAAGAGCACTCCAAAGTCATAAGATTGTGTAATTTTCAACAGTGTTCTTAATGTGTAATATAAAAGTATTTAAAGATGTAGCTGCAACTTACAAAAATACCAAATATCCACTCAGTCGTCCACTGTACGTAGATACATTCGGTGTGAAGAATCTATGTGCACAGCAGTAGCGCTTTTCTTCTGGAATATGTCGCCGCTCCCACACGTCTCTTGTCAACCTGTTAACGAAGAAAATGCATACATAAGAGCACTCCAAAGTCATAAGATTGTGTAATTTTGAACAGTGTTCTTAATGTGTAATATAAAAGTATTTAAAGATGTAGCTGCAACTTACAAAAATACGAAATATCCACTCAGTCGTCCACTGTACGTAGATCCATTCGGTGTGAAGGATGCTATGTGCACAGCACTAGCGCTTTTCTTCTAGAACAGGACGCCGCTCCACACCTCTTATCAACCTGCTAACGAAGAAAATGCATACATAAGAGCACTCCAAAGTCATAAGATTATGTAATTTTCAACAGTGTTCTTAATGTGTAATATAAAAGTATTTAAAGATGTAGCTGCAACTTACAAATATACGAAATATCCACTCAGTCGTCCACTGTACGTAGATACATTCGGTGTGAGGAATGCTATGTGCACAGCACTAGCGCTTTTCTTCTAGAATATGACGCCGCTCCACATGTCTGTTGTCAACCTGCTAACGAAGAAAATGCATACATCAGAGCACTTCTAAGTCATAAGATTGTGTAATTTTCAACAGTGTTCTTAATGTGTAATATAAAAGTATTTAAAGATGTAGCTGCAACTTACAAAAATACGAAATATCCACTCAGTCGTCCACTGTACGTAGATACATTCGGTGTGAGGAATGCTATGTGCACAGCACTAGCGCTTTTCTTCTAGAATATGACGCCGCTCCACACGTCTGTTGTCAACCTGCTAACGAAGAAAATGCATACATCAGAGCACTCCAAAGTCATAAGATTGTGTAATTTTCAGCAGTGTTCTTAATGTGTAATATAAAAGTATTTAAAGATATAGCTGCAACTTACAAAAATACGAAATATGCACTCAGTCGTCCACTGTACGTAGATACATTCGGTGTCAAGAATGCTATTTGCACAGCACTAGCGCTTTTCTTCTAGAGTATGACGCCGCTCCACACCTCTTATCAACCTGCTAACGAAGAAAATGCATACATAAGAGCACTCCGAAGTCATAAGATTGTGTAATTTTCAACAGTGTTCTTAATGTGTAATATAAAAGTATTTAAAGATGTAGCTGCAACTTACAAACATACGAAATATCCACTCAGTCGTCCAGTGTACGTAGATACATTTGGTGTGAAGAATGCTATGTGCACAGCACTAGCGTTTTTCTTCTAGAATATGACGCCGTTCCACACGTCTCTGGTCAACTTGCTAACGAAGAAAATGCATAAATAAGAGCACTCCAAAGTCATAAGATTGTGTAATTTTCAACAGAGTTATTAATGTGTAATATAAAAGTATTTAAAGATGTAGCTGCAACTTACAAAAATACGAAATATCCACTCAGTCGTCCACTGTACGTAGATACATTCGGTGTCAAGAATGCTATGTGCACAGCAGTAGCGCTTTTCTTCTAGAATATGTCGCCGCTCCCGCACGTCTCTTGTCAACCTGCTAACGAAGAAAATGCATACATAAGAGCACTCCGAAGTCATAAGATTGTGTAATTTTCAACAGTGTTCTTAATGTGTAATATAAAAGTATTTAAAGATGTAGCTGCAACTTACAAAAATACGAAATATCCACTCATTCGTCCACTGTACGTAGATACATTCGGTGTGAAGAATGCTATGTGCTCAGCACCAGCGCTTTTCTTCTAGAATATGACGCCGTTCCACACGTCTCTTGTCAAACTGCTAACGAAGAAAATGCATACATAAGAGCACTCCAAAGTCATAAGATTGTGTAATTTTCAACAGTGTTCTTAATGTGTAATATAAAAGTATTTAAAGATGTAGCTGCAACTTATAAAAATACGAAATATCGACTCAGTCGTCCACTGTACGTAGATACATTCGGAGTGAAGAATGCATGTGCACAGCACTAGCGCTTTTCTTCTAGAATATGTCGCCGCTCGCACACGTCTCTTGTCAACCTGCTAACGAAGAAAATGCATACATAAGAGCACTCCGAATTCATAAGATTGTGTAATTTTCAACAGTGTTCTTAATGTGTAATATAAAAGTATTTAAAGATGTAGCTGCAACTTACAAAAATACCAAATATCCACTCAGTCGTCCAGTGTACGTAGATACATTCGGTGTGAAGAATGCTATGTGCACAACACTAGCGCTTTTCTTCTGGAATATGTCGCCGCTCCCACACGTCTCTTGTCAACCTGTTAACGAAGAAAATGCATACATAAGAGCACTCCAAAGTCATAAGATTGTGTAATTTTCAACAGTGTTCTTAATGTGTAATATAAAAGTATTTAAAGATATAGCTGCAACTTACAAAAATACGAAATATTCACTCAGTCGTCCACTGTACGTAGATACATTCGGTGTCAAGAATGCTATTTGCACAGCACTAGCGCTTTTCTTCTAGAGTATGACGCCGCTCCACACCTCTTATCAACCTGCTAACGAAGAAAATGCGTACATAAGAGCACTCCAAAGTCATAAGATTGTGTAAATTTCAACAGTGTTCTTAATGTGTAATATAAAAGTATTTAAAGATGTAGCTGCAACTTACAAATATACGAAATATCCACTCAGTCGTCCACTGTACGTAGATACATTCGGTGTGAAGAATGCTATGTGCACAGCACTAGCGCTTTTCTTCTAGAGTATGACGCCGCTCCACACCTCTTATCAACCTGCTAACGAAGAAAATGCATACATAAGAGCACTCCAAAGTCATAAGATTGTGTAATTTTCAACAGTGTTCTTAATGTGTAATATAAACGTATTTAAAGATGTAGCTGCAACTTACAAAAATACCAAATATCCACTCAGTCGTCCACTGTACGTAGATACATTCGGTGTGAAGAATGCTATGTGCACAGCACTAGCGCTATTCTTCTAGAGTATGACGCCGCTCCACACCTCTTATCAACCTGCTAACGAAGAAAATGCATACATAAGAGCACTCCAAAGTCATAAGATTGTGAAATTTTCAACAGTGTTCTTAATGTGTAATATAAAAGTATTTAAAGATGTAGCTGCAACTTACAAAAATACGAAATATCCACTCAGTCGTCCACTGTACGTAGATACATTCGGTGTGAAGAATGATATGTGCACAGCACTATCGCTTTTCTTCTGGAATATGACGCCGCTGCACACCTCTTATCAAACTGCTAACGAAGAAAATGCATACATAAGAGCACTCCAAAGTCATAAGATTGTTTAATTTTCAACAGTGTTCTTAATGTGTAATATAAAAGTATTTAAAGATGTAGCTGCAACTTACAAAAATACGAAATATCCACTCAGTCGTCCACTGTACGTAGATACATTCGGTGTCAAGAATGCTATGTGCACAGCAGTAGCGCTTTTCTTCTAGAATATGTCGCCGCTCCCACACGTCTCTTGTCAACCTGCTAACGAAGAAAATGCATACATAAGAGCACTCCGAAGTCATAAGATTGTGTAATTTTCAACAGTGTTCTTAATGTGTAATATAAAAGTATTTAAAGATGTAGCTGCAACTTACAAAAATACGAAATATCCACTCAGTCGTCCACTGTACGTAGATACATTCGGTGTGAAGAATGCTATGTGCTCAGCACCAGCGCTTTTCTTCTAGAATATGACGCCGTTCCACACGTCTCTTGTCAACCTGGTAACGAAGATAATGCATACATAAGAGCACTCCAAAGTCATAAGATTGTGTAATTTTCAACAGTGTTCTTAATGTGTAATATAAAAGTATTTAAAGATGTAGCTGCAACTTATAAAAATACGAAATATCGACTCAGTCGTCCACTGTACGTAGATACATTCGGAGTGAAGAATGCATGTGCACAGCACTAGCGCTTTTCTTCTAGAATATGTCGCCGCTCGCACACGTCTCTTGTCAACCTGCTAACGAAGAAAATGCATACATAAGTGCACTCCGAAGTCATAAGATTGTGTAATTTTCAACAGTGTTCTTAATGTGTAATATAAAAGTATTTAAAGATGTAGCTGCAACGTAAAAAATTACCAAATATCCACTCAGTCGTCCACTGTACGTAGATACATTCGGTGTGAGGAATGCTATGTACACAGCACTAGCGCTTTTCTTCTAGAATATGACGCCGCTCCACATGTCTGTTGTCAACCTGCTAACGAAGAAAATGCATACATCAGAGCACTCCAAAGTCATAAGATTGTGTAATTTTCAACAGTGTTCTTAATGTGTAATATAAAAGTATTTAAAGATGTAGCTGCAACTTACAAAAATACGAAATATCCACTCAGTCGTCCACTGTACGTAGATACATTCGGTGTGAGGAATGCTATGTGCACAGCACTAGCGCTTTTCTTCTAGAATATGACGCCGCTCCACACGTCTGTTGTCAACCTGCTAACGAAGAAAATGCATACATCAGAGCACTCCAAAGTCATAAGATTGTGTAATTTTCAGCAGTGTTCTTAATGTGTAATATAAAAGTATTTAAAGATATAGCTGCAACTTACAAAAATACGAAATATGCACTCAGTCGTCCACTGTACGTAGATACATTCGGTGTCAAGAATGCTATTTGCACAGCACTAGCGCTTTTCTTCTAGAGTATGACGCCGCTCCACACCTCTTATCAACCTGCTAACGAAGAAAATGCATACATAAGAGCACTCCAAAGTCATAAGATTGTGTAATTTTCAGCAGTGTTCTTAATGTGTAATATAAAAGTATTTAAAGATGTAGCTGCAACTTACAAATATACGAAATATCCACTCAGTCGTCCACTGTACGTAGATACATTCGGTGTGAAGAATGCTATGTGCACAGCACTAGCGCTTTTCTTCTAGAATATGACGCCGCTCCACATGTCTGTTGTCAACCTGCTAACGAAGAAAATGCATACATCAGAGCACTCCAAAGTCATAAGATTGTGTAATTTTAACAGTGTTCTTAATGTGTAATATAAAAGTATTTAAAGATGTAGCTGCAACTTACAAAAATACGAAAAATCCACTCAGTGCACAGCACTAGCGCTTTTCTTCTAGAATATGACGCCGCTCCACATGTCTGTTGTCAACCTGCTAACGAAGAAATGGCATACATCAGAGCACTCCAAAGTCATAAGATTGTGTAATTTTAACAGTGTTCTTAATGTGTAATATAAAAGTATTTAAAGATGTAGCTGCAACTTACAAAAATACGAAAAATCCACTCAGTCGTCCACTGTACGTAGATACATTCGGTGTGAAGAATGCAATGTGCACAGCACTAGCGCTTTTCTTCTATAATATGACGCCGCTCCACACGTCTTTTGTCAACCTGCTAACGAAGAAAATGCATACATCAGAGCACTCCAAAGTCATAAGATTGTGTAATTTTCAACAGTGTTCTTAATGTGTAACATAAAAGTATTTAAAGATGTAGCTGCAACTTACAAAAAAACGAAATACCCACTCAGTCGTCCACTGTACGTAGATACATTCGGTGTGAAGAATGCTATGTGCACAGCACTATCGCTTTTCTTCTGGAATATGACGCCGCTCCACACCTCTTATCAAACTGCTAACGAAGAAAATGCATACATAAGAGCACTCCAAAGTCATAAGATTGTTTAATTGCCAACAGTGTTCTTAATGTGTAATATAAAAGTATTTAAAGATGTAGCTGCAACTTACAAAAATACGAAATATCCACTCAGTCGTCCACTGTACGTAGATACATTCGGTGTGAAGAATGCTATGTGCACAGCACTAGCGCTTTTCTTCTAGAGTATGACGCCGCTCCACACCTCTTATCAACCTGCTAACGAAGAAAAGGCATACATAAGAGCACTCCAAAGTCATAAGATTGTGTAATTTTCAACAGAGTTCTTAATGTGTAATATAAAAGTATTTAAAGATGTAGCTGCAACTTACAAAAATACGAAATATCCACTCAGTCGTCCACTGTACGTAGATACATTCGGTGTCAAGAATGCTATGTGCACAGCAGTAGCGCTTTTCTTCTAGAATATGTCGCCGCTCCCACACGTCTCTTGTCAACCTGCTAACGAAGAAAATGCATACATAAGAGCACTCCGAAGTCATAAGATTGTGTAATTTTCAACAGTGTTCTTAATGTGTAATATAAATGTATTTAAAGATGTAGCTGCAACTTACAAAAATACGAAATATCCACTCAGTCGTCCACTGTACGTAGATACATTCGGTGTCAAGAATGCTATGTGCACAGCACTAGCGCTTTTCTTCTAGAATATGTCGCCGCTCCCACACGTCTCTTGTCAACCTGCTAACGAAGAAAATGCATACATAAGAGCACTCCGAATTCATAAGATTGTGTAATTTTCAACAGTGTTCTTAATGTGTAATATAAAAGTATTTAAAGATGTAGCTGCAACTTACAAAAATACGAAATATCCACTCAGTCGTCCACTGTACGTAGATACATTCGGTGTGAAGAATGCTATGTGCTCAGCACCAGCGCTTTTCTTCTAGAATATGACGCCGTTCCACACGTCTCTTGTCAACCTGCTAACGAAGAAAATGCATACATAAGAGCACTCCAAAGTCATAAGATTGTGTAATTTTCAACAGTGTTCTTAATGTGTAATATAAAAGTATTTAAAGATGTAGCTGCAACTTATAAAAATACGAAATATCGACTCAGTCGTCCACTGTACGTAGATACATTCGGAGTGAAGAATGCATGTGCACAGCACTAGCGCTTTTCTTCTAGAATATGTCGCCGCTCGCACACGTCTCTTGTCAACCTGCTAACGAAGAAAATGCATACATAAGAGCACTCCGAAGTCATAAGATTGTGTAATTTTCAACAGTGTTCTTAATGTGTAATATAAAAGTATTTAAAGATGTAGCTGCAACTTACAAAAATACCAAATATCCACTCAGTCGTCCAGTGTACGTAGATACATTCGGTGTGAAGAATGCTATGTGCACAACACTAGCGCAATTCTTCTAGAGTATGATGCCGCTCCACACCTCTTATCAACCTGCTAACGAAGAAAATGCATACATCAGAGCACTTCTAAGTCATAAGATTGTGTAATTTTCAACAGTGTTCTTAATGTGTAATATAAAAGTATTTAAAGATGTAGCTGCAACTTACAAAAATACGAAATATCCACTCAGTCGTCCACTGTACGTAGATACATTCGGTGTGAGGAATGCTATGTGCACAGCACTAGCGCTTTTCTTCTAGAATATGACGCCGCTCCACACGTCTGTTGTCAACCTGCTAACGAAGAAAATGCATACATCAGAGCACTCCAAAGTCATAAGATTGTGTAATTTTCAGCAGTGTTCTTAATGTGTAATATAAAAGTATTTAAAGATATAGCTGCAACTTACAAAAATACGAAATATGCACTCAGTCGTCCACTGTACGTAGATACATTCGGTGTCAAGAATGCTATTTGCACAGCACTAGCGCTTTTCTTCTAGAGTATGACGCCGCTCCACACCTCTTATCAACCTGCTAACGAAGAAAATGCATACATAAGAGCACTCCGAAGTCATAAGATTGTGTAATTTTCAACAGTGTTCTTAATGTGTAATATAAAAGTATTTAAAGATGTAGCTGCAACTTACAAACATACGAAATATCCACTCAGTCGTCCAGTGTACGTAGATACATTCGGTGTGAAGAATGCTATGTGCACAGCACTAGCGTTTTTCTTCTAGAATATGACGCCGTTCCACACGTCTCTGGTCAACTTGCTAACGAAGAAAATGCATAAATAAGAGCACTCCAAAGTCATAAGATTGTGTAATTTTCAACAGAGTTATTAATGTGTAATATAAAAGTATTTAAAGATGTAGCTGCAACTTACAAAAATACGAAATATCCACTCAGTCGTCCACTGTACGTAGATACATTCGGTGTCAAGAATGCTATGTGCACAGCAGTAGCGCTTTTCTTCTAGAATATGTCGCCGCTCCCGCACGTCTCTTGTCAACCTGCTAACGAAGAAAATGCATACATAAGAGCACTCCGAAGTCATAAGATTGTGTAATTTTCAACAGTGTTCTTAATGTGTAATATAAAAGTATTTAAAGATGTAGCTGCAACTTACAAAAATACGAAATATCCACTCATTCGTCCACTGTACGTAGATACATTCGGTGTGAAGAATGCTATGTGCTCAGCACCAGCGCTTTTCTTCTAGAATATGACGCCGTTACACACGTCTCTTGTCAAACTGCTAACGAAGAAAATGCATACATAAGAGCACTCCAAAGTCATAAGATTGTGTAATTTTCAACAGTGTTCTTAATGTGTAATATAAAAGTATTTAAAGATGTAGCTGCAACTTATAAAAATACGAAATATCGACTCAGTCGTCCACTGTACGTAGATACATTCGGAGTGAAGAATGCATGTGCACAGCACTAGCGCTTTTCTTCTAGAATATGTCGCCGCTCGCACACGTCTCTTGTCAACCTGCTAACGAAGAAAATGCATACATAAGAGCACTCCGAATTCATAAGATTGTGTAATTTTCAACAGTGTTCTTAATGTGTAATATAAAAGTATTTAAAGATGTAGCTGCAACTTACAAAAATACCAAATATCCACTCAGTCGTCCAGTGAACGTAGATACATTCGGTGTGAAGAATGCTATGTGCACAACACTAGCGCTTTTCTTCTGGAATATGTCGCCGCTCCCACACGTCTCTTGTCAACCTGTTAACGAAGAAAATGCATACATAAGAGCACTCCAAAGTCATAAGATTGTGTAATTTTCAACAGTGTTCTTAATGTGTAATATAAAAGTATTTAAAGATATAGCTGCAACTTACAAAAATACGAAATATTCACTCAGTCGTCCACTGTACGTAGATACATTCGGTGTCAAGAATGCTATTTGCACAGCACTAGCGCTTTTCTTCTAGAGTATGACGCCGCTCCACACCTCTTATCAACCTGCTAACGAAGAAAATGCGTACATAAGAGCACTCCAAAGTCATAAGATTGTGTAAATTTCAACAGTGTTCTTAATGTGTAATATAAAAGTATTTAAAGATGTAGCTGCAACTTACAAATATACGAAATATCCACTCAGTCGTCCACTGTACGTAGATACATTCGGTGTGAAGAATGCTATGTGCACAGCACTAGCGCTTTTCTTCTAGAGTATGACGCCGCTCCACACCTCTTATCAACCTGCTAACGAAGAAAATGCATACATAAGAGCACTCCAAAGTCATAAGATTGTGTAATTTTCAACAGTGTTCTTAATGTGTAATATAAACGTATTTAAAGATGTAGCTGCAACTTACAAAAATACCAAATATCCACTCAGTCGTCCACTGTACGTAGATACATTCGGTGTGAAGAATGCTATGTGCACAGCACTAGCGCTATTCTTCTAGAGTATGACGCCGCTCCACACCTCTTATCAACCTGCTAACGAAGAAAATGCATACATAAGAGCACTCCAAAGTCATAAGATTGTGAAATTTTCAACAGTGTTCTTAATGTGTAATATAAAAGTATTTAAAGATGTAGCTGCAACTTACAAAAATACGAAATATCCACTCAGTCGTCCACTGTACGTAGATACATTCGGTGTGAAGAATGATATGTGCACAGCACTATCGCTTTTCTTCTGGAATATGACGCCGCTGCACACCTCTTATCAAACTGCTAACGAAGAAAATGCATACATAAGAGCACTCCAAAGTCATAAGATTGTTTAATTTTCAACAGTGTTCTGAATGTGTAATATAAAAGTATTTAAAGATGTAGCTGCAACTTACAAAAATACGAAATATCCACTCAGTCGTCCACTGTACGTAGATACATTCGGTGTCAAGAATGCTATGTGCACAGCAGTAGCGCTTTTCTTCTAGAATATGTCGCCGCTCCCACACGTCTCTTGTCAACCTGCTAACGAAGAAAATGCATACATAAGAGCACTCCGAAGTCATAAGATTGTGTAATTTTCAACAGTGTTCTTAATGTGTAATATAAAAGTATTTAAAGATGTAGCTGCAACTTACAAAAATACGAAATATCCACTCAGTCGTCCACTGTACGTAGATACATTCGGTGTGAAGAATGCTATGTGCTCAGCACCAGCGCTTTTCTTCTAGAATATGACGCCGTTCCACACGTCTCTTGTCAACCTGGTAACGAAGATAATGCATACATAAGAGCACTCCAAAGTCATAAGATTGTGTAATTTTCAACAGTGTTCTTAATGTGTAATATAAAAGTATTTAAAGATGTAGCTGCAACTTATAAAAATACGATGTATCGACTCAGTCGTCCACTGTACGTAGATACATTCGGAGTGAAGAATGCATGTGCACAGCACTAGCGCTTTTCTTCTAGAATATGTCGCCGCTCGCACACGTCTCTTGTCAACCTGCTAACGAAGAAAATGCATACATAAGAGCACTCCGAAGTCATAAGATTGTGTAATTTTCAACAGTGTTCTTAATGTGTAATATAAAAGTATTTAAAGATGTAGCTGCAACGTAAAAAATTACCAAATATCCACTCAGTCGTCCACTGTACGTAGATACATTCGGTGTGAGGAATGCTATGTACACAGCACTAGCGCTTTTCTTCTAGAATATGACGCCGCTCCACATGTCTGTTGTCAACCTGCTAACGAAGAAAATGCATACATCAGAGCACTCCAAAGTCATAAGATTGTGTAATTTCAACAGTGTTCTTAATGTGTAATATAAAAGTATTTAAAGATGTAGCTGCAACTTACAAAAATACGAAATATCCACTCAGTCGTCCACTGTACGTAGATACATTCGGTGTGAGGAATGCTATGTGCACAGCACTAGCGCTTTTCTTCTAGAATATGACGCCGCTCCACACGTCTGTTGTCAACCTGCTAACGAAGAAAATGCATACATCAGAGCACTCCAAAGTCATAAGATTGTGTAATTTTCAGCAGTGTTCTTAATGTGTAATATAAAAGTATTTAAAGATATAGCTGCAACTTACAAAAATACGAAATATGCACTCAGTCGTCCACTGTACGTAGATACATTCGGTGTCAAGAATGCTATTTGCACAGCACTAGCGCTTTTCTTCTAGAGTATGACGCCGCTCCACACCTCTTATCAACCTGCTAACGAAGAAAATGCATACATAAGAGCACTCCAAAGTCATAAGATTATGTAATTTTCAGCAGTGTTCTTAATGTGTAATATAAAAGTATTTAAAGATGTAGCTGCAACTTACAAATATACGAAATATCCACTCAGTCGTCCACTGTACGTAGATACATTCGGTGTGAAGAATGCTATGTGCACAGCACTAGCGCTTTTCTTCTAGAATATGACGCCGCTCCACATGTCTGTTGTCAACCTGCTAACGAAGAAAATGCATACATCAGAGCACTCCAAAGTCATAAGATTGTGTAATTTTAACAGTGTTCTTAATGTGTAATATAAAAGTATTTAAAGATGTAGCTGCAACTTACAAAAATACGAAAAATCCACTCAGTCGTCCACTGTACGTAGATACATTCGGTGTGAAGAATGCAATGTGCACAGCACTAGCGCTTTTCTTCTATAATATGACGCCGCTCCACACGTCTTTTGTCAACCTGCTAACGAAGAAAATGCATACATCAGAGCACTCCAAAGTCATAAGATTGTGTAATTTTCAACAGTGTTCTTAATGTGTAACATAAAAGTATTTAAAGATGTAGCTGCAACTTACAAAAAAACGAAATACCCACTCAGTCGTCCACTGTACGTAGATACATTCGGTGTGAAGAATGCTATGTGCACAGCACTATCGCTTTTCTTCTGGAATATGACGCCGCTCCACACCTCTTATCAAACTGCTAACGAAGAAAATGCATACATAAGAGCACTCCAAAGTCATAAGATTGTTTAATTTTCAACAGTGTTCTTAATGTGTAATATAAAAGTATTTAAAGATGTAGCTGCAACTTACAAAAATACGAAATATCCACTCAGTCGTCCACTGTACGTAGATACATTCGGTGTGAAGAATGCTATGTGTACAGCACTAGCGCTTTTCTTCTAGAGTATGACGCCGCTCCACACCTCTTATCAACCTGCTAACGAAGAAAAGGCATACATAAGAGCACTCCAAAGTCATAAGATTGTGTAATTTTCAACAGAGTTCTTAATGTGTAATATAAAAGTATTTAAAGATGTAGCTGCAACTTACAAAAATACGAAATATCCACTCAGTCGTCCACTGTACGTAGATACATTCGGTGTCAAGAATGCTATGTGCACAGCAGTAGCGCTTTTCTTCTAGAATATGTCGCCGCTCCCACACGTCTCTTGTCAACCTGCTAACGAAGAAAATGCATACATAAGAGCACTCCGAAGTCATAAGATTGTGTAATTTTCAACAGTGTTCTTAATGTGTAATATAAATGTATTTAAAGATGTAGCTGCAACTTACAAAAATACGAAATATCCACTCAGTCGTCCACTGTACGTAGATACATTCGGTGTCAAGAATGCTATGTGCACAGCAGTAGCGCTTTTCTTCTAGAATATGTCGCCGCTCCCACACGTCTCTTGTCAACCTGCTAACGAAGAAAATGCATACATAAGAGCACTCCGAATTCATAAGATTGTGTAATTTTCAACAGTGTTCTTAATGTGTAATATAAAAGTATTTAAAGATGTAGCTGCAACTTACAAAAATACGAAATATCCACTCAGTCGTCCACTGTACGTAGATACATTCGGTGTGAAGAATGCTATGTGCTCAGCACCAGCGCTTTTCTTCTAGAATATGACGCCGTTCCACACGTCTCTTGTCAACCTGCTAACGAAGAAAATGCATACATAAGAGCACTCCAAAGTCATAAGATTGTGTAATTTTCAACAGTGTTCTTAATGTGTAATATAAAAGTATTTAAAGATGTAGCTGCAACTTATAAAAATACGAAATATCGACTCAGTCGTCCACTGTACGTAGATACATTCGGAGTGAAGAATGCATGTGCACAGCACTAGCGCTTTTCTTCTAGAATATGTCGACGCTCGCACACGTCTCTTGTCAACCTGCTAACGAAGAAAATGCATACATAAGAGCACTCCGAAGTCATAAGATTGTGTAATTTTCAACAGTGTTCTTAATGTGTAATATAAAAGTATTTAAAGATGTAGCTGCAACTTACAAAAATACCAAATATCCACTCAGTCGTCCAGTGTACGTAGATACATTCGGTGTGAAGAATGCTATGTGCACAACACTAGCGCTTTTCTTCTGGAATATGTCGCCGCTTCCACACGTCTCTTGTCAACCTGTTAACGAAGAAAATGCATACATAAGAGCACTCCAAAGTCATAAGATTGTGTAATTTTCAACAGTGTTCTTAATGTGTAATATAAAAGTATTTAAAGATATAGCTGCAACTTACAAAAATACGAAATATTCACTCAGTCGTCCACTGTACGTAGATACATTCGGTGTGAAGAATGCTATGTGCACAGCACTAGCGCTTTTCTTCTAGAGTATGACGCCGCTCCACACCTCTTATCAACCTGCTAACGAAGAAAATGCATACATAAGAGCACTCCAAAGTCATAAGATTGTGTAATTTTCAACAGTGTTCTTAATGTGTAATATAAACGTATTTAAAGATGTAGCTGCAACTTACAAAAATACCAAATATCCACTCAGTCGTCCACTGTACGTAGATACATTCGGTGTGAAGAATGCTATGTGCACAGCACTAGCGCTATTCTTCTAGAGTATGACGCCGCTCCACACCTCTTATCAACCTGCTAACGAAGAAAATGCATACATAAGAGCACTCCAAAGTCATAAGATTGTGAAATTTTCAACAGTGTTCTTAATGTGTAATATAAAAGTATTTAAAGATGTAGCTGCAACTTACAAAAATACGAAATATCCACTCAGTCGTCCACTGTACGTAGATACATTCGGTGTGAAGAATGATATGTGCACAGCACTATCGCTTTTCTTCTGGAATATGACGCCGCTCCACACCTCTTATCAAACTGCTAACGAAGAAAATGCATACATAAGAGCACTCCAAAGTCATAAGATTGTTTAATTTTCAACAGTGTTCTTAATGTGTAATATAAAAGTATTTAAAGATGTAGCTGCAACTTACAAAAATACGAAATATCCACTCAGTCGTCCAGTGTACGTAGATACATTCGGTGTCAAGAATGCTATGTGCACAGCAGTAGCGCTTTTCTTCTAGAATATGTCGCCGCTCCCACACGTCTCTTGTCAACCTGCTAACGAAGAAAATGCATACATAAGAGCACTCCGAAGTCATAAGATTGTGTAATTTTCAACAGTGTTCTTAATGTGTAATATAAAAGTATTTAAAGATGTAGCTGCAACTTACAAAAATACGAAATATCCACTCAGTCGTCCACTGTACGTAGATACATTCGGTGTGAAGAATGCTATGTGCTCAGCACCAGCGCTTTTCTTCTAGAATATGACGCCGTTCCACACGTCTCTTGTCAACCTGGTAACGAAGATAATGCATACATAAGAGCACTCCAAAGTCATAAGATTGTGTAATTTTCAACAGTGTTCTTAATGTGTAATATTAAAGTATTTAAAGATGTAGCTGCAACTTATAAAAATACGAAATATCGACTCAGTCGTCCACTGTACGTAGATACATTCGGAGTGAAGAATGCATGTGCACAGCACTAGCGCTTTTCTTCTAGAATATGTCGCCGCTCGCACACGTCTCTTGTCAACCTGCTAACGAAGAAAATGCATACATAAGAGCACTCCGAAGTCATAAGATTGTGTAATTTTCAACAGTGTTCTTAATGTGTAATATAAAAGTATTTAAAGATGTAGCTGCAACTTACAAAAATACCAAATATCCACTCAGTCGTCCACTGTACGTAGATACATTCGGTGTGAAGAATGCTATGTGCACAACACTAGCGCTTTTCTTCTGGAATATGTCGCCGCTCCCACACGTCTCTTGTCAACCTGTTAACGAAGAAAATGCATACATAAGAGCACTCCAAAGTCATAAGATTGTGTAATTTTCAACAGTGTTCTTAATGTGTAATATAAAAGTATTTAAAGATATAGCTGCAACTTACAAAAATACGAAATATTCACTCAGTCGTCCACTGTACGTAGATACATTCGGTGTCAAGAATGCTATTTGCACAGCACTAGCGCTTTTCTTCTAGAGTATGACGCCGCTCCACACCTCTTATCAACCTGCTAACGAAGAAAATGCGTACATAAGAGCACTCCAAAGTCATAAGATTGTGTAAATTTCAACAGTGTTCTTAATGTGTAATATAAAAGTATTTAAAGATGTAGCTGCAACTTACAAATATACGAAATATCCACTCAGTCGTCCACTGTACGTAGATACATTCGGTGTGAAGAATGCTATGTGCACAGCACTAGCGCTATTCTTCTAGAGTATGACGCCGCTCCACACCTCTTATCAACCTGCTAACGAAGAAAATGCATACATAAGAGCACTCCAAAGTCATAAGATTGTGTAATTTTCAACAGTGTTCTTAATGTGTAATATAAAAGTATTTAAAGATGTAGCTGCAACTTATAAAAATACGAAATATCGACTCAGTCGTCCACTGTACGTAGATACATTCGGAGTGAAGAATGCATGTGCACAGCACTAGCGCTTTTCTTCTAGAATATGTCGCCGCTCGCACACGTCTCTTGTCAACCTGCTAACGAAGAAAATGCATACATAAGAGCACTCCAAAGTCATAAGATTATGTAATTTTCAGCAGTGTTCTTAATGTGTAATATAAAAGTATTTAAAGATGTAGCTGCAACTTACAAATATACGAAATATCCACTCAGTCGTCCACTGTACGTAGATACATTCGGTGTGAAGAATGCTATGTGCACAGCACTAGCGCTTTTCTTCTAGAATATGACGCCGCTCCACATGTCTGTTGTCAACCTGCTAACGAAGAAAATGCATACATCAGAGCACTCCAAAGTCATAAGATTGTATAATTTTAACAGTGTTCTTAATGTGTAATATAAAAGTATTTAAAGATGTAGCTGCAACTTACAAAAATACGAAAAATCCACTCAGTCGTCCACTGTACGTAGATACATTCGGTGTGAAGAATGCAATGTGCACAGCACTAGCGCTTTTCTTCTATAATATGACGCCGCTCCACACGTCTTTTGTCAACCTGCTAACGAAGAAAATGCATACATCAGAGCACTCCAAAGTCATAAGATTGTGTAATTTTCAACAGTGTTCTTAATGTGTAACATAAAAGTATTTAAAGATGTAGCTGCAACTTACAAAAAAACGAAATACCCACTCAGTCGTCCACTGTACGTAGATACATTCGGTGTGAAGAATGCTATGTGCACAGCACTATCGCTTTTCTTCTGGAATATGACGCCGCTCCACACCTCTTATCAAACTGCTAACGAAGAAAATGCATACATAAGAGCACTCCAAAGTCATAAGATTGTTTAATTTTCAACAGTGTTCTTAATGTGTAATATAAAAGTATTTAAAGATGTAGCTGCAACTTACAAAAATACGAAATATCCACTCAGTCGTCCACTGTACGTAGATACATTCGGTGTGAAGAATGCTATGTGCACAGCACTAGCGCTTTTCTTCTAGAGTATGACGCCGCTCCACACCTCTTATCAACCTGCTAACGAAGAAAAGGCATACATAAGAGCACTCCAAAGTCATAAGATTGTGTAATTTTCAACAGAGTTCTTAATGTGTAATATAAAAGTATTTAAAGATGTAGCTGCAACTTACAAAAATACGAAATATCCACTCAGTCGTCCACTGTACGTAGATACATTCGGTGTCAAGAATGCTATGTGCACAGCAGTAGCGCTTTTCTTCTAGAATATGTCGCCGCTCCCACACGTCTCTTGTCAACCTGCTAACGAAGAAAATGCATACATAAGAGCACTCCGAAGTCATAAGATTGTGTAATTTTCAACAGTGTTCTTAATGTGTAATATAAATGTATTTAAAGATGTAGCTGCAACTTACAAAAATACGAAATATCCACTCAGTCGTCCACTGTACGTAGATACATTCGGTGTCAAGAATGCTATGTGCACAGCAGTAGCGCTTTTCTTCTAGAATATGTCGCCGCTCCCACACGTCTCTTGTCAACCTGCTAACGAAGAAAATGCATACATAAGAGCACTCCGAATTCATAAGATTGTGTAATTTTCAACAGTGTTCTTAATGTGTAATATAAAAGTATTTAAAGATGTAGCTGCAACTTACAAAAATACGAAATATCCACTCAGTCGTCCACTGTACGTAGATACATTCGGTGTGAAGAATGCTATGTGCTCAGCACCAGCGCTTTTCTTCTAGAATATGACGCCGTTCCACACGTCTCTTGTCAACCTGCTAACGAAGAAAATGCATACATAAGAGCACTCCAAAGTCATAAGATTGTGTAATTTTCAACAGTGTTCTTAATGTGTAATATAAAAGTATTTAAAGATGTAGCTGCAACTTATAAAAATACGAAATATCGACTCAGTCGTCCACTGTACGTAGATACATTCGGAGTGAAGAATGCATGTGCACAGCACTAGCGCTTTTCTTCTAGAATATGTCGCCGATCGCACACGTCTCTTGTCAACCTGCTAACGAAGAAAATGCATACATAAGAGCACTCCAAAGTCATAAGATTGTGTAATTTTCAACAGTGTTCTTAATGTGTAATATAAAAGTATTTAAAGATGTAGCTGCAACTTACAAAAATACCAAATATCCACTCAGTCGTCCAGTGTACGTAGATACATTCGGTGTGAAGAATGCTATGTGCACAACACTAGCGCTTTTCTTCTGGAATATGTCGCCGCTCCCACACGTCTCTTGTCAACCTGTTAACGAAGAAAATGCATACATAAGAGCACTCCAAAGTCATAAGATTGTGTAATTTTCAACAGTGTTCTTAATGTGTAATATAAAAGTATTTAAAGATATAGCTGCAACTTACAAAAATACGAAATATTCACTCAGTCGTCCACTGTACGTAGATACATTCGGTGTGAAGAATGCTATGTGCACAGCACTAGCGCTTTTCTTCTAGAGTATGACGCCGCTCCACACCTCTTATCAACCTGCTAACGAAGAAAATGCATACATAAGAGCACTCCAAAGTCATAAGATTGTGTAATTTTCAACAGTGTTCTTAATGTGTAATATAAACGTATTTAAAGATGTAGCTGCAACTTACAAAAATACCAAATATCCACTCAGTCGTCCACTGTACGTAGATACATTCGGTGTGAAGAATGCTATGTGCACAGCACTAGCGCTATTCTTCTAGAGTATGACGCCGCTCCACACCTCTTATCAACCTGCTAACGAAGAAAATGCATACATAAGAGCACTCCAAAGTCATAAGATTGTGAAATTTTCAACAGTGTTCTTAATGTGTAATATAAAAGTATTTAAAGATGTAGCTGCAACTTACAAATATACGAAATATCCACTCAGTCGTCCACTGTACGTAGATACATTCGGTGTGAAGAATGCTATGTGCACAGCACTAGCGCTTTTCTTCTAGAATATGACGCCGCTCCACATGTCTGTTGTCAACCTGCTAACGAAGAAAATGCATACATCAGAGCACTCCAAAGTCATAAGATTGTATAATTTTAACAGTGTTCTTAATGTGTAATATAAAAGTATTTAAAGATGTAGCTGCAACTTACAAAAATACGAAAAATCCACTCAGTCGTCCACTGTACGTAGATACATTCGGTGTGAAGAATGCAATGTGCACAGCACTAGCGCTTTTCTTCTATAATATGACGCCGCTCCACACGTCTTTTGTCAACCTGCTAACGAAGAAAATGCATACATCAGAGCACTCCAAAGTCATAAGATTGTATAATTTTAACAGTGTTCTTAATGTGTAATATAAAAGTATTTAAAGATGTAGCTGCAACTTACAAAAATACGAAAAATCCACTCAGTCGTCCACTGTACGTAGATACATTCGGTGTGAAGAATGCAATGTGCACAGCACTAGCGCTTTTCTTCTATAATATGACGCCGCTCCACACGTCTTTTGTCAACCTGCTAACGAAGAAAATGCATACATCAGAGCACTCCAAAGTCATAAGATTGTGTAATTTTCAACAGTGTTCTTAATGTGTAATATAAAAGTATTTAAAGATGTAGCTGCAACTTACAAAAATACGAAATATCCACTCAGTCGTCCACTGTACGTAGATACATTCGGTGTGAAGAATGCTATGTGCACAGCACTAGCGCTTTTCTTCTAGAGTATGACGCCGCTCCACACCTCTTATCAACCTGCTAACGAAGAAAAGGCATACATAAGAGCACTCCAAAGTCATAAGATTGTGTAATTTTCAACAGAGTTCTTAATGTGTAATATAAAAGTATTTAAAGATGTAGCTGCAACTTACAAAAATACGAAATATCCACTCAGTCGTCCACTGTACGTAGATACATTCGGTGTCAAGAATGCTATGTGCACAGCAGTAGCGCTTTTCTTCTAGAATATGTCGCCGCTCCCACACGTCTCTTGTCAACCTGCTAACGAAGAAAATGCATACATAAGAGCACTCCGAAGTCATAAGATTGTGTAATTTTCAACAGTGTTCTTAATGTGTAATATAAATGTATTTAAAGATGTAGCTGCAACTTACAAAAATACGAAATATCCACTCAGTCGTCCACTGTACGTAGATACATTCGGTGTCAAGAATGCTATGTGCACAGCAGTAGCGCTTTTCTTCTAGAATATGTCGCCGCTCCCACACGTCTCTTGTCAACCTGCTAACGAAGAAAATGCATACATAAGAGCACTCCGAATTCATAAGATTGTGTAATTTTCAACAGTGTTCTTAATGTGTAATATAAAAGTATTTAAAGATGTAGCTGCAACTTACAAAAATACGAAATATCCACTCAGTCGTCCACTGTACGTAGATACATTCGGTGTGAAGAATGCTATGTGCTCAGCACCAGCGCTTTTCTTCTAGAATATGACGCCGTTCCACACGTCTCTTGTCAACCTGCTAACGAAGAAAATGCATACATAAGAGCACTCCAAAGTCATAAGATTGTGTAATTTTCAACAGTGTTCTTAATGTGTAATATAAAAGTATTTAAAGATGTAGCTGCAACTTATAAAAATACGAAATATCGACTCAGTCGTCCACTGTACGTAGATACATTCGGAGTGAAGAATGCATGTGCACAGCACTAGCGCTTTTCTTCTAGAATATGTCGCCGCTCGCACACGTCTCTTGTCAACCTGCTAACGAAGAAAATGCATACATAAGAGCACTCCAAAGTCATAAGATTGTGTAATTTTCAACAGTGTTCTTAATGTGTAATATAAAAGTATTTAAAGATGTAGCTGCAACTTACAAAAATACCAAATATCCACTCAGTCGTCCAGTGTACGTAGATACATTCGGTGTGAAGAATGCTATGTGCACAACACTAGCGCTTTTCTTCTGGAATATGTCGCCGCTCCCACACGTCTCTTGTCAACCTGTTAACGAAGAAAATGCATACATAAGAGCACTCCAAAGTCATAAGATTGTGTAATTTTCAACAGTGTTCTTAATGTGTAATATAAAAGTATTTAAAGATATAGCTGCAACTTACAAAAATACGAAATATTCACTCAGTCGTCCACTGTACGTAGATACATTCGGTGTGAAGAATGCTATGTGCACAGCACTAGCGCTTTTCTTCTAGAGTATGACGCCGCTCCACACCTCTTATCAACCTGCTAACGAAGAAAATGCATACATAAGAGCACTCCAAAGTCATAAGATTGTGTAATTTTCAACAGTGTTCTTAATGTGTAATATAAACGTATTTAAAGATGTAGCTGCAACTTACAAAAATACCAAATATCCACTCAGTCGTCCACTGTACGTAGATACATTCGGTGTGAAGAATGCTATGTGCACAGCACTAGCGCTATTCTTCTAGAGTATGACGCCGCTCCACACCTCTTATCAACCTGCTAACGAAGAAAATGCATACATAAGAGCACTCCAAAGTCATAAGATTGTGAAATTTTCAACAGTGTTCTTAATGTGTAATATAAAAGTATTTAAAGATGTAGCTGCAACTTACAAAAATACGAAATATCCACTCAGTCGTCCACTGTACGTAGATACATTCGGTGTGAAGAATGATATGTGCACAGCACTATCGCTTTTCTTCTGGAATATGACGCCGCTCCACACCTCTTATCAAACTGCTAACGAAGAAAATGCATACATAAGAGCACTCCAAAGTCATAAGATTGTTTAATTTTCAACAGTGTTCTTAATGTGTAATATAAAAGTATTTAAAGATGTAGCTGCAACTTACAAAAATACGAAATATCCACTCAGTCGTCCAGTGTACGTAGATACATTCGGTGTCAAGAATGCTATGTGCACAGCAGTAGCGCTTTTCTTCTAGAATATGTCGCCGCTCCCACACGTCTCTTGTCAACCTGCTAACGAAGAAAATGCATACATAAGAGCACTCCGAAGTCATAAGATTGTGTAATTTTCAACAGTGTTCTTAATGTGTAATATAAAAGTATTTAAAGATGTAGCTGCAACTTACAAAAATACGAAATATCCACTCAGTCGTCCACTGTACGTAGATACATTCGGTGTGAAGAATGCTATGTGCTCAGCACCAGCGCTTTTCTTCTAGAATATGACGCCGTTCCACACGTCTCTTGTCAACCTGGTAACGAAGATAATGCATACATAAGAGCACTCCAAAGTCATAAGATTGTGTAATTTTCAACAGTGTTCTTAATGTGTAATATTAAAGTATTTAAAGATGTAGCTGCAACTTATAAAAATACGAAATATCGACTCAGTCGTCCACTGTACGTAGATACATTCGGAGTGAAGAATGCATGTGCACAGCACTAGCGCTTTTCTTCTAGAATATGTCGCCGCTCGCACACGTCTCTTGTCAACCTGCTAACGAAGAAAATGCATACATAAGAGCACTCCGAAGTCATAAGATTGTGTAATTTTCAACAGTGTTCTTAATGTGTAATATAAAAGTATTTAAAGATGTAGCTGCAACTTACAAAAATACCAAATATCCACTCAGTCGTCCAGTGTACGTAGATACATTCGGTGTGAAGAATGCTATGTGCACAACACTAGCGCTTTTCTTCTGGAATATGTCGCCGCTCCCACACGTCTCTTGTCAACCTGTTAACGAAGAAAATGCATACATAAGAGCACTCCAAAGTCATAAGATTGTGTAATTTTCAACAGTGTTCTTAATGTGTAATATAAAAGTATTTAAAGATATAGCTGCAACTTACAAAAATACGAAATATTCACTCAGTCGTCCACTGTACGTAGATACATTCGGTGTCAAGAATGCTATTTGCACAGCACTAGCGCTTTTCTTCTAGAGTATGACGCCGCTCCACACCTCTTATCAACCTGCTAACGAAGAAAATGCGTACATAAGAGCACTCCAAAGTCATAAGATTGTGTAAATTTCAACAGTGTTCTTAATGTGTAATATAAAAGTATTTAAAGATGTAGCTGCAACTTACAAATATACGAAATATCCACTCAGTCGTCCACTGTACGTAGATACATTCGGTGTGAAGAATGCTATGTGCACAGCACTAGCGCTTTTCTTCTAGAGTATGACGCCGCTCCACACCTCTTATCAACCTGCTAACGAAGAAAATGCATACATAAGAGCACTCCAAAGTCATAAGATTGTGTAATTTTCAACAGTGTTCTTAATGTGTAATATAAACGTATTTAAAGATGTAGCTGCAACTTACAAAAATACCAAATATCCACTCAGTCGTCCACTGTACGTAGATACATTCGGTGTGAAGAATGCTATGTGCACAGCACTAGCGCTATTCTTCTAGAGTATGACGCCGCTCCACACCTCTTATCAACCTGCTAACGAAGAAAATGCATACATAAGAGCACTCCAAAGTCATAAGATTGTGAAATTTTCAACAGTGTTCTTAATGTGTAATATAAAAGTATTTAAAGATGTAGCTGCAACTTACAAAAATACGAAATATCCACTCAGTCGTCCACTGTACGTAGATACATTCGGTGTGAAGAATGATATGTGCACAGCACTATCGCTTTTCTTCTGGAATATGACGCCGCTCCACACCTCTTATCAAACTGCTAACGAAGAAAATGCATACATAAGAGCACTCCAAAGTCATAAGATTGTTTAATTTTCAACAGTGTTCTTAATGTGTAATATAAAAGTATTTAAAGATGTAGCTGCAACTTACAAAAATACGAAATATCCACTCAGTCGTCCAGTGTACGTAGATACATTCGGTGTCAAGAATGCTATGTGCACAGCAGTAGCGCTTTTCTTCTAGAATATGTCGCCGCTCCCACACGTCTCTTGTCAACCTGCTAACGAAGAAAATGCATACATAGGAGCACTCCGAAGTCATAAGATTGTGTAATTTTCAACAGTGTTCTTAATGTGTAATATAAAAGTATTTAAAGATGTAGCTGCAACTTACAAAAATACGAAATATCCACTCAGTCGTCCACTGTACGTAGATACATTCGGTGTGAAGAATGCTATGTGCTCAGCACCAGCGCTTTTCTTCTAGAATATGACGCCGTTCCACACGTCTCTTGTCAACCTGGTAACGAAGATAATGCATACATAAGAGCACTCCAAAGTCATAAGATTGTGTAATTTTCAACAGTGTTCTTAATGTGTAATATAAAAGTATTTAAAGATGTAGCTGCAACTTACAAATATACGAAATATCCACTCAGTCGTCCACTGTACGTAGATACATTCGGTGTGAAGAATGCTATGTGCACAGCACTAGCGCTTTTCTTCTAGAATATGACGCCGCTCCACACCTCTTATCAACCTGCTAACGAAGAAAATGCATACATAAGAGCACTCCAAAGTCATAAGATTGTGTAATTTTCAACAGTGTTCTTAATGTGTAATATAAACGTATTTAAAGATGTAGCTGCAACTTACAAAAATACCAAATATCCACTCAGTCGTCCACTGTACGTAGATACATTCGGTGTGAAGAATGCTATGTGCACAGCACTAGCGCTATTCTTCTAGAGTATGACGCCGCTCCACACCTCTTATCAACCTGCTAACGAAGAAAATGCATACATAAGAGCACTCCAAAGTCATAAGATTGTGAAATTTTCAACAGTGTTCTTAATGTGTAATATAAAAGTATTTAAAGATGTAGCTGCAACTTACAAAAATACGAAAATATCCACTCAGTCGTCCACTGTACGTAGATACATTCGGTGTGAAGAATGATATGTGCACAGCACTATCGCTTTTCTTCTGGAATATGACGCCGCTCCACACCTCTTATCAAACTGCTAACGAAGAAAATGCATACATAAGAGCACTCCAAAGTCATAAGATTGTTTAATTTTCAACAGTGTTCTTAATGTGTAATATAAAAGTATTTAAAGATGTAGCTGCAACTTACAAAAATACGAAATATCCACTCAGTCGTCCAGTGTACGTAGATACATTCGGTGTCAAGAATGCTATGTGCACAGCAGTAGCGCTTTTCTTCTAGAATATGTCGCCGCTCCCACACGTCTCTTGTCAACCTTCTAACGAAGAAAATGCATACATAAGAGCACTCCGAAGTCATAAGATTGTGTAATTTTCAACAGTGTTCTTAATGTGTAATATAAAAGTATTTAAAGATGTAGCTGCAACTTACAAAAATACGAAATATCCACTCAGTCGTCCACTGTACGTAGATACATTCGGTGTGAAGAATGCTATGTGCTCAGCACCAGCGCTTTTCTTCTAGAATATGACGCCGTTCCACACGTCTCTTGTCAACCTGGTAACGAAGATAATGCATACATAAGAGCACTCCAAAGTCATAAGATTGTGTAATTTTCAACAGTGTTCTTAATGTGTAATATAAAAGTATTTAAAGATGTAGCTGCAACTTATAAAAATACGAAATATCGACTCAGTCGTCCACTGTACGTAGATACATTCGGAGTGAAGAATGCATGTGCACAGCACTAGCGCTTTTCTTCTAGAATATGTCGCCGCTCGCACACGTCTCTTGTCAACCTGCTAACGAAGAAAATGCATACATAAGAGCACTCCGAAGTCATAAGATTGTGTAATTTTCAACAGTGTTCTTAATGTGTAATATAAAAGTATTTAAAGATGTAGCTGCAACTTACAAAAATACCAAATATCCACTCAGTCGTCCAGTGTACGTAGATACATTCGGTGTGAAGAATGCTATGTGCACAACACTAGCGCTTTTCTTCTGGAATATGTCGCCGCTCCCACACGTCTCTTGTCAACCTGTTAACGAAGAAAATGCATACATAAGAGCACTCCAAAGTCATAAGATTGTGTAATTTTCAACAGTGTTCTTAATGTGTAATATAAAAGTATTTAAAGATATAGCTGCAACTTACAAAAATACGAAATATTCACTCAGTCGTCCACTGTACGTAGATACATTCGGTGTCAAGAATGCTATTTGCACAGCACTAGCGCTTTTCTTCTAGAGTATGACGCCGCTCCACACCTCTTATCAACCTGCTAACGAAGAAAATGCGTACATAAGAGCACTCCAAAGTCATAAGATTGTGTAAATTTCAACAGTGTTCTTAATGTGTAATATAAAAGTATTTAAAGATGTAGCTGCAACTTACAAATATACGAAATATCCACTCAGTCGTCCACTGTACGTAGATACATTCGGTGTGAAGAATGCTATGTGCACAGCACTAGCGCTTTTCTTCTAGAGTATGACGCCGCTCCACACCTCTTATCAACCTGCTAACGAAGAAAATGCATACATAAGAGCACTCCAAAGTCATAAGATTGTGTAATTTTCAACAGTGTTCTTAATGTGTAATATAAACGTATTTAAAGATGTAGCTGCAACTTACAAAAATACCAAATATCCACTCAGTCGTCCACTGTACGTAGATACATTCGGTGTGAAGAATGCTATGTGCACAGCACTAGCGCTATTCTTCTAGAGTATGACGCCGCTCCACACCTCTTATCAACCTGCTAACGAAGAAAATGCATACATAAGAGCACTCCAAAGTCATAAGATTGTGAAATTTTCAACAGTGTTCTTAATGTGTAATATAAAAGTATTTAAAGATGTAGCTGCAACTTACAAAAATACGAAATATCCACTCAGTCGTCCACTGTACGTAGATACATTCGGTGTGAAGAATGATATGTGCACAGCACTATCGCTTTTCTTCTGGAATATGACGCCGCTCCACACCTCTTATCAAACTGCTAACGAAGAAAATGCATACATAAGAGCACTCCAAAGTCATAAGATTGTTTAATTTTCAACAGTGTTCTTAATGTGTAATATAAAAGTATTTAAAGATGTAGCTGCAACTTACAAAAATACGAAATATCCACTCAGTCGTCCAGTGTACGTAGATACATTCGGTGTCAAGAATGCTATGTGCACAGCAGTAGCGCTTTTCTTCTAGAATATGTCGCCGCTCCCACACGTCTCTTGTCAACCTTCTAACGAAGAAAATGCATACATAAGAGCACTCCGAAGTCATAAGATTGTGTAATTTTCAACAGTGTTCTTAATGTGTAATATAAAAGTATTTAAAGATGTAGCTGCAACTTACAAAAATACGAAATATCCACTCAGTCGTCCACTGTACGTAGATACATTCGGTGTGAAGAATGCTATGTGCTCAGCACCAGCGCTTTTCTTCTAGAATATGACGCCGTTCCACACGTCTCTTGTCAACCTGGTAACGAAGATAATGCATACATAAGAGCACTCCAAAGTCATAAGATTGTGTAATTTTCAACAGTGTTCTTAATGTGTAATATAAAAGTATTTAAAGATGTAGCTGCAACTTATAAAAATACGAAATATCGACTCAGTCGTCCACTGTACGTAGATACATTCGGAGTGAAGAATGCATGTGCACAGCACTAGCGCTTTTCTTCTAGAATATGTCGCCGCTCGCACACGTCTCTTGTCAACCTGCTAACGAAGAAAATGCATACATAAGAGCACTCCGAAGTCATAAGATTGTGTAATTTTCAACAGTGTTCTTAATGTGTAATATAAAAGTATTTAAAGATGTAGCTGCAACTTACAAAAATACCAAATATCCACTCAGTCGTCCACTGTACGTAGATACATTCGGTGTGAAGAATGCTATGTGCACAACACTAGCGCTTTTCTTCTGGAATATGTCGCCGCTCCCACACGTCTCTTGTCAACCTGTTAACGAAGAAAATGCATACATAAGAGCACTCCAAAGTCATAAGATTGTGTAATTTTCAACAGTGTTCTTAATGTGTAATATAAAAGTATTTAAAGATATAGCTGCAACTTACAAAAATACGAAATATTCACTCAGTCGTCCACTGTACGTAGATACATTCGGTGTCAAGAATGCTATTTGCACAGCACTAGCGCTTTTCTTCTAGAGTATGACGCCGCTCCACACCTCTTATCAACCTGCTAACGAAGAAAATGCGTACATAAGAGCACTCCAAAGTCATAAGATTGTGTAAATTTCAACAGTGTTCTTAATGTGTAATATAAAAGTATTTAAAGATGTAGCTGCAACTTACAAATATACGAAATATCCACTCAGTCGTCCACTGTACGTAGATACATTCGGTGTGAAGAATGCTATGTGCACAGCACTAGCGCTTTTCTCCTAGAATATGACGCCGCTCCACATGTCTGTTGTCAACCTGCTAACGAAGAAAATGCATACATCAGAGCACTCCAAAGTCATAAGATTGTGTAATTTTCAACAGTGTTCTTAATGTGTAATATAAAAGTATTTAAAGATGTAGCTGCAACTTACAAAAATACGAAAAATCCACTCAGTCGTCCACTGTACGTAGATACATTCGGTGTGAAGAATGCTATGTGCACAGCACTAGCGCTTTTCTTCTAGAGTATGACGCCGCTCCACACCTCTTATCAACCTGCTAACGAAGAAAATGCATACATAAGAGCACTCCAAAGTCATAAGATTGTGTAATTTTCAACAGCGTTCTTAATGTGTAATATAAACGTATTTAAAGATGTAGCTGCAACTTACAAAAATACCAAATATCCACTCAGTCGTCCACTGTACGTAGATACATTCGGTGTGAAGAATGCTATGTGCACAGCACTAGCGCTATTCTTCTAGAGTATGACGCCGCTCCACACCTCTTATCAACCTGCTAACGAAGAAAATGCATACATAATAGCACTCCAAAGTCATAAGATTGTGTAATTTTCAACAGTGTTCTTAATGTGTAATATAAAAGTATTTAAAGATGTAGCTGCAACTTACAAAAATACGAAATATCCACTCAGTCGTCCACTGTACGTAGATGCATTCGGTGTGAAGAATGATATGTGCACAGCACTATCGCTTTTCTTCTGGAATATGACGCCGCTCCACACCTCTTATCAAACTGCTAACGAAGAAAATGCATACATAAGAGCACTCCAAAGTCATAAGATTGTTTAATTTTCAACAGTGTTCTTAATGTGTAATATAAAAGTATTTAAAGATGTAGCTGCAACTTACAAAAATACGAAATATCCACTCAGTCGTCCAGTGTACATAGATACATTCGGTGTGAAGAATGCTATGTGCACAGCACTAGCGTTTTCCTTCTAGAATATGACGCCGTTCCACACGTCTCTGGTTAACTTGCTAACGAAGAAAATGCATAAATAAGAGCACTCCAAAGTCATAAGATTGTGTAATTTTCAACAGAGTTCTTAATGTGTAATATAAAAGTATTTAAAGATGTAGCTGCAACTTACAAAAATACGAAATATCCACTCAGTCGTCCACAGTACGTAGATACATTCGGTGTGAAGAATGCTATGTGCACAGCACTAGCGCTTTTCTTCTAGAGTATGACGCCGCTCCACACCTCTTATCAACCTGCTAACGAAGAAAATGCATACATAAGAGCACTCCAAAGTCATAAGATTGTGTAATTTTCAACAGTGTTCTTAATGTGTAATATGAACGTATTTAAAGATGTAGCTGCAACTTACAAAAATACCAAATATCCACTCAGTCGTCCAGTGTACGTAGATACATTCGGTGTCAAGAATGCTATGTGCACAGCAGTAGCGCTTTTCTTCTAGAATATGTCGCCGCTCCCACACGTCTCTTGTCAACCTTCTAACGAAGAAAATGCATACATAAGAGCACTCCGAAGTCATAAGATTGTGTAATTTTCAACAGTGTTCTTAATGTGTAATATAAAAGTATTTAAAGATGTAGCTGCAACTTACAAAAATACGAAATATCCACTCAGTCGTCCACTGTACGTAGATACATTCGGTGTGAAGAATGCTATGTGCTCAGCACCAGCGCTTTTCTTCTAGAATATGACGCCGTTCCACACGTCTCTTGTCAACCTGGTAACGAAGATAATGCATACATAAGAGCACTCCAAAGTCATAAGATTGTGTAATTTTCAACAGTGTTCTTAATGTGTAATATAAAAGTATTTAAAGATGTAGCTGCAACTTATAAAAATACGAAATATCGACTCAGTCGTCCACTGTACGTAGATACATTCGGAGTGAAGAATGCATGTGCACAGCACTAGCGCTTTTCTTCTAGAATATGTCGCCGCTCGCACACGTCTCTTGTCAACCTGCTAACGAAGAAAATGCATACATAAGAGCACTCCGAAGTCATAAGATTGTGTAATTTTCAACAGTGTTCTTAATGTGTAATATAAAAGTATTTAAAGATATAGCTGCAACTTACAAAAATACGAAATATTCACTCAGTCGTCCACTGTACGTAGATACATTCGGTGTCAAGAATGCTATTTGCACAGCACTAGCGCTTTTCTTCTAGAGTATGACGCCGCTCCACACCTCTTATCAACCTGCTAACGAAGAAAATGCGTACATAAGAGCACTCCAAAGTCATAAGATTGTGTAAATTTCAACAGTGTTCTTAATGTGTAATATAAAAGTATTTAAAGATGTAGCTGCAACTTACAAATATACGAAATATCCACTCAGTCGTCCACTGTACGTAGATACATTCGGTGTGAAGAATGCTATGTGCACAGCACTAGCGCTTTTCTTCTAGAGTATGACGCCGCTCCACACCTCTTATCAACCTGCTAACGAAGAAAATGCATACATAAGAGCACTCCAAAGTCATAAGATTGTGTAATTTTCAACAGTGTTCTTAATGTGTAATATAAACGTATTTAAAGATGTAGCTGCAACTTACAAAAATACCAAATATCCACTCAGTCGTCCACTGTACGTAGATACATTCGGTGTGAAGAATGCTATGTGCACAGCACTAGCGCTATTCTTCTAGAGTATGACGCCGCTCCACACCTCTTATCAACCTGCTAACGAAGAAAATGCATACATAAGAGCACTCCAAAGTCATAAGATTGTGAAATTTTCAACAGTGTTCTTAATGTGTAATATAAAAGTATTTAAAGATGTAGCTGCAACTTACAAAAATACGAAATATCCACTCAGTCGTCCACTGTACGTAGATACATTCGGTGTGAAGAATGATATGTGCACAGCACTATCGCTTTTCTTCTGGAATATGACGCCGCTCCACACCTCTTATCAAACTGCTAACGAAGAAAATGCATACATAAGAGCACTCCAAAGTCATAAGATTGTTTAATTTTCAACAGTGTTCTTAATGTGTAATATAAAAGTATTTAAAGATGTAGCTGCAACTTACAAAAATACGAAATATCCACTCAGTCGTCCAGTGTACGTAGATACATTCGGTGTCAAGAATGCTATGTGCACAGCAGTAGCGCTTTTCTTCTAGAATATGTCGCCGCTCCCACACGTCTCTTGTCAACCTTCTAACGAAGAAAATGCATACATAAGAGCACTCCGAAGTCATAAGATTGTGTAATTTTCAACAGTGTTCTTAATGTGTAATATAAAAGTATTTAAAGATGTAGCTGCAACTTACAAAAATACGAAATATCCACTCAGTCGTCCACTGTACGTAGATACATTCGGTGTGAAGAATGCTATGTGCTCAGCACCAGCGCTTTTCTTCTAGAATATGACGCCGTTCCACACGTCTCTTGTCAACCTGGTAACGAAGATAATGCATACATAAGAGCACTCCAAAGTCATAAGATTGTGTAATTTTCAACAGTGTTCTTAATGTGTAATATAAAAGTATTTAAAGATGTAGCTGCAACTTATAAAAATACGAAATATCGACTCAGTCGTCCACTGTACGTAGATACATTCGGAGTGAAGAATGCATGTGCACAGCACTAGCGCTTTTCTTCTAGAATATGTCGCCGCTCGCACACGTCTCTTGTCAACCTGCTAACGAAGAAAATGCATACATAAGAGCACTCCGAAGTCATAAGATTGTGTAATTTTCAACAGTGTTCTTAATGTGTAATATAAAAGTATTTAAAGATGTAGCTGCAACTTACAAAAATACCAAATATCCACTCAGTCGTCCACTGTACGTAGATACATTCGGTGTGAAGAATGCTATGTGCACAACACTAGCGCTTTTCTTCTGGAATATGTCGCCGCTCCCACACGTCTCTTGTCAACCTGTTAACGAAGAAAATGCATACATAAGAGCACTCCAAAGTCATAAGATTGTGTAATTTTCAACAGTGTTCTTAATGTGTAATATAAAAGTATTTAAAGATATAGCTGCAACTTACAAAAATACGAAATATTCACTCAGTCGTCCACTGTACGTAGATACATTCGGTGTCAAGAATGCTATTTGCACAGCACTAGCGCTTTTCTTCTAGAGTATGACGCCGCTCCACACCTCTTATCAACCTGCTAACGAAGAAAATGCGTACATAAGAGCACTCCAAAGTCATAAGATTGTGTAAATTTCAACAGTGTTCTTAATGTGTAATATAAAAGTATTTAAAGATGTAGCTGCAACTTACAAATATACGAAATATCCACTCAGTCGTCCACTGTACGTAGATACATTCGGTGTGAAGAATGCTATGTGCACAGCACTAGCGCTTTTCTTCTAGAATATGACGCCGCTCCACATGTCTGTTGTCAACCTGCTAACGAAGAAAATGCATACATCAGAGCACTCCAAAGTCATAAGATTGTGTAATTTTCAACAGTGTTCTTAATGTGTAATATAAAAGTATTTAAAGATGTAGCTGCAACTTACAAAAATACGAAAAATCCACTCAGTCGTCCACTGTACGTAGATACATTCGGTGTGAAGAATGCTATGTGCACAGCACTAGCGCTTTTCTTCTAGAGTATGACGCCGCTCCACACCTCTTATCAACCTGCTAACGAAGAAAATGCATACATAAGAGCACTCCAAAGTCATAAGATTGTGTAATTTTCAACAGCGTTCTTAATGTGTAATATAAACGTATTTAAAGATGTAGCTGCAACTTACAAAAATACCAAATATCCACTCAGTCGTCCACTGTACGTAGATACATTCGGTGTGAAGAATGCTATGTGCACAGCACTAGCGCTATTCTTCTAGAGTATGACGCCGCTCCACACCTCTTATCAACCTGCTAACGAAGAAAATGCATACATAATAGCACTCCAAAGTCATAAGATTGTGTAATTTTCAACAGTGTTCTTAATGTGTAATATAAAAGTATTTAAAGATGTAGCTGCAACTTACAAAAATACGAAATATCCACTCAGTCGTCCACTGTACGTAGATGCATTCGGTGTGAAGAATGATATGTGCACAGCACTATCGCTTTTCTTCTGGAATATGACGCCGCTCCACACCTCTTATCAAACTGCTAACGAAGAAAATGCATACATAAGAGCACTCCAAAGTCATAAGATTGTTTAATTTTCAACAGTGTTCTTAATGTGTAATATAAAAAAATTTAAAGATGTAGCTGCAACTTACAAAAATACGAAATATCCACTCAGTCGTCCAGTGTACATAGATACATTCGGTGTGAAGAATGCTATGTGCACAGCACTAGCGTTTTCCTTCTAGAATATGACGCCGTTCCACACGTCTCTGGTTAACTTGCTAACGAAGAAAATGCATAAATAAGAGCACTCCAAAGTCATAAGATTGTGTAATTTTCAACAGAGTTCTTAATGTGTAATATAAAAGTATTTAAAGATGTAGCTGCAACTTACAAAAATACGAAATATCCACTCAGTCGTCCACAGTACGTAGATACATTCGGTGTGAAGAATGCTATGTGCACAGCACTAGCGCTTTTCTTCTAGAGTATGACGCCGCTCCACACCTCTTATCAACCTGCTAACGAAGAAAATGCATACATAAGAGCACTCCAAAGTCATAAGATTGTGTAATTTTCAACAGTGTTCTTAATGTGTAATATGAACGTATTTAAAGATGTAGCTGCAACTTACAAAAATACCAAATATCCACTCAGTCGTCCACTGTACGTAGATACATTCGGTGTGAAGAATGCTATGTGCACAGCACTAGCGCTATTCTTCTAGAGTATGACGCCACTCCACACCTCTTATCAACCTGCTAACGAAGAAAATGCATACATAAGAGCACTCCAAAGTCATAAGATTGTGAAATTTTCAACAGTGATCTTAATGTGTAATATAAAAGTATTTAAAGATGTAGCTGCAACTTACAAAAATACGAAATATCCACTCAGTCGTCCACTGTACGTAGATACGTTCGGTGTGAAGAATGATATGTGCACAGCACTATCGCTTTTCTTCTGGAATATGACGCCGCTCCACACCTCTTATCAAACTGCTAACGAAGAAAATGCATACATAAGAGCACTCCAAAGTCATAAGATTGTTTAATTTTCAACAGTGTTCTTAATGTGTAATATAAAAGTATTTAAAGATGTAGCTGCAACTTACAAAAATACGAAATATCCACTCAGTCGTCCACTGTACGTAGATACATTCGGTGTCAAGAATGCTATGTGCACAGCAGTAGCGCTTTTCTTCTAGAATATGTCGCCGCTCCCACACGTCTCTTGTCAACCTGGTAACGAAGAAAATGCATACATAAGAGCACTCCGAAGTCATAAGATTGTGTAATTTTCAACAGTGTTCTTAATGTGTAATATAAAAGTATTTAAAGATGTAGCTGCAACTTACAAAAATACGAAATATCCACTCAGTCGTCCACTGTACGTAGATACATTCGGTGTGAAGAATGCTATGTGCTCAGCACCAGCGCTTTTCTTCTAGAATATGACGCCGTTCCACACGTCTCTTGTCAACCTGGTAACGAAGATAATGCATACATAAGAGCACTCCAAAGTCATAAGATTGTGTAATTTTCAACAGTGTTCTTAATGTGTAATATAAAAGTATTTAAAGATGTAGCTGCAACTTATAAAAATACGAAATATCGACTCAGTCGTCCACTGTACGTAGATACATTCGGAGTGAAGAATGCCTGTGCACAGCACTAGCGCTTTTCTTCTAGAATATGTCGCCGCTCGCACACATCTCTTGTCAACCTGCTAACGAAGAAAATGCATACATAAGAGCACTCCGAAGTCATAAGATTGTGTAATTTTCAACAGTGTTCTTAATGTGTAATATAAAAGTATTTAAAGATATAGCTGCAACTTACAAAAATACCAAATATCCACTCAGTCGTCCACTGTACGTAGATACATTCGGTGTGAAGAATGCTATGTGCACAACACTAGCGCTTTTCTTCTGGAATATGTCGCCGCTCCCACACGTCTCTTGTCAACCTGTTAACGAAGAAAATGCATACATAAGAGCACTCCAAAGTCATAAGATTGTGTAATTTTCAACAGTGTTCTTAATGTGTAATATAAAAGTATTTAAAGATATAGCTGCAACTTACAAAAATACGAAATATTCACTCAGTCGTCCACTGTACGCAGATACATTCGGTGTCAAGAATGCTATTTGCACAGCACTAGCGCTTTTCTTCTAGAGTATGACGCCGCTCCACACCTCTTATCAACCTGCTAACGAAGAAAATGCGTACATAAGAGCACTCCAAAGTCATAAGATTGTGTAAATTTCAACAGTGTTCTTAATGTGTAATATAAAAGTATTTAAAGATGTAGCTGCAACTTACAAATATACGAAATATCCACTCAGTCGTCCACTGTACGTAGATACATTCGGTGTGAAGAATGCTATGTGCACAGCACTAGCGCTTTTCTTCTACAGTATGACGCCGCTCCACATGTCTGTTGTCAACCTGCTAACGAAGAAAATGCATACATCAGAGCACTCCAAAGTCATAAGATTGTGTAATTTTCAACAGTGTTCTTAATGTGTAATATAAAAGTATTTAAAGATGTAGCTGCAACTTACAAAAATACGAAAAATCCACTCAGTCGTCCACTGTGCGTAGATACATTCGGTGTGAAGAATGCTATGTGCACAGCACTAGCGCTTTTCTTCTAGAGTATGACGCCGCTCCACACCTCTTATCAACCTGCTAACGAAGAAAATGCATACATAAGAGCACTCCAAAGTCATAAGATTGTGTAATTTTCAACAGCGTTCTTAATGTGTAATATAAACGTATTTAAAGATGTAGCTGCAACTTACAAAAATACCAAATATCCACTCAGTCGTCCACTGTACGTAGATACATTCGGTGTGAAGAATGCTATGTGCACAGCACTAGCGCTATTCTTCTAGAGTATGACGCCGCTCCACACCTCTTATCAACCTGCTAACGAAGAAAATGCATACATAAGAGCACTCCAAAGTGATAAGATTGTGTAATTTTCAACAGTGTTCTTAATGTGTAATATAAAAGTATTTAAAGATGTAGCTGCAACTTACAAAAATACGAAATATCCACTCAGTCGTCCACTGTACGTAGATACATTCGGTGTGAAGAATGATATGTGCACAGCACTATCGCTTTTCTTCTGGAATATGACGCCGCTCCACACCTCTTATCAAACTGCTAACGAAGAAAATGCATACATAAGAGCACTCCAAAGTCATAAGGTTGTTTAATTTTCAACAGTGTTCTTAATGTGTAATATAAAAGTATTTAAAGATGTAGCTGCAACTTACAAAAATACGAAATATCCACTCAGTCGCCACTGTACGTAGATACATTCGGCGTCAAGAATTCTATGTGCACAGCAGTAGCGCTTTTCTTCTAGAATATGTCGCCGCTCCCACACGTCTCTTGTCAACCTGATAACGAAGAAAATGCATACACAAGGGCACTCCAAAGTCATAAGATTGTGTAATTTTCAACAGTGTTCTTAATGTGTAATATAAAAGTATTTAAAGATGTAGCTGCAACTTACAAAAATACGAAATATCCACTCAGTCGTCCACTGTACGTAGATACATTCGGTGTCAAGAATGCTATGTGCACAGCAGTAGCGCTTTTCTTCTAGAATATGTCTCCGCTCCCACACGTCTCTTGTCAACCTGCTAACGAAGAAAATGCATACATAAGAGCACTCCAAAGTCATAAGATTGTGTAATTTTCAACAGTGTTCTTAATGTGTAATATAAAAGTATTTAAAGATGTAGCTGCAACTTACAAAAATACGAAATATCCACTCAGTCGTCCACTGTACGTAGATACATTCGGTGTGAAGAATGCTATGTGCACAGCACTAGCGTTTTTCTTCTAGAATATGACGCCGTTCCACACGTCTCTGGTCAACTTGCTAACGAAGAAAATGCATCAGTAAGAGCACTCCAAAGTCATAAGATTGTGTAATTTTCAACAGAGTTCTTAATGTGTAATATAAAAGTATTTAAAGATGTAGCTGCAACTTACAAAAATACGAAATATCCACTCAGTCGTCCACTGTACGTAGATACATTCGGTGTGAAGAATGATATGTGCACAGCACTATCGCTTTTCTTCTGGAATATGACGCCGCTCCACACCTCTTATCAAACTGCTAACGAAGAAAATGCATACATAAGAGCACTCCAAAGTCATAAGATTGTGAAATTTTCAACAGTGTTCTTAATGTGTAATATAAAAGTATTTAAAGATGTAGCTGCAACTTACAAAAATACGAAATATCCACTCAGTCGTCCACTGTACGTAGATACATTCGGTGTGAAGAATGATATGTGCACAGCACTATCGCTTTTCTTCTGGAATATGACGCCGCTCCACACCTCTTATCAAACTGCTAACGAAGAAAATGCATACATAAGAGCACTCCAAAGTCATAAGATTGTTTAATTTTCAACAGTGTTCTTAATGTGTAATATAAAAGTATTTAAAGATGTAGCTGCAACTTACAAAAATACGAAATATCCACTCAGTCGTCCAGTGTACGTAGATACATTCGGTGTCAAGAATGCTATGTGCACAGCAGTAGCGCTTTTCTTCTAGAATATGTCGCCGCTCCCACACGTCTCTTGTCAACCTTCTAACGAAGAAAATGCATACATAAGAACACTCCGAAGTCATAAGATTGTGTAATTTTCAACAGTGTTCTTAATGTGTAATATAAAAGTATTTAAAGATGTAGCTGCAACTTACAAAAATACGAAATATCCACTCAGTCGTCCACTGTACGTAGATACATTCGGTGTGAAGAATGCTATGTGCTCAGCACCAGCGCTTTTCTTCTAGAATATGACGCCGTTCCACACGTCTCTTGTCAACCTGGTAACGAAGATAATGCATACATAAGAGCACTCCAAAGTCATAAGATTGTGTAATTTTCAACAGTGTTCTTAATGTGTAATATAAAAGTATTTAAAGATGTAGCTGCAACTTATAAAAATACGAAATATCGACTCAGTCGTCCACTGTACGTAGATACATTCGGAGTGAAGAATGCATGTGCACAGCACTAGCGCTTTTCTTCTAGAATATGTCGCCGCTCGCACACGTCTCTTGTCAACCTGCTAACGAAGAAAATGCATACATAAGAGCACTCCGAAGTCATAAGATTGTGTAATTTTCAACAGTGTTCTTAATGTGTAATATAAAAGTATTTAAAGATGTAGCTGCAACTTACAAAAATACCAAATATCCACTCAGTCGTCCACTGTACGTAGATACATTCGGTGTGAAGAATGCTATGTGCACAACACTAGCGCTTTTCTTCTGGAATATGTCGCCGCTCCCACACGTCTCTTGTCAACCTGTTAACGAAGAAAATGCATACATAAGAGCACTCCAAAGTCATAAGATTGTGTAATTTTCAACAGTGTTCTTAATGTGTAATATAAAAGTATTTAAAGATATAGCTGCAACTTACAAAAATACGAAATATTCACTCAGTCGTCCACTGTACGTAGATACATTCGGTGTCAAGAATGCTATTTGCACAGCACTAGCGCTTTTCTTCTAGAGTATGACGCCGCTCCACACCTCTTATCAACCTGCTAACGAAGAAAATGCGTACATAAGAGCACTCCAAAGTCATAAGATTGTGTAAATTTCAACAGTGTTCTTAATGTGTAATATAAAAGTATTTAAAGATGTAGCTGCAACTTACAAATATACGAAATATCCACTCAGTCGTCCACTGTACGTAGATACATTCGGTGTGAAGAATGCTATGTGCACAGCACTAGCGCTTTTCTTCTAGAATATGACGCCGCTCCACATGTCTGTTGTCAACCTGCTAACGAAGAAAATGCATACATCAGAGCACTCCAAAGTCATAAGATTGTGTAATTTTCAACAGTGTTCTTAATGTGTAATATAAAAGTATTTAAAGATGTAGCTGCAACTTACAAAAATACGAAAAATCCACTCAGTCGTCCACTGTACGTAGATACATTCGGTGTGAAGAATGCTATGTGCACAGCACTAGCGCTTTTCTTCTAGAGTATGACGCCGCTCCACACCTCTTATCAACCTGCTAACGAAGAAAATGCATACATAAGAGCACTCCAAAGTCATAAGATTGTGTAATTTTCAACAGCGTTCTTAATGTGTAATATAAACGTATTTAAAGATGTAGCTGCAACTTACAAAAATACCAAATATCCACTCAGTCGTCCACTGTACGTAGATACATTCGGTGTGAAGAATGCTATGTGCACAGCACTAGCGCTATTCTTCTAGAGTATGACGCCGCTCCACACCTCTTATCAACCTGCTAACGAAGAAAATGCATACATAATAGCACTCCAAAGTCATAAGATTGTGTAATTTTCAACAGTGTTCTTAATGTGTAATATAAAAGTATTTAAAGATGTAGCTGCAACTTACAAAAATACGAAATATCCACTCAGTCGTCCACTGTACGTAGATGCATTCGGTGTGAAGAATGATATGTGCACAGCACTATCGCTTTTCTTCTGGAATATGACGCCGCTCCACACCTCTTATCAAACTGCTAACGAAGAAAATGCATACATAAGAGCACTCCAAAGTCATAAGATTGTTTAATTTTCAACAGTGTTCTTAATGTGTAATATAAAAGTATTTAAAGATGTAGCTGCAACTTACAAAAATACGAAATATCCACTCAGTCGTCCAGTGTACATAGATACATTCGGTGTGAAGAATGCTATGTGCACAGCACTAGCGTTTTCCTTCTAGAATATGACGCCGTTCCACACGTCTCTGGTCAACTTGCTAACGAAGAAAATGCATAAATAAGAGCACTCCAAAGTCATAAGATTGTGTAATTTTCAACAGAGTTCTTAATGTGTAATATAAAAGTATTTAAAGATGTAGCTGCAACTTACAAAAATACGAAATATCCACTCAGTCGTCCACAGTACGTAGATACATTCGGTGTGAAGAATGCTATGTGCACAGCACTAGCGCTTTTCTTCTAGAGTATGACGCCGCTCCACACCTCTTATCAACCTGCTAACGAAGAAAATGCATACATAAGAGCACTCCAAAGTCATAAGATTGTGTAATTTTCAACAGTGTTCTTAATGTGTAATATGAACGTATTTAAAGATGTAGCTGCAACTTACAAAAATACCAAATATCCACTCAGTCGTCCACTGTACGTAGATACATTCGGTGTGAAGAATGCTATGTGCACAGCACTAGCGCTATTCTTCTAGAGTATGACGCCACTCCACACCTCTTATCAACCTGCTAACGAAGAAAATGCATACATAAGAGCACTCCAAAGTCATAAGATTGTGAAATTTTCAACAGTGATCTTAATGTGTAATATAAAAGTATTTAAAGATGTAGCTGCAACTTACAAAAATACGAAATATCCACTCAGTCGTCCACTGTACGTAGATACGTTCGGTGTGAAGAATGATATGTGCACAGCACTATCGCTTTTCTTCTGGAATATGACGCCGCTCCACACCTCTTATCAAACTGCTAACGAAGAAAATGCATACATAAGAGCACTCCAAAGTCATAAGATTGTTTAATTTTCAACAGTGTTCTTAATGTGTAATATAAAAGTATTTAAAGATGTAGCTGCAACTTACAAAAATACGAAATATCCACTCAGTCGTCCACTGTACGTAGATACATTCGGTGTCAAGAATGCTATGTGCACAGCAGTAGCGCTTTTCTTCTAGAATATGTCGCCGCTCCCACACGTCTCTTGTCAACCTGGTAACGAAGAAAATGCATACATAAGAGCACTCCGAAGTCATAAGATTGTGTAATTTTCAACAGTGTTCTTAATGTGTAATATAAAAGTATTTAAAGATGTAGCTGCAACTTACAAAAATACGAAATATCCACTCAGTCGTCCACTGTACGTAGATACATTCGGTGTGAAGAATGCTATGTGCTCAGCACCAGCGCTTTTCTTCTAGAATATGACGCCGTTCCACACGTCTCTTGTCAACCTGGTAACGAAGATAATGCATACATAAGAGCACTCCAAAGTCATAAGATTGTGTAATTTTCAACAGTGTTCTTAATGTGTAATATAAAAGTATTTAAAGATGTAGCTGCAACTTATAAAAATACGAAATATCGACTCAGTCGTCCACTGTACGTAGATACATTCGGAGTGAAGAATGCCTGTGCACAGCACTAGCGCTTTTCTTCTAGAATATGTCGCCGCTCGCACACATCTCTTGTCAACCTGCTAACGAAGAAAATGCATACATAAGAGCACTCCGAAGTCATAAGATTGTGTAATTTTCAACAGTGTTCTTAATGTGTAATATAAAAGTATTTAAAGATATAGCTGCAACTTACAAAAATACCAAATATCCACTCAGTCGTCCACTGTACGTAGATACATTCGGTGTGAAGAATGCTATGTGCACAACACTAGCGCTTTTCTTCTGGAATATGTCGCCGCTCCCACACGTCTCTTGTCAACCTGTTAACGAAGAAAATGCATACATAAGAGCACTCCAAAGTCATAAGATTGTGTAATTTTCAACAGTGTTCTTAATGTGTAATATAAAAGTATTTAAAGATATAGCTGCAACTTACAAAAATACGAAATATTCACTCAGTCGTCCACTGTACGCAGATACATTCGGTGTCAAGAATGCTATTTGCACAGCACTAGCGCTTTTCTTCTAGAGTATGACGCCGCTCCACACCTCTTATCAACCTGCTAACGAAGAAAATGCGTACATAAGAGCACTCCAAAGTCATAAGATTGTGTAAATTTCAACAGTGTTCTTAATGTGTAATATAAAAGTATTTAAAGATGTAGCTGCAACTTACAAATATACGAAATATCCACTCAGTCGTCCACTGTACGTAGATACATTCGGTGTGAAGAATGCTATGTGCACAGCACTAGCGCTTTTCTTCTACAGTATGACGCCGCTCCACATGTCTGTTGTCAACCTGCTAACGAAGAAAATGCATACATCAGAGCACTCCAAAGTCATAAGATTGTGTAATTTTCAACAGTGTTCTTAATGTGTAATATAAAAGTATTTAAAGATGTAGCTGCAACTTACAAAAATACGAAAAATCCACTCAGTCGTCCACTGTGCGTAGATACATTCGGTGTGAAGAATGCTATGTGCACAGCACTAGCGCTTTTCTTCTAGAGTATGACGCCGCTCCACACCTCTTATCAACCTGCTAACGAAGAAAATGCATACATAAGAGCACTCCAAAGTCATAAGATTGTGTAATTTTCAACAGCGTTCTTAATGTGTAATATAAACGTATTTAAAGATGTAGCTGCAACTTACAAAAATACCAAATATCCACTCAGTCGTCCACTGTACGTAGATACATTCGGTGTGAAGAATGCTATGTGCACAGCACTAGCGCTATTCTTCTAGAGTATGACGCCGCTCCACACCTCTTATCAACCTGCTAACGAAGAAAATGCATACATAAGAGCACTCCAAAGTGATAAGATTGTGTAATTTTCAACAGTGTTCTTAATGTGTAATATAAAAGTATTTAAAGATGTAGCTGCAACTTACAAAAATACGAAATATCCACTCAGTCGTCCACTGTACGTAGATACATTCGGTGTGAAGAATGATATGTGCACAGCACTATCGCTTTTCTTCTGGAATATGACGCCGCTCCACACCTCTTATCAAACTGCTAACGAAGAAAATGCATACATAAGAGCACTCCAAAGTCATAAGGTTGTTTAATTTTCAACAGTGTTCTTAATGTGTAATATAAAAGTATTTAAAGATGTAGCTGCAACTTACAAAAATACGAAATATCCACTCAGTCGCCACTGTACGTAGATACATTCGGCGTCAAGAATTCTATGTGCACAGCAGTAGCGCTTTTCTTCTAGAATATGTCGCCGCTCCCACACGTCTCTTGTCAACCTGATAACGAAGAAAATGCATACACAAGGGCACTCCAAAGTCATAAGATTGTGTAATTTTCAACAGTGTTCTTAATGTGTAATATAAAAGTATTTAAAGATGTAGCTGCAACTTACAAAAATACGAAATATCCACTCAGTCGTCCACTGTACGTAGATACATTCGGTGTCAAGAATGCTATGTGCACAGCAGTAGCGCTTTTCTTCTAGAATATGTCTCCGCTCCCACACGTCTCTTGTCAACCTGCTAACGAAGAAAATGCATACATAAGAGCACTCCAAAGTCATAAGATTGTGTAATTTTCAACAGTGTTCTTAATGTGTAATATAAAAGTATTTAAAGATGTAGCTGCAACTTACAAAAATACGAAATATCCACTCAGTCGTCCACTGTACGTAGATACATTCGGTGTGAAGAATGCTATGTGCACAGCACTAGCGTTTTTCTTCTAGAATATGACGCCGTTCCACACGTCTCTGGTCAACTTGCTAACGAAGAAAATGCATCAGTAAGAGCACTCCAAAGTCATAAGATTGTGTAATTTTCAACAGAGTTCTTAATGTGTAATATAAAAGTATTTAAAGATGTAGCTGCAACTTACAAAAATACGAAATATCCACTCAGTCGTCCACTGTACGTAGATACATTCGGTGTCAAGAATGCTATGTGCACAGCAGTAGCGCTTTTCTTCTAGAATATGTCGCTGCTCCCACACGTCTCTTGTCAACCTGCTAACGAAGAAAATGCATACATAAGAGCACTCCGAAGTCATAAGATTGTGTAATTTTCAACAGTGTTCTTAATGTGTAATATAAAAGTATTTAAAGATGTAGCTGCAACTTACAAAAATACGAAATATCCACTCAGTCGTCCACTGTACGTAGATACATTCGGTGTGAAGAATGCTATGTGCTCAGCACCAGCGCTATTCTTCTAGAATATGACGCCGCTCCACATGTCTGTTGTCAACCTGCTAACGAAGAAAATGCATACATAAGAGCACTCCAAAGTCATAAGATTGTGTAATTTTCAACAGTGTTCTTAATGTGTAATATAAAAGTATTTAAAGATGTAGCTGCAACTTATAAAAATACGAAATATCCACTCAGTCGTCCACTGTACGTAGATACATTCGGAGTGAAGAATGCTATGTGCACAGCACTAGCGCTTTTCTTCTAGAATATGTCGCCGCTCCCACACGTCTCTTGTCAACCTGCTAACGAAGAAAATGCATACATAAGAGCACTCCGAAGTCATATGATTGTGTAATTTTCAACAGTGTTCTTAATGTGTAATATAAAAGTATTTAAAGATGTAGCTGCAACTTACAAAAATACGAAATATCCACTCAGTCGTCCACTGTACGTAGATACATTCGGTGTGAAGAATGCTATGTGCACAGCACTAGCGCTTTTCTTCTGGAATATGTCGCCGCTCCCACACGTCTCTTGTCAACCTGTTAACGAAGAAAATGCATACATAAGAGCACTCCAAAGTCATAAGATTGTGTAATTTTGAACAGTGTTCTTAATGTGTAATATAAAACTATTTAAAGATGTAGCTGCAACTTACAAAAATACGAAATATCCACTCAGTCGTCCACTGTACGTAGATACATTCGGTGTGAAGAATGCTATGTGCACAGCACTAGCGCTTTTCTTCTAGAACATGACGCCGCTCCACACGTCTCTTGTCAACCTGCTAACGAAGAAAATGCATACATAAGAGCACTCCAAAGTCATAAGATTGTGTAATTTTCAACAGTGTTTTTAATGTGTAATATAAAAGTATTTAAAGATGTAGCTGCAACTTACAAAAATACGAAAAATCCACTCAGTCGACCACTGTACGTAGATACATTCGGAGTGAAGAATGCTATGTGCACAGCACTAGCGCTTTTCTTCTAGAATATGTCGCCGCTCTCACACGTCTCTTGTCAACCTGCTAACGAAGAAAATGCATACATAAGAGCACTCCAAAGTCATAAGATTGTGTAATTTTCAACAGTGTTCTTAATGTGTAATATAAAAGTATTTAAACATGTAGCTGCAGCTTACAAAAATACGAAATATCCAATCAGTCGTCCACTGTACGTAGATACATTCGGTGTGAAGAATGCTATGTGCACAGCACTAGCGCTTTTCTTCTAGAATATGTCGCCGCTCTCACACGTCTCTTGTCAACCTGCTAACGAAGAAAATGCATACATAAGAGCACTCCAAAGTCATAAGTTTGTGTAATTTTCAACAGTGTTCTTAATGTGTAATATAAAAGTATTTAAAGATGTAGCTGCAACTTACAAAAATACGAAATATCCACTCAGTCGTCCACTGTACGTAGATACATTCGGTGTGAAGAATGCTATGTGCACAGCACTAGCGCTTTTCTTCTAGAGTATGACGCCGCTCCACACCTCTTATCAACCTGCTAACGAACAAAATGCATACATAAGAGCACTCCAAAGTCATAAGATTGTGTAATTTTCAACAGTGTTCTTAATGTGTAATATAAATGTATTTAAAGATGTAGCTGCAACTTACAAAAATACGAAATATCCACTCAGTCGTCCACTGTACGTAGATACATTCGGTGTGAAGAATGCTATGTGCACAGCACTAGCGCTATTCTTCTAGTGTATGACGCCGCTCCACACCTCTTATCAACCTGCTAACGAAGAAAATGCGTACATAAGAGCACTCCAAAGTCATAAGATTGTGTAAATTTCAACAGTGTTCTTAATGTGTAATATAAAAGTATTTAAAGATGTAGCTGCAACTTACAAAAATACGAAATATCCACTTAGTCGTCCACTGTACGTAGATACATTCGGTGTGAACAATGCTATGTGCACAGCACTAGCGCTTTTCTTCTAGAATATGACGCTGCTCCACACGTCTCTTGTCAACCTGCTAAGGAAGAAAATGCATACATAAGAGCACTCCAAAGTAATGAGATTGTGTAATTTTCAACTGTGTTCTTAATGTGTAATATAAAAGTATTTAAAGTTGTAGCTGCAACTTACAAAAATACGAAATATCCACTCAGTCGCCACTCTACGTAGATACATTCGGCGTCAAGAATTCTGTGTGCACAGCAGTAGCGCTTTTCTTCTAGAATATGTCGCCGCTCCCACACGTCTCTTGTCAACCTGATAACGAAGAAAATGCATACACAAGGGCACTCCAAAGTCATAAGATTGTGTAATTTTCAACAGTGTTCTTAATGTGTAATATAAAAGTATTTAAAGATGTAGCTGCAACTTACAAAAATACGAAATATCCACTCAGTCGTCCACTGTACGTAGATACATTCGGTGTGAAGAATGCTATGTGCACAGCACTAGCGCTTTTCTTCTAGAATATGACGCCGCTCCACACGTCTCTTGTCAACCTGCTAACGAAGAAAATGCATACATAGGAGCACTCCAAAGTCATAAGATTGTGTAATTTTCAACAGTGTTCTTAATGTGTAATAAAAAAGTATTTAAAGATGTAGCTGCAACTTATAAAAATACGAAATATCCACTCAGTCGTCCACTGTACGTAGATACATTCGGAGTGAAGAATGCTATGTGCACAGCACTAGCGCTTTTCTTCTAGAATATGTCGCCGCTCCCACAAGTCTCTTGTCAACCTGCTAACGAAGAAAATGCATACATAAGAGCATTCCAAAGTCATAAGATTGAGTAATTTTCAACAGTGTTCTTAATGTGTAACATAAAAGTATTTAAAGATATAGCTGCAACTTACAAAAATACGAAATATCCACTCAGTCGTCCTCTGTACGTAGATACATTCGGTGTCAAGAATGCTATGTGCACAGCACTAGCGCATTTCTTCTAGAATATGACGCCGCTCCACACCTCTTATCAACCTGCTAACGAAGAAAATGCATACATAAGAGCACTCCAAAGTCATAAGATTGTGTAATTTTCAACTGTGTTGTTAATGTGTAATATAAAAGTATTTAAAGATGTAGCTGCAACTTACAAAAATACGAAATATCCACTCAGTCGTCCACTGTACGTAGATACATTCGGTGTGAAGAATGCTATGTGCACAGCACTAGCGCTTTTCTTCTAGAATATGTCGCCGCTCTCACACGTCTCTTGTCAACCTGCTAACGAAGAAAATGCATACATAAGAGCACTCCAAAGTCATAAGATTGTGTAATTTTCAACAGTGTTCTTAATGTGTAATATAAAAGTATTTAAAGATGTAGCTGCAACTTACAAAAATACGAAATATCCACTCAGTCGTCCACTGTACGTAGATACATTCGGTGTGAAGAATTCTATGTGCACAGCACTAGCGCTTTTCTTCTAGAGTATGACGCCGCTCCACACCTCTTATCAACCTGCTAACGAACAAAATGCATACATAAGAGCACTCCAAAGTCATAAGATTGTGTAATTTTCAACAGTGTTCTTAATGTGTAATATAAAAGTATTTAAAGATGTAGCTGCAACTTACAAAAATACGAAATATCCACTCAGTCGTCCACTGTACGTAGATACATTCGGTGTGAAGAATGCTATGTGCACAGCACTAGCGCTTTTCTTCTAGTGTATGACGCCGCTCCACACCTCTTATCAACCTGCTAACGAAGAAAATGCGTACATAAGAGCACTCCAAAGTCATAAGATTGTGTAAATTTCAACAGTGTTCTTAATGTGTAATATAAAAGTATTTAAAGATGTAGCTGCAACTTACAAAAATACGAAATATCCACTTAGTCGTCCACTGTACGTAGATACATTCGGTGTGAACAATGCTATGTGCACAGCACTAGCGCTTTTCTTCTAGAATATGACGCCGCTCCACGCGTCTCTTGTCAACCTGCTAACGAAGAAAATGCATACATAAGAGCACTCCAAAGTAATAAGATTGTGTAATTTTCAACTGTGTTCTTAATGTGTAATATAAAAGTATTTAAAGATGTAGCTGCAACTTACAAAAATACGAAATATCCACTCAGTCGCCACTGTACGTAGATACATTCGGCGTCAAGAATTCTATGTGCACAGCAGTAGCGCTTTTCTTCTAGAATATGTCGCCGCTCCCACACGTCTCTTGTCAACCTGATAACGAAGAAAATGCATACACAAGGGCACTCCAAAGTCATAAGATTGTGTAATTTTCAACAGTGTTCTTAATGTGTAATATAAAAGTATTTAAAGATGTAGCTGCAACTTACAAAAATACGAAATATCCACTCAGTCGTCCACTGTACGTAGATACATTCGGTGTGAAGAATGCTATGTGCACAGCACTAGCGCTTTTCTTCTAGAATATGACGCCGCTCCACACGTCTCTTGTCAACCTGCTAACGAAGAAAATGCATACATAAGAGCACTCCAAAGTCATAAGATTGTGTAATTTTCAACAGTGTTCTTAATGTGTAATAAAAAAGTATTTAAAGATGTAGCTGCAACTTATAAAAATACGAAATATCCACTCAGTCGTCCACTGTACGTAGATACATTCGGAGTGAAGAATGCTATGTGCACAGCACTAGCGCTTTTCTTCTAGAATATGTCGCCGCTCCCACAAGTCTCTTGTCAACCTGCTAACGAAGAAAATGCATACATAAGAGCACTCCAAAGTCATAAGATTGAGTAATTTTCAACAGTGTTCTTAATGTGTAACATAAAAGTATTTAAAGATATAGCTGCACCTTACAAAAATACGAAATATCCACTCAGTCGTCCTCTGTACGTAGATACATTCGGTGTCAAGAATGCTATGTGCACAGCACTAGCGCTTTTCTTCTAGAATATGACGCCGCTCCACACCTCTTATCAACCTGCTAACGAAGAAAATGCATACATAAGAGCACTCCAAAGTCATAAGATTGTGTAATTTTCAACTGTGTTGTTAATGTGTAATATAAAAGTATTTAAAGATGTAGCTGCAACTTACAAAAATACGAAATATCCACTCAGTCGTCCACTGTACGTAGATACATTCGGTGTGAAGAATGCTATGTGCACAGCACAAGCGCTTTTCTTCTAGAATATGTCGCCGCTCTCACACGTCTCTTGTCAACCTGCTAACGAAGAAAATGCATACATAAGAGCACTCCAAAGTCATAAGATTGTGTAATTTTCAACAGTGTTCTTAATGTGTAATATAAATGTATTTAAAGATGTAGCTGCAACTTACAAAAATACGAAATATCCACTCAGTCGTCCACTGTACGTAGATACATTCGGTGTGAAGAATTCTATGTGCACAGCACTAGCGCTTTTCTTCTAGAGTATGACGCCGCTCCACACCTCTTATCAACCTGCTAACGAACAAAATGCATACATAAGAGCACTCCAAAGTCATAAGATTGTGTAATTTTCAACAGTGTTCTTAATGTGTAATATAAAAGTATTTAAAGATGTAGCTGCAACTTACAAAAATACGAAATATCCACTCAGTCGTCCACTGTACGTAGATACATTCGGTGTGAAGAATGCTATGTGCACAGCACTAGCGCTTTTCTTCTAGTGTATGACGCCGCTCCACACCTCTTATCAACCTGCTAACGAAGAAAATGCGTACATAAGAGCACTCCAAAGTCATAAGATTGTGTAAATTTCAACAGTGTTCTTAATGTGTAATATAAAAGTATTTAAAGATGTAGCTGCAACTTACAAAAATACGAAATATCCACTCAGTCGTCCACTGTACGTAGATACATTCGGTGTGAACAATGCTATGTGCACAGCACTAGCGCTTTTCTTCTAGAATATGACGCCGCTCCACATGTCTCTTGTCAACATGCTAACGAAGAGAATGCATACATAAGAGCACTCCAAAGTAATAAGATTGTGTAATTTTCAACTGTGTTCTTAATGTGTAATATAAAAGTATTTAAAGATGTAGCTGCAACTTACAAAAATACGAAATATCCACTCAGTCGCCACTGTACGTAGATACATTCGGCGTCAAGAATTCTATGTGCACAGCAGTAGCGCTTTTCTTCTAGAATATGTCGCCGCTCCCACACGTCTCTTGTCAACCTGATAACGAAGAAAATGCATACATAAGGGCACTCCAAAGTCATAAGATTGTGTAATTTTCAACAGTGTTCTTAATGTGTAATATAAAAGTATTTAAAGATGTAGCTGCAACTTACAAAAATACGAAATATCCACTCAGTCGTCCACTGTACGTAGATACATTCGGTGTGAAGAATGCTATGTGCACAGCACTAGCGCTTTTCTTCTAGAATATGACGCCGCTCCACACGTCTCTTGTCAACCTGCTAACGAAGAAAATGCATACATAAGAGCACTCCAAAGTCATAAGATTGTGTAATTTTTAACAGTGTTCTTAATGTGTAACATAAAAGTATTTAAAGATGTAGCTGCAACTTATAAAAATAGGAAATATCCACTCAGTCGTCCACTGTACGTAGATACATTCGGAGTGAAGAATGCTATGTGCTTAGCACCAGCGCTTTTCTTCTAGAATATGTCGCCGCTCCCACAAGTCTCTTGTCAACCTGCTAACGAAGAAAATGCATACATAAGAGCACTCCAAAGTCATAAGATTGAGTAATTTTCAACAGTGTTCTTAACGTGTAACATAGAAGTATTTAAAGATATAGCTGCAACTTACAAAAATACGAAATATCCACTCAGTCGTCCACTGTACGTAGATACATTCGGTGTCAAGAATGCTATGTGCACAGCACTAGCGCTTTTCTTCTAGAGTATGACGCCGCTCCACACCACTTATCAACCTGCTAACGAAGAAAATGCATACATAAGAGCACTCCAAAGTCATAAGATTGTGTAATTTTCAACTGTGTTCTTAATGTGTAACATAAAAGTATTTAAAGATGTAGCTGCAACTTACAAAAATACGAAATATCCACTCAGTCGCCACTGTACGTAGATACATTCGGTGTGAAGAATGCTATGTGCACAGCACTAGCGCTTTTTTTCTGGAATATGTCGCCGCTCCCACACGTCACTTGTCATCCTGCTAACGAAGAAAATGCATACATAAGAGCACTCCAAAGTCATAAGATTGTGTAATTTTCAACAGTGTTCTTAATGTGTAATATAAAAGTATTTAAAGATGTAGCTGCAACTTACAAAAATACGAAATATCCACTCAGTCGCCCACTGTACGTAGATACATTCGGTGTGAAGAATGGTATGTGCACAGCACTAGCGCTTTTCTTCTAAAATATGACGCCGCTCCACACGTCTGTTGTCAACCTGCTAACGAAGAAAATGCATACATAAGAGCACTCCAAAGTCATAAGATTGTGTAATTTTCAACAGTGTTCTTAATGTGTAATATAAAAGTATTTAAAGATGTAGCTGCAACTTATAAAAATACGAAATATCCACTCAGTCGTCCACTGTACGTAGATACATTCGGAGTGAAGAATGCTATGTGCACAGCACTAGCGCTTTTCTTCTAGAATATGTCGCCGCTCCCACAAGTCTCTTGTCAACCTGCTAACGAAGAAAATGCATACATAAGAGCACTCCAAAGTCATAAGATTGAGTAATTTTCAACAGTGTTCTTAATGTGTAATATAAAAGTATTTAAAGATATAGCTGCAACTTACAAAAATACGAAATATCCACTCAGTCGTCCACTGTACGTAGATACATTCAGTGTCAAGAATGCTATGTGCACAGCACTAGCGCTTTTCTTCTAGAGTATGACGCCGCTCCACACCTCTTATCAACCTGCCAACGAAGAAAGTGCATACATAAGAGCACTCCAAAGTCATAAGATTGTGTAATTTTCAACTGTGTTCTTAATGTGTAATATAAAAGTATTTAAAGATGTAGCTGCAACTTACAAAAATACGAAATATCCACTCAGTCGCCACTGTACGTAGATACATACGGTGTGAAGAATGCTATGTGCACAGCACTAGCGCTTTTCTTCTGGAATATGTCGCCGCTCCCACACGTCTCTTGTCAACCTGCTAACGAAGAAAATGCATACATAATAGCACTCCAAAGTCATAAGATTGTGTAATTTTCAACAGTGTTCTTAATGTGTAATATAAAAGTATTTAAAGATGTAGCTGCAACTTTCAAAAATACGAAATATCAACTCAGTCGTCCACTGTACGTAGATACATTCGGTGTGAAGAATGGTATGTGCACAGCACTAGCGCTTTTCTTCTAAAATATGACGCCGCTCCACACGTCTGTTGTCAACCTGCTAACGAAGAAAATGCATACATCAGAGCACTCCAAAGTCATAAGATTGTGTAATTTTCAACAGTGTTCTTAATGTGTAATATAAAAGTATTTAAAGATGTAGCTGCAACTTACTAAAATACGAAATATCCACTCAGTCGTCCACTGTACATAGATACATTCGGTGTGAAGAATGCTATGTGCACAGCACTAGCGCTTTTCTTCTAAGGTATGACGCCGCTCCACACCTCTTATCAACCTGCTAACGAAGAAAATGCATACATAAGAGCACTCCAAAGTCATAAGATTGTATAATTTTCAACAGTGTTCTTAATGTGTAATATAAAAGTATTTAAAGATGTAGCTGCAACTTACAAAAATACGAAATATCCACTCAGTCGTCCACTGTACGTAGATACATTCGGTGTGAAGAATGCTATGTGCACAGCACTAGCGCTTTTCTTCTAGAATATGACGCCACTCCATACGTCTGTTGTCAACCTACTAACGAAGAAAATGCATATATCAGAGCACTCCAATGTCATAAGAATGTGTAATTTTCAACAGTGTTCTTAATGTGTAATATAAAAGTATTTAAAGATATAGCTGCAGCTTACGAAAATACGAAATATCCCCTCAGTCGTCCACTGTACGTAGATACATTCGGTGTCAAGAATGCTATTTGCACAGCACTAGCGCTTTTCTTCTAGGGTATGACGCCGCTCCACACCTCTTATCAACCTGCTAACGAACAAAATGCATACATAAGAGCACTCCAAAGTCATAAGATTGTGTAATTTTCAACAGTGTTCTTAATGTGTAATATAAAAGTATTTAAAGATGTAGCTGCAACTTACAAAAATACGAAATATCCACTCAGTCGTCCACTGTACGTAGATACATTCGGTGTGAAGAATTCTATGTGCACAGCACTAGCGCTTTTCTTCTAGAGTATGACGCCGCTCCACACCTCTTATCAACCTGCTAACGAACAAAATGCATACATAAGAGCACTCCAAAGTCATAAGATTGTGTAATTTTCAACAGTGTTCTTAATGTGTAATATAAAAGTATTTAAAGATGTAGCTGCAACTTACAAAAATACGAAATATCCACTCAGTCGTCCACTGTACGTAGATACATTCGGTGTGAAGAATGCTATGTGCACAGCACTAGCGCTTTTCTTCTAGTGTATGACGCCGCTCCACACCTCTTATCAACCTGCTAACGAAGAAAATGCGTACATAAGAGCACTCCAAAGTCATAAGATTGTGTAAATTTCAACAGTGTTCTTAATGTGTAATATAAAAGTATTTAAAGATGTAGCTGCAACTTACAAAAATACGAAATATCCACTCAGTCGTCCACTGTACGTAGATACATTCGGTGTGAACAATGCTATGTGCACAGCACTAGCGCTTTTCTTCTAGAATATGACGCCGCTCCACATGTCTCTTGTCAACATGCTAACGAAGAAAATGCATACATAAGAGCACTCCAAAGTAATAAGATTGTGTAATTTTCAACTGTGTTCTTAATGTGTAATATAAAAGTATTTAAAGATGTAGCTGCAACTTACAAAAATACGAAATATCCACTCAGTCGCCACTGTACGTAGATACATTCGGCGTCAAGAATTCTATGTGCACAGCAGTAGCGCTTTTCTTCTAGAATATGTCGCCGCTCCCACACGTCTCTTGTCAACCTGATAACGAAGAAAATGCATACATAAGGGCACTCCAAAGTCATAAGATTGTGTAATTTTCAACAGTGTTCTTAATGTGTAATATAAAAGTATTTAAAGATGTAGCTGCAACTTACAAAAATACGAAATATCCACTCAGTCGTCCACTGTACGTAGATACATTCGGTGTGAAGAATGCTATGTGCACAGCACTAGCGCTTTTCTTCTAGAATATGACGCCGCTCCACACGTCTCTTGTCAACCTGCTAACGAAGAAAATGCATACATAAGAGCACTCCAAAGTCATAAGATTGTGTAATTTTTAACAGTGTTCTTAATGTGTAACATAAAAGTATTTAAAGATGTAGCTGCAACTTATAAAAATAAGAAATATCCACTCAGTCGTCCACTGTACGTAGATACATTCGGAGTGAAGAATGCTATGTGCTTAGCACCAGCGCTTTTCTTCTAGAATATGTCGCCGCTCCCACAAGTCTCTTGTCAACCTGCTAACGAAGAAAATGCATACATAAGAGCACTCCAAAGTCATAAGATTGAGTAATTTTCAACAGTGTTCTTAACGTGTAACATAGAAGTATTTAAAGATATAGCTGCAACTTACAAAAATACAAAATATTCACTCAGTCGTCCACTGTACGTAGATACATTCGGTGTGAAGAATGCTATGTGCACAGCACTAGCGCTTTTCTTCTAGAGTATGACGCCGCTCCACACCACTTATCAACCTGCTAACGAAGAAAATGCATACATAAGAGCACTCCAAAGTCATAAGATTGTGTAATTTTCAACTGTGTTCTTAATGTGTAACATAAAAGTATTTAAAGATGTAGCTGCAACTTACAAAAATACGAAATATCCACTCAGTCGCCACTGTACGTAGATACATTCGGTGTGAAGAATGCTATGTGCACAGCACTAGCGCTTTTTTTCTGGAATATGTCGCCGCTCCCACACGTAACTTGTCATCCTGCTAACGAAGAAAATGCATACATAATAGCACTCCAAAGTCATAAGATTGTGTAATTTTCAACAGTGTTCTTAATGTGTAATATAAAAGTATTTAAAGATATAGCTGCAGCTTACGAAAATACGAAATATCCCCTCAGTCGTCCACTGTACGTAGATACATTCGGTGTCAAGAATGCTATTTGCACAGCACTAGCGCTTTTCTTCTAGAGTATGACGCCTTTCCACACCTCTTATCAACCTGCTAACGAAGAAAATGCATACATAAGAGCACTCCAAAGTCATAAGATTATGTAATTTTCAACAGTGTTCTTAATGTGTAATATAAAAGTATATAAAGATGTAGCTGCAACTTACAAAAATACGAAATATCCACTCAGTCGTCCACTGTACGTAGATACATTCGGTGTGAAGAATGCTATGTGCACAGCACTAGCGCTTTTCTTCTATAATATGACGCCGCTCCACACGTCTCTTGTCAACCTGCTAACGAAGAAAATGCATACATCAGAGCACTCCAAAGTCATAATATTGTGTAATTTTCAACAGTGTTCTTAATGTGTAACATAAAAGTATTTAAAGATTTAGCTGCAACTTACCAAAAAACGAAATATCCCCTCAGTCGTCCACTGTACGTAGATACATTCGGTGTGAAGAATGCTATGTGCACAGCACTAGCGCTTTTCTTCTAGAGTATGACGCCGCTCCACACCTCTTATCAACCTGCTAACGAAGAAAATGCATACAGAAGAGCACTCCAAAGTCATAAAATTGTGTAATTTGCAACAGTGTTCTTAATGTGTAATATAAAAGTATTTAAAGATATAGCTGCAACTTACAAAAATACGAAATATCCACTCAGTCGTCCACTGTACGTAGATACATTCGGTGTGAAGAATGCTATGTGCACAGCCCTAGCGCTTTTCATCTGGAATATGTCGCCGCTCCCACACGTCTCTTGTCAATCTGCTAACGAAGAAAATGCATACATAAAAGCACTCCAAAGTCATAAGATTGTGTAATTTTCAACAGTGTTCTTAATGTGTAATATAAAAGTATATAAAGATGTAGCTGCAACTTACAAAAATACGAAATATTCACTCAGTCGTCCACTGTACGTAGATACATTCGGTGTGAAGAATGCTATGTGCACAGCACTTGCGCTTTTCTTCTAGAGTATGACGCCGCTCCACACCTCTTATCAACCTGCTAACGAAGAAAATGCATACATAAGAGCACTCCAAAGTCATAAGATTGTGTAAATTTCAACAGTGTTCTTAATGTGTAATATAAAAGTATTTAAAGATGTAGCGGCAACTTACAAAAATACGAAATATCCAGTCAGTCGTCCACTGTACGTAGATACATTTGGTGTGAAGAATGCTATGTGCACAGCACTAGCGCTTTTCTTCTAGAATATGACGCCGCTCCACACGTCTGTTGTCAACCTGCTAACGAAGAAAATGCATACATCAGAGCACTCCAAAGTCATAAGATTGTGTAATTTTCAACAGTGTTCTTAATGTGTAATATAAAAGTATTTAAAGATGTAGCTGCAACTTACAAAAATACGAAAAATCCACTCAGTCGTCCACTGTACGTAGATACATTCGGTGTGAAGAATGCTATGTGCACAGCACTAGCGCTATTCTTCTAGAGTATGACGCCGCTCCACACCTCTTATCAACCTGCTAACGAAGAAAATGCATACATAAGAGCACTCCAAAGTCATAAGATTGTGTAATTTTCAACAGTGTTCTTAATGTGTAACATAAAAGTATTTAAAGATGTAGCTGCAACTTACAAAAATACGAAATATCCACTCAGTCATCCACTGTACGTAGATACATTCGGTGTGAAGAATGCTATCTGCACAGCACTAGCGCCTTTCTTCTAGAATATGACGCCGCTCCACACGTCTCTTGTCAACCTGATAACGAAGAAAATGCATACATAAGAGCGCTCCAAAGTCAGAAGATTGTGTAATTTTCAACAGTGTTCTTAATGTGTAATATAAAAGTATTTAAAGATGTAGCTGCAACTTACAAAAATACGAAATATCCACTCAGTCGTCCACTGTACGTAGATACATTCGGAGTGAAGAATGCTATGTGCACAGCATTAGCGCTTTTCTTCTAGAATATGTCGCCGCTCCCACATGTCTCTTGTCAACCTGCTAACGAAGAAAATGCATACATAAGAGCACTCCAAACTCATACGATTGTGTAATTTTCAACAGTGTTCTTAATGTGTAATATAAAAGTATTTAAAGATATAGCTGCAACTTACAAAAATACGAAATATCCACTCAGTCGTCCACTGTACGTAGATACATTCGGTGTGAAGAATGCTATGTGCACAGCACTAGCGCTTTTCTTCTGTAATATGTCGCCGCTCCCACACGTCTCTTGTCAACCTGCTAACAAAGAAAATGCATACATAAGAGCACTCCAAAGTCATAAGATTGTGTAATTTTCAACAGTGTTCTTAATGTGTAATATAAAAGTATTTAAAGATGTAGCTGCAACTTACAAAAATACGAAATATCCACTTAGTCGTCCACTGTACGTAGATACATTCGGTGTGAAGAATGCTATGTGCACAGCACTAGCGCTTTTCTTCTAAAATATGACGCCGCTCCACACGTCTGTTGTCAACCTGCTAACGAAGAAAATGCATACATAAGAGCACTCCAAAGTCATAAGATTGTGTAATTTTCAACAGTGTTCTTAATGTGTAATATAAAAGTATTTAAAGATGTAGCTGCAACTTACAAAAATACGAAATATCCACTCAGTCGTCCACTGTACATAGATACATTCAGTGTGAAGAATGCTATGTGCACAGCACTAGCGCTTTTCTTCTAGAGTATGACGTCTTTCCACACCTCTTGTCAACCTGCTAACGAAGAAAATGCATACATAAGAGCACTCCAAAGTCATAAGATTATGTAATTTTCAACAGTGTTCTTAATGTGTAATATAAGAGTATTTAAAGATGTAGCAGCAACTTACAAATATACGAAATATCCACTCAGTCGTCCACTGTATGTAGATACATTCGGTGTGAAGAATGGTATGTGCACAGCACTAGCGCTTTTCTTCTAAAATATGACGCCGCTCCACACGTCTGTTGTCAACCTGCTAACGAAGAAAATGCATACATCAGAGCACTCCAAAGTCATAAGATTGTCTAATTTTCAACAGTGTTTTTAATGTGTAATATAAAAGTATTTAAAGATGTAGCTGCAACTTACAAAAATACGAAATATCCACTAAGTCGTTCACTGTACATAGATACATTCGGTGTGAAGAATGCTATGTGCACAGCACTAGCGCTTTTCTTCTAGAGTATGACGCCGCTCCACACCTCTTATCAACCTGCCAACGAAGAAAATGCATACATAAGAGCACTCCAAAGTCATAAGATTGTGTAATTTTCAACTGTGTTCTTAATGTGTAATATAAAAGTATTTAAAGATGTAGCTGCAACTTACAAAAATACGAAATATCCACTCAGTCGCCACTGTACGTAGATACATTCGGTGTGAAGAATGCTATGTGCACAGCACTAGCGCTTTTCTTCTGGAATATGTCGCCGCTCCCACACGTCTCTTGTCAACCTGCTAACGAAGAAAATGCATACATAATAGCACTCCAAAGTCATAAGATTGTGTAATTTTCAACAGTGTTCTTAATGTGTAATATAAAAGTATTTAAAGATGTAGCTGCAACTTACAAAAATACGAATTATCAACTCAGTCGTCCACTGTACGTAGATACATTCGGTGTGAAGAATGGTATGTGCACAGCACTAGCGCTTTTCTTCTAAAATATGACGCCGCTCCACACGTCTGTTGTCAACCTGCTAACGAAGAAAATGCATACATCAGAGCACTCCAAAGTCATAAGATTGTGTAATTTTCAACAGTGTTCTTAATGTGTAATATAAAAGTATTTAAAGATGTAGCTGCAACTTACAAAAATACGAAATATCCACTCAGTCGTCCACTGTACATAGATACATTCGGTGTGTAGAATGCTATGTGCACAGCACTAGCGCTTTTCTTCTAGGGTATGACGCCGCTCCACACCTCTTATCAACCTGCTAACGAAGAAAATGCATACGTAAGAGCACTCCAAAGTCATAAGATTGTATAATTTTCAACAGTCTTCTTAATGTGTAATATAAAAGTATTGAAAGATGTAGCTGCAACTTACAAAAATACGAAATATCCACTCAGTCGTCCACTGTACGTAGATACATTCGGTGTGAAGAATGCTATGTGCACAGCACTAGCGCTTTTCTTCTAGAATATGACGCCACTCCATACGTCTGTTGTCAACCTACTAACGAAGAAAATGCACATATCAGAGCACTCCAAAGTCATAAGATTGTGTAATTTTCAACAGTGTTCTTAATGTGTAATATAAAAGTATTTAAAGATATAGCTGCAGCTTACGAAAATACGAAATATCCACTCAGTCGTCCACTGTACGTAGATACATTCGGTGTCAAGAATGCTATTTGCACAGCACTAGCGCTTTTCTTCTAGAGTATGACGCCTTTCCACACCTCTTATCAACCTGCTAACGAAGAAAATGCATACATAAGAGCACTCCAAAGTCATAAGATTATGTAATTTTCAACAGTGTTCTTAATGTGTAATATAAAAGTATATAAGGATGTAGCTGCAACTTACAAAAATACGAAATATCCACTCAGTCGTCCACTGTACGTAGATACATTCGGTGTGAAGAATGCTATGTGCACAGCACTAGCGCTTTTCTTCTATAATATGACGCCGCTCCACACGTCTCTTGTCAACCTGCTAACGAAGAAAATGCATACATCAGAGCACTCCAAAGTCATAATATTGTGTAATTTTCAACAGTGTTCTTAATGTGTAACATAAAAGTGTTTAAAGATGTAGCTGCAACTTACAAAAAAACGAAATATCCCCTCAGTCGTCCACTGTACGTAGATACATTCGGTGTGAAGAATGCTATGTGCACAGCACTAGCGCTTTTCTTCTAGAGTATGACGCCGCTCCACACCTCTTATCAACCTGCTAACGAAGAAAATGCATACAGAAGAGCACTCCAAAGTCATAAAATTCTGTAATTTGCAACAGTGTTCTTAATGTGTAATATAAAAGTATTTAAAGATATAGCTGCAACTTACAAAAATACGAAATATCCACTCAGTCGTCCACTGTACGTAGATACATTCGGTGTGAAGAATGCTATGTAAACAGCCCTAGCGCTTTTCATCTGGAATATGTCGCCGCTCCCACACGTCTCTTGTCAATCTGCTAACGAAGAAAATGCATACATAAAAGCACTCCAAAGTCATAAGATTGTGTAATTTTCAACAGTGTTCTTAATGTGTAATATAAAAGTATTTAAAGATGTAGCTGCAACTTACAAAAATACAAAATATCCAATCAGTCGTCCACTGTACGTAGATACATTCGGTGTGAAGAATGCTATGTGCACAGCACTAGCGCTATTCTTCTAGAGTATGACGCCGCTCCACACCTCTTATCAACCTGCTAACGAAGAAAATGCATACATAAGAGCACTCCAAAGTCATAAGATTGTGTAATTTTCAACAGTGTTCTTAATGTGTAACATAAAAGTATTTAAAGATGTAGCTGCAACTTACAAAAATACGAAATATCCACTCAGTCGTCCACTGTACGTAGATACATTCGGTGTGAAGAATGCTATCTGCACAGCACTAGCGCCTTTCTTCTAGAATATGACGCCGCTCCACACGTCTCTTGTCAACCTGCTAACGAAGAAAATGCATACATAAGAGCACTCCAAAGTCAGAAGATTGTGTAATTTTCAACAGTGTTCTTAATGTGTAATATAAAAGTATTTAAAGATGTAGCTGCAACTTACAAAAATACGAAATATCCACTCAGTCGTCCACTGTACGTAGATACATTCGGAGTGAAGAATGCTATGTGCACAGCATTAGCGCTTTTCTTCTAGAATATGTCGCCGCTCCCACATGTCTCTTGTCAACCTGCTAACGAAGAAAATGCATACATAAGAGCACTCCAAAGTCATAAGATTGTGTAATTTTCAACAGTGTTCTTAATGTGTAATATAAAAGTATTTAAAGATATAGCTGCAACTTACAAAAATACGAAATATCCACTCAGTCGTCCACTGTACGTAGATACATTCGGTGTGAAGAATGCTATGTGCACAGCACTAGCGCATTTCTTCTGTAATATGTCGCCGCTCCCACAAGTCTCTTGTCAACCTGCTAACAAAGAAAATGCATACATAAGAGCACTCCAAAGTCATAAAATTGTGTAATTTTCAACAGTGTTCTTAATGTGTAATATAAAAGTATTTAAAGATGTAGCTGCAACTTACAAAAATACGAAATATCCACTTAGTCGTCCACTGTACGTAGATACATTCGGTGTGAAGAATGCTATGTGCACAGCACTAGCGCTTTTCTTCTAAAATATGACGCCGCTCCACACGTCTGTTGTCAACCTGCTAACGAAGAAAATGCATACATCAGAGCACTCCAAAGTCATAAGATTGTGTAATTTTCAACAGTGTTCTTAATGTGTAATATAAAAGTATTTAAAGATGTAGCTGCAACTTACAAAAATACGAAATATCCACTCAGTCGTCCACTGTACATAGATACATTAGGTGTGAAGAATGCTATGTGCACAGCACTAGCGCTTTTCTTCTAGAGTATGACGCCTTTCCACACCTCTTGTTAACCTGCTAACGAAGAAAATGCATACATAAGAGCACTCCAAAGTCATAAGACTATGTAATTTTCAACAGTGTTCTTAATTTGTAATATAAGAGTATTTAAAGATGTAGCTGCAACTTACAAATATACGAAATATCCACTCAGTCGTCCACTGTATGTAGATACATTCGGTGTGAAGAATGGTATGTGCACAGCACTAGCGCTTTTCTTCTAAAATATGACGCCGCTCCACACGTCTGTTGTCAACCTGCTAACGAAGAAAATGCATACATCAGAGCACTCCAAAGTCATAAGATTGTGTAATTTTCAACAGTGTTCTTAATGTGTAATATAAAAGTATTTAAAGATGTAGCTGCAACTTACAAAAATACGAAATATCCACTAAGTCGTCCACTGTACATAGATACATTCGGTGTGAAGAATGCTATGTGCACAGCACTAGCGCTTTTCTTCTAGAGTATGACGCCGCTCCACACCTCTTATCAACCTGCTAACGAAGAAAATGCATACATAAGAGCACTCCAAAGTCATAAGATTGTATAATTTTCAACAGTGTTCTTAATGTGTAATATAAAAGTATTTAAAGATGTAGCTGCAACTTACAAAAATACGAAATATCCACTCAGTCGTCCACTGTACGTAGATACATTCGGTGTGAAGAATGCTATCTGCACAGCACTAGCGCTTTTCTTCTAGAATATGACGCCGCTCCATACGTCTGTTGTCAACCTACTAACGAAGAAAATGCATACATAAGAGCACTTCAAAGTCATAAGATTGTGTAATTTTCAACAGTGTTCTTAATGTGTAATATAAAAGTATTTAAAGATATAGCTGCAACTTATGAAAATACGAAATATCCACTCAGTCGTCCACTGTACGTAGATACATTCAGTGTCAAGAATGCTATTTGCACAGCACTAGCGCTTTTCTTCTAGAGTATGACGCCTTTCCACACCTCTTATCAACCTGCTAACGAAGAAAATGCATACATAAGAGCACTCCAAAGTCATAAGATTATGTAATTTTCAACAGTGTTCTTAATGTGTAATATAAAAGTATTTAAAGATGTAGCTGCAACTTACAAATATACGAAATATCCACTCAGTCGTCCACTGTATGTAGATACATTCGGTGTGAAGAATGCTATGTGCACAGCACTAGCGCTTTTCTTCTAGAATATGACGCCGCTCCACACGTCTCTTGTCAACCTGCTAACGAAGAAAATGCATACATCAGAGCACTCCAAAGTCATAAGATTGTGTAATTTTCAACAGTGTTCTTAATGTGTAATATAAAAGTATTTAAAGATGTAGCTGCAACTTACAAAAATACGAAAAATCCACTCAGTCGTCCACTATACGTAGATACATTCGGTGTGAAGAATGCTATGTGCACAGCACTCGCGCTTTTCTTCTATAATATGACGCCGCTCCACACGTCTCTTGTCAACCTGCTAACGAAGAAAATGCATACATCAGAGCACTCCAAAGTCATAAGATTGTGTAATTTTCAACAGTGTTCTTAATGTGTAATATAAAAGTATTTAAAGATGTAGCTGCAACTTACAAAAATACGAAATATCCACTAAGTCGTCCACTGTACATAGATACATTCGGTGTGAAGAATGCTATGTGCACAGCACTAGCGCTTTTCTTCTAGAGTATGACGCCGCTCCACACCTCTGATCAACCTGCTAACGAAGAAAATGCATACATAAGAGCACTCCAAAGTCATAAGATTGTATAATTTTCAACAGTGTTCTTAATGTGTAATATAAAAGTATTTAAAGATGTAGCTGCAACTTACAAAAATACGAAATATCCACTCAGTCGTCCACTGTACGTAGATACATTCGGTGTGAAGAATGCTATCTGCACAGCACTAGCGCTTTTCTTCTAGAATATGACGCCGCTCCATACGTCTGTTGTCAACCTACTAACGAAGAAAATGCATATATCAGAGCACTACAAAGTCATAAGATTGTGTAATTTTCAACAGTGTTCTTAATGTGTAATATAAAAGTATTTAAAGATATAGCTGCAACTTATGAAAATACGAAATATCCACTCAGTCGTCCACTGTACGTAGATACATTCAGTGTCAAGAATGCTATTTGCACAGCACTAGCGCTTTTCTTCTAGAGTATGACGCCTTTCCACACCTCTTATCAACCTGCTAACGAAGAAAATGCATACATAAGAGCACTCCAAAGTCATAAGATTGTATAATTTTCAACAGTGTTCTTAATGTGTAATATAAAAGTATTTAAAGATGTAGCTGCAACTTACAAATATACGAAATATCCACTCAGTCGTCCACTGTATGTAGATACATTCGGTGTGAAGAATGGTATGTGCACAGCACTAGCGCTTTTCTTCTAAAATATGACGCCGCTCCACACGTCTGTTGTCAACCTGCTAACGAAGAAAATGCATACATCAGAGCACTCCAAAGTCATAAGATTGTGTAATTTTCAACAGTGTTCTTAATGTGTAATATAAAAGTATTTAAAGATGTAGCTGCAACTTACAAAAATACGAAATATCCACTAAGTCGTCCACTGTACATAGATACATTCGGTGTGAAGAATGCTATGTGCACAGCACTAGCGCTTTTCTTCTAGAGTATGACGCCGCTCCACACCTCTTATCAACCTGCTAACGAAGAAAATGCATACATAAGAGCACTCCAAAGTCATAAGATTGTATAATTTTCAACAGTGTTCTTAATGTGTAATATAAAAGTATTTAAAGATGTAGCTGCAACTTACAAAAATACGAAATATCCACTCAGTCGTCCACTGTACGTAGATACATTCGGTGTGAAGAATGCTATCTGCACAGCACTAGCGCTTTTCTTCTAGAATATGACGCCGCTCCATACGTCTGTTGTCAACCTACTAACGAAGAAAATGCATACATAAGAGCACTTCAAAGTCATAAGATTGTGTAATTTTCAACAGTGTTCTTAATGTGTAATATAAAAGTATTTAAAGATATAGCTGCAACTTATGAAAATACGAAATATCCACTCAGTCGTCCACTGTACGTAGATACATTCAGTGTCAAGAATGCTATTTGCACAGCACTAGCGCTTTTCTTCTAGAGTATGACGCCTTTCCACACCTCTTATCAACCTGCTAACGAAGAAAATGCATACATAAGAGCACTCCAAAGTCATAAGATTATGTAATTTTCAACAGTGTTCTTAATGTGTAATATAAAAGTATTTAAAGATGTAGCTGCAACTTACAAATATACGAAATATCCACTCAGTCGTCCACTGTATGTAGATACATTCGGTGTGAAGAATGCTATGTGCACAGCACTAGCGCTTTTCTTCTAGAATATGACGCCGCTCCACACGTCTCTTGTCAACCTGCTAACGAAGAAAATGCATACATCAGAGCACTCCAAAGTCATAAGATTGTGTAATTTTCAACAGTGTTCTTAATGTGTAATATAAAAGTATTTAAAGATGTAGCTGCAACTTACAAAAATACGAAAAATCCACTCAGTCGCCCACTATACGTAGATACATTCGGTGTGAAGAATGCTATGTGCACAGCACTCGCGCTTTTCTTCTATAATATGACGCCGCTCCACACGTCTCTTGTCAACCTGCTAACGAAGAAAATGCATACATCAGAGCACTCCAAAGTCATAAGATTGTGTAATTTTCAACAGTGTTCTTAATGTGTAATATAAAAGTATTTAAAGATGTAGCTGCAACTTACAAAAATACGAAATATCCACTAAGTCGTCCACTGTACATAGATACATTCGGTGTGAAGAATGCTATGTGCACAGCACTAGCGCTTTTCTTCTAGAGTATGACGCCGCTCCACACATCTGATCAACCTGCTAACGAAGAAAATGCATACATAAGAGCACTCCAAAGTCATAAGATTGTATAATTTTCAACAGTGTTCTTAATGTGTAATATAAAAGTATTTAAAGATGTAGCTGCAACTTACAAAAATACGAAATATCCACTCAGTCGTCCACTGTACGTAGATACATTCGGTGTGAAGAATGCTATCTGCACAGCACTAGCGCTTTTCTTCTAGAATATGACGCCGCTCCATACGTCTGTTGTCAACCTACTAACGAAGAAAATGCATATATCAGAGCACTACAAAGTCATAAGATTGTGTAATTTTCAACAGTGTTCTTAATGTGTAATATAAAAGTATTTAAAGATATAGCTGCAACTTATGAAAATACGAAATATCCACTCAGTCGTCCACTGTACGTAGATACATTCAGTGTCAAGAATGCTATTTGCACAGCACTAGCGCTTTTCTTCTAGAGTATGACGCCTTTCCACACCTCTTATCAACCTGCTAACGAAGAAAATGCATACATAAGAGCACTCCAAAGTCATAAGATTATGTAATTTTCAACAGTGTTCTTAATGCGTAATATAAAAGTATTTAAAGATGTAGCTGCAACTTACAAATATACGAAATATCCACTCAGTCGTCCACTGTACGTAGATACATTCAGTGTCAAGAATGCTATGTGCACAGCACTAGCGCCTTTCTTCTGGAATATGTCGCCGCTCCCACACGTCACTTGTCAACCTGCTAACGAAGAAAATGCATACACCAGAGCACTCCAAAGTCATAAGATTGTGTAATTTTCAACAGTGGTCTTAATGTGTAGTATAAATGTATTTAAAGATGTAGCTGCAACTTACAAAAATACGAAATATCCACTTAGTCGTCCACTGTACGTAGATACATTCGGTGTGAAGAATGCTATGTGCACAGCACTAGCGCTTTTCTTCTAGAATATGACGCCGCTCCACACGTCTGTTGTCAACCTGCTAACGAAGAAAATGCATACATCAGAGCACTCCAAAGTCATAAGATTGTGTAATTTTCAACAGTGTTCTTAATGTGTAATATAAAAGTATTTAAAGATGTAATGCAACTTACAAAAATACGTAATATCAACTCAGTCGTCCACAGTACGTAGGTACATTCGGTGTGAAGAATTCTATGTGCACAGCACTAGCGCCTTTCTTCTGGAATATGTCGCCGCTCCCACACGTCTCTTGTCAACCTGCTAACGAAGAAAATGCATACACCAGAGCACTCCAAAGTCATAAGATTGTGTAATTTTCAACAGTGGTCTTAATGTGTAATATAAAAGTATTTAAAGATGTAGCTGCAACTTACAAAAATACGAAATATCCACTCAGTCGTCCACTGTACGTAGATACATTCGGTGTGAAGAATGCTATGCGCACAGCACTAGCGCTTTTCTTGTAGAACATGATGCCGCTCCACACGTCTCTTGTCAACCTGCTAACGAAGAAAATGCATGCATAAGAGCACTTTAAAGTCATAAGATTGTGTAATTTTCAACAGTGTTCTTAATGTGTAATATAAACGTATTTAAAGATGTAGCTGCAACTTACAAAAATACGAAATATCCACTCAGTCGTCCAGTGTACGTAGATACATTCGGTGTGAAGAATGCTATGTGCACAGCACTAGCGCTTTTCTTCTAGAATATGTCGCCGCTCCCACACGTCTCTTGTCAACCTGTTAACGAAGAAAATGCATACATAAGAGCACTCCAAAGTCATAAGATTGTGTAATTTTCAACAGTGTTCTTAATGTGTAATATAAAAGTATTTAAAGATGTAGCTGCAACTTACAAAAATACGAAATATCCACTCAGTCGTCCACTGTACGTAGATACATTCGGCGTGAAGAATGCTATGTGCACAGCACTAGCGCTTTTCTTCTGGAATATGTCGCCGCTCCCACACGTCTCTTGTCAACCTGCTAACGAAGAAAATGCATACATAATTGCACTCCAAAGTCATAAGATTGTGTAATTTTCAACAGTGTTCTTAATGTGTAATATAAAAGTATTTAAAGATGTAGCTGCAACTTACAAAAATACGAAATATCCACTCAGTCGTCCACTGTACGTAGATACATTCGGTGTGAAGAATGCTATGTGCACAGCACTAGCGCTTTACTTCTAGAATATGACGCCGCTCCACACGTCTCTTGTCAACCTGCTAACGAAGAAAATGCATACATAAGAGCACTCCAAAGTCATAAGATTGTGTAATTTTCAACAGTGTTCTTAATGTGTAATATAAAAGTATTTAAAGATGTAACTGCAACTTACAAAAATACGAAATATCCACTCAGTCGTCCACTGTGCGTAGATACATTCGGTGTGAAGAATGCTATGTGCACAGCACTAGCGCTTTACTTCTAGAATATGACGCCGCTCCACACGTCTCTTGTCAACCTGCTAACGAAGAAAATGCATACATAAGAGCACTCCAAAGTCATAAGATTGTGTAATTTTCAACAGTGTTCTTAATGTGTAATATAAAAGTATTTAAAGATGTAGCTGCAACTTATAAAAGCATGAAATATCCACTCAGTCGTCCACTGTACGTAGATACATTCGGAGTGAAGAATGCTATGTGCACAGCACTAGCGCTATTCTTCTAGAATATGTCGCCGCTCCCACACGTCTCTTGTCAACCTGCTAACGAAGAAAATGCATACATAAGAGCACTCCAAAGACATAAGATTGTGTAATTTTCAACAGTGTTCTTAATGTGTAATATAAAATTATTTAAAGATATAGCTGCAACTTACAAAACTACGAAATATCCACTCAGTCGTCCACTGTGCGTAGATACATTCGGTGTGAAGAATGCTATGTGCACAGCACTAGCGCTTTTCTTCTAGAATATGACGCCGCTCCACACGTCTGTTGTCAACCTGCTAACGAAGAAAATGCATACATCAGAGCACTCCAAAGTCATAAGATTGTGTAATTTTCAAAACAGTGTTCTTAATGTGTAATATAAAAGTATTTAAAGATGTAATGCAACTTACAAAAATACGTAATATGCACTCAGTCGTCCACTGTACGTAGATACATTCGGTGTGAAGAATGCTATGTGCACAGCACTAGCGCTTTTCTTCTAGAATGTGTCGCCGCTCCCACACGTCTCTTGTCAACCTGCTAACGAAGAAAATGCATACATAAGAGCACTCCAAAGTCATAAGATACTGTAATTTTCAACAGTGTTCTTAATGTGCAGTATAATAGTATTCAAAGATGTAGCTGCAACTTACAAAAATACCAAATATCCACTCAGTCGTCCACTGTACGTAGATACATTTGGTGTGCAGAATGCTATGTGCACAGCACTAGCGCTTTTCTTCTGGAATATGTCGCCGCTCCCACACGTCTCTTGTCAACCTGCTAACAAAGAAAATGCATACATAAGAGCACTCCAAAGTCATAAGATTGTGTAATTTTCAACAGTGTTCTTAATGTGTAATATAAAAGTATTTAAAGATGTAGCTGCAACTTACAAAAATTCGAAATATTCACTCAGTCGTCCACTGTACGTAGATATATTCGGTGTGAAGAATGCTATGTGCACAGCACTAGCGCTTTTCTTCTAGAATATGACGCCGCTCCACACGTCTGTTGTCAACCTGCTAACGAAGAAAATGGATACATCAGAGCACACCAAAGTCATAAGATTGTGTAATTTTCAACAGTGTTCTTAATGTGTAATATAAAGGTATTTAAAGATGTAATGCAACTTACAAAATTACGTAATATCCACTCAGTCGTCCACTGTACGTAGATACATTCTGTGTGAAGAATGCTATGTGCACAGCACTAGCGCTTTTCTTCTAGAATATGTCGCCGCTCCCACACGTCTCTTGTCAACCTGCTAACGAAGAAAATGCATACATAAGAGCACTCCAAAGTCATAAGATACTGTAATTTTCAACAGTGTTCTTAATGTGCAATATAATAGTATTTAACGATGTAGCTGCAACTTACAAAAATACCAAATATCCACTCAGTCGTCCACTGTACGTAGATACATTCGGTGTGAAGAATGCTATGTGCACAGCACTAGCGCTTTTCTTCTGGAATATGTCACCGCTCCCACACGTCTCTTGTCAACCTGCTAACGAAGAAAATGCATACATAAGAACACTCCAAAGTCATAAGATTGTGTAATTTTCAACAGTGTTCTTAATGTGTAGTATAAAAGCATTTAAACATGTAGCTGCAACTTACAAAAATACGAAAAATCCACTCAGTCGTCCATTGTACATAGATACATTCGGTGTGAAGAATGCTATGTGCACAGCACTAGCGCTTTTCTTCTAGAATATGTCGACGCTCAAACACGTCTCTTGTCAACCTGCTAACGAAGAAAATGCATACATAAGATCACTCTGAAGTCATAAGATTGTGTAATTTTCAACAGTGTTCTTAATGTGTAATTTAAAAGTATTTAAAGATGTAGCTGCAACTTACAAAAATACGAAATATCCACTCAGTCGTCAACTGTACGTAGATACATTCTGTGTGAAGAATGCTATGTGCACAGCACTAGCGCTTTTCTTCTAGAATATGTCGCCGCTCCCACACGTCTCTTGTCAACCTGCTAACGAAGAAAATGCATACATAAGAACACTCCAAAGTCATAAGATTGTGTAATTTTCAACAGTGTTCTTAATGCGTAATATAAAAGTATTTAAAGATGTAGCTGCAACTTACAAAAATTCGAAATATCCACTCAGTCGTCCACTGTACGTAGATACATTCGGTGTGAAGAATGCTATGTGCACAGCACTAGCGCTTTTCTTCTAGAATATGACGCCGCTACACACGTCTGTTGTCAACCTGCTAACGAAGAAAATGCATACATCAGAGCACTCCAAAGTCATAAGATTGTGTAATTTTCAACAGTGTTCTTAATGTGTAATATAAAAATACTTAAAGATGTAATGCAACTTACAAAAATACGTAATATCCACTCAGTCGTCCACTGTACGTAGATACATTCGGTGTGAAGAATGCTATGTGCACAGCACTAGCGCTTTTCTTCTAGAATATGTCGCCGCTCCCACACGTCTCTTGTCAACCTGCTAACGAAGAAAATGCATACATAAGAGCACTCCAAAGTCATAAGATTGTGTAATTTTCAACAGTGTTCTTAATGTGCAATATAATAGTATTTAACGATGTAGCTGCAACTTACAAAAATACCAAATATCCACTCAGTTGTCCACTGTACGTAGATACATTCGGTGTGAAGAATGCTATGTGCACAGCACTAGCGCTTTTCTTATGGAATATGTCGCCGCTCCCACACGTCTCTTGTCAACCAGCTAACGAAGAAAATGCATACATAAGAGCACTCCAAAGTCATAAGATTGTGTAATTCTCAACAGTGTTCTTAATGTGTAATATAAAAGTATTTAAAGATGTAGCTGCAACATACGAAAATACGAAATATCCACTCATTCGTCCACTGTACGTAGATACATTCGGTGTGAAGAATGCTATGTGCACAGCACTAGCGCTTTTCTTCTGGAATATGTCGCCGCTCCCACACGTCTCTTGTCAACCTGCTAACGAAGAAAATGCATACATAAGAGCACTCCAAAGTCATAAGATTGTGTAATTTTCAACAGTGTTCTTAATGTGTAATATAAAAGTATTTAAAGATGTAGCTGCAACTTACAAAAATACGAAATATCCAATCAGTCGTCCACTGTACGTAGGTACATTCGGTGTGAAGAATGATATGTGCACAGCACTAGCGCTTTTCTTCTGGAATATGTCGCCGCTCCCACACGTCTCTTGTCAACCTGCTAACAAAGAAAATGCATACATAAGAGCACTCCAAAGTCATAAGATTGTGTAATTTTCAACAGTGTTCTTAATGCGTAATATAAAAGTATTTAAAGATGTAGCTGCAACTTACAAAAATTCGAAATATCCACTCAGTCGTCCACTGTACGTAGATACATTCGGTGTGAAGAATGCTATGTGCACAGCACTAGCGCTTTTCTTCTAGAATATGACGCCGCTCCACACGTCTGTTGTCAACCTGCTAACGAAGAAAATGCATACATCAGAGCACTCCAAAGTCATAAGATTGTGTAATTTTCAACAGTGTTCTTAATGTGTAATATAAAAGTATTTAAAGATGTAGCTGCAACTTACAAAAATACGAAATATCCACTCAGTCGTCCACTGTACGTAGATACAATCGGTGTGAAGAATGCTATGTGCACAGCACTAGCGCTTTTCTTCTAGAATATGTCGCCGCTCCCACACGTCTCTTGTCAACCTGCTAACGAAGAAAATGTATACATAAGAGCACTCCAAAGTCATAAGATACTGTAATTTTCAACAGTGTTCTTAATGTGCAATATAATAGTATTTAAAGATGTAGCTGCAACTTACAAAAATACGAAATACCCACTCAGTCGTCCACTGTACGTAGACACATTCGGTGTGAAGAATGCTATGTGCACAGCACTAGCGCTTTTCTTCTGGAATATGTCGCCGCTCCCACACGTCTCTTGTCAACCTGCTAACGAAGAAAATGCATACATAAGAGCACTCCAAAGTCATAAGATTGTGTAATTTTCAACAGTGTTCGTAATGTGTAATATAAAAGTGTTTAAAGATGTAGCTGCAACTTACAAAAATACGAAATATCCACTCAGTCGTCCACTGTACGTAGATACATTCGGTGTGAAGAATGCTATGTGCACAGCACTACCGCTTTTCTTCTGGAATATGTCGCCGCTCCCACACGTCTCTTGTAAACATGCTAACGAAGAAAATGCATACACCAGAGCACCTCAAAGTCATAAGATTGTGTAATTTTCAACAGTGTTCTTAATGTGTAATATAAAAGTATTTAAAGATGTAGCTGCAACTTACAAAAATACGAAATATCCACTCAGTCGTCCACTGTACGTAGATACATTCGGTGTGAAGAATGCTATGCGCACAGCACTAGCGCTTTTCTTCTGGAATATGTCGCCGCTCCCACACGTCTCTTGTCAACCTGCTAACGAAGAAAATGCATACATAATTGCACTTCAAAGTCATAAGATTGTGTAATTTTCAACAGTGTTCTTAATGCGTAATATAAAAGTATTTAAAGATGTAGCTGCAACTTACAAAAATACGAAAAATCCACTCAGTCGTCCACTGCACATAGATACATTCGGTGTGAAGAATGCTATGTACACAGCACTAGCGCTTTTGTTCTAGAATATGACGCCGCTCCACACGTCTGTTATCAACCTGCTAACGAAGAAAATGCATACATCAGAACACTCCAAAGTCATAAGATTGTGTAATTTTCAACAGTGTTCTTAATATGTAATATAAAAGTATTTAAAGATGTAATGCAACTTACAAAAATACGTAATATCCACTCAGTCGTCCACTGTACGTAGATACATTCGGTGTGGAGAATGCTATGTGCACAGCACTAGCGCTTTTCTTCTAGAATATGTCGCCGCCCCCACACGTCTCTTGTCAACCTGCTAACGAAGAAAATGCATACATAAGAGCACTCCAAAGTCATAAGATACTGTAATTTTCAACAGTGTTCTTAATGTGCAATATAATAGTATTTAAAGATGTAGCTGCAACTTACAAAAATACGAAATACCCACTCAGTCGTCCACTGTACGTAGATACATTCGGTGTGAAGAATGCTATGTGCACAGCACTAGCGCTTTTCTTCTGGAATATGTCGCCGCTCCCACACGTCTCCTGTCAACCTGCTAACGAAGAAAATGCATACATAAGAGCACTCCAAAGTCATAAGATTGTGTAATTTTCAACAGTGTTCGTAACGTGTTATATAAAAGTGTTTAAAGATGTAGCTGCAACTCACAAAAATACGAAATATCCACTCAGTCGTCCACTGTACGTAGATACATTCGGTGTGAAGAATGCTATGTGCACAGCACTAGCGCTTTTCTTCTGGAATATGTCGCCGCTCCCACACGTCTCTTGTCAACCTGCTAACGAAGAAAATGCATACACCAGAGCACTCCAAAGTCATAAGATTGTGTAATTTTCAACAGTGTTCTTAATGCGTAATATAAAAGTATTTAAAGATGTAGCTGCAACTTACAAAAATTCGAAATATCCACTCAGTCGTCCACTGTACGTAGATACATTCGGTGTGAAGAATGCTATGTGCACAGCACTAGCGCTTTTCTTCTAGAATATGACGCCGCTCCACACGTCTGTTGTCAACCTGCTAAGGAAGAAAATGCATACATCAGAGCACTCCAAAGTCATAAGATTGTGTAATTTTCAACAGTGTTCTTAATGTGTAATATAAAAGTATTTAAAGATGTAGCTGCAACTTACAAAAATACGAAATATCCACTCAGTCGTCCACTGTACGTAGATACATTCGGTGTGAAGAATGCTATGTGCACAGCACTAGCGCTTTTCTTCTAGAATATGTCGCCGCTCCCACACGTCTCTTGTCAACCTGCTAACGAAGAAAATGCATACATAAGAGCACTCCAAAGTCATAAGATACTGTAATTTTCAACAGTGTTCTTAATGTGCAATATAATAGTATATAAAGATGTAGCTGCAACTTACAAAAATACGAAATACCCACTCAGTCGTCCACTGTACGTAGATACATTCGGTGTGAAGAATGCTATGTGCACAGCACTCGCGCTTTTCTTCTGGAATATGTCGCCGCTCCCACACGTCTCTTGTCAACCTGCTAACGAAGAAAATGCATACATAAGAGCACTCCAAAGTCATAAGATTGTGTAATTTTCAACAGTGTTCGTAATGTGTAATATAAAAGTGTTTAAAGATGTAGCTGCAACTTACAAAAATACGAAATATCCACTCAGTCGTCCACTGTACGTAGATACATTCGGTGTGAAGAATGCAATGTGCACAGCACTAGCGCTTTTCTTCTGGAATATGTCGCCGCTCCCACACGTCTCTTGTAAACCTGCTAACGAAGAAATTGCATACACCAGAGCACTCCAAAGTCATAAGATTGTGTAATTTTCAACAGTGTTCTTAATGTGTAATATAAAAGTATTTAAAGATGTAGCTGCAACTTACAAAAATACGAAATATCCACTCAGTCGTCCACTGTACGTAGATACATTCGGTGTGAAGAATGCTATGTGCACAGCACTAGCGCTTTTCTTCAGGAATACGTCGCCGCTCCCACACGTCTCTTGTCAACCTGCTAACGAAGAAAATGCATACATAATTGCACTTCACAGTCATAAGATTGTGTAATTTTCAACAGTGTTCTTAATGTGTAATATAAAAGTATTTAAAGATGTAGCTGCAACTTACAAAAATACGAAAAATCCACTCAGTCGTCCACTGTACGTAGATACATTCGGTGTGAAGAATGCTATGTGCACAGCACTAGCGCTTTTGTTCTAGAATATGACGCCGCTCCACACGTCTGTTGTCAACCTGCTAACGAAGAAAATGCATACATAATTGCACTTTAAAGTCATAAGGTTGTGTAATTTTCAACAGTGTTCTTAATGTGTAATATAAAAGTATTTAAAGATGTAGCTGCAACTTACAAAAATACGAAATATCCACTCAGTCGTCCACTGTACGTAGATACATTCGGTGTGAAGAATGCTATGTGCACAGCTCTAGCGCTTTTCTTCTGGAATATGTCGCCGCCCCCACACGTCTCTTGTCAACCTGCTAACGAAGAAAATGCATACATAAGAGCACTCCAAAGTCATAAGATACTGTAATTTTCAACAGTGTTCTTAATGTGCAATATAATAGTATTTAACGATGTAGCTGCAACTTACAAAAATACCAAATATCCTCTCAGTCGTCCACTGTACGTAGATAGATTCGGTGTGAAGAATCTATGTGCACAGCACTAGCGCTTTTCTTCTGGAATATGTCGCCGCTCCCACACGTCTTTTGTCAACCTGCTGACGAAGAAAATGCATACATAAGAGCACTCCAAAGTCATAAGATTGTGTAATTTTCAACAGTGTTCTTAATGTGTAATATAAAAGTATTTAAAGATGTAGCTGCAACTTACGAAAATACGAAATATCCACTCAGTCGTCCACTGTACGTAGATACATTCGGTGTGAAGAATGCTATGTGCACAGCACTAGCGCTTTTCTTCTGGAATATGTCGCCGCTCCCACACGTCTCTTGTCAACCTGCTAACGAAGAAAATGCATACATAAGAGCACTCCAAAGTCATAAGATTGTGTAATTTTCAACAGTGTTCTTAATGTGTAATATAAAAGTATTTAAAGATTTAACTGCAACTTACAAAAATGGGAAATATCCACTCAGTCGTCCACTGTACGTAGGTACATTCGGTGTGAAGAATGATATGTGCACAGCACTAGCGCTTTTCTTCTGGAATATGTCGCCGCTCCCACACGTCTCTTGTCAACCTGCTAACGAAGAAAATGCATACATAAGAGCACTCCAAAGTCAAAAGATTGTGTAATTTTCAACAGTGTTCTTAATGCGTAATATAAAAGTATTTAAAGATGTAGCTGCAACTTACGAAAATTCGAAATATCCACTCAGTCGTCCACTGTACGTAGATACATTCGGTGTGAAGAATGCTATGTGCACAGCACTAGCGCTTTTCTTCTAGAATATGACGCCGCTCCACACGTACGTTGTCAACCTGCTAACGAAGAAAATGCATACATCAGAGCACTCCAAAGTCATAAGATTGTGTAATTTTCAACAGTGTTCTTAATGTGTAATATAAAAGTATTTAAAGATGTAGCTGCAACTTACAAAAATACGAAATATCCACTCAGTCGTCCACTGTACGTAGATACATTCGGTGTGAAGAATGCTATGTGCACAGCACTAGCGCTTTTCTTCTAGAATATGTCGCCGCTCCCACACGTCTCTTGTCAACCTGCTAACGAAGAAAATGCATACATAAGAGCACTCCAAAGTCATAAGATACTGTAATTTTCAACAGTGTTCTTAATGTGCAATATAATAGTATTTAAAGATGTAGCTGCAACTTACAAAAATACGAAATACCCACTCAGTCGTCCACTGTACGTAGATACATTCGGTGTGAAGAATGCTATGTGCACAGCACTAGCGCTTTTCTTCTGGAATATGTCGCCGCTCCCAGACGTCTCTTGTCAACCTGCTAACGAAGAAAATGCATACATAAGAGCACTCCAAAATCATAAGATTGTGTAATTTTCAACAGTGTTCGTAATGTGTAATATAAAAGTGTTTAAAGATGTAGCTGCAACTTACAAAAATACGAAATATCCACTCAGTCGTCCACTGTACGTAGATACATTCGGTGTGAAGAATGCTATGTGCACAGCACTAGCGCTTTGCTTCTGGAATATGTCGCCGCTCCGACACGTCTCTTGTAAACCTGCTAATGAAGAAAATGCATACACCAGAGCACTCCAAAGTCATAAGATTGTGTAATTTTCAACAGTGTTCTTAATGTGTAATATAAAAGTATTTAAAGATGTAGCTGCAACTTACAAAAATACGAAAAATCCACTCAGTCGTCCACTGTACGTAGATACATTCGGTGTGAAGAATGCTATGTGCACAGCACTAGCGCTTCTCTTCTAGAATAAGACGCCGCTCCACACGTCTGTTGTCAACCTGCTAACGAAGAAAATGCATACATAATTGCACTTTAAAGTCATAAGATTGTGTAATTTTCAACAGTGTTCTTAATGTGTAATATAAAAGTATTTAAAGATGTAATGCAACTTACAAAAATACGTAATATCCACTCAGTCGTCCACTGTACGTAGATACATTCGGTGTGAAGAATGCTATGTGCACAGCACTAGCGCTTTTCTTCTGGAATATGTCGCCGCCCCCACACGTCTCTTGTCAACCTGCTAACGAAGAAAATGCATACATAAGAGCACTCCAAAGTCATAAGATACTGTAATTTTCAACAGTGTTCTTAATGTGCAATATAATAGTATTTAACGATGTAGCTGCAACTTACAAAAATACCAAATATCCACTCAGTCGTCCACTGTACGTAGATACATTCGGTGTGACGAATGCTATGTGCACAGCACTAGCGCTTTTCTTCTGGAATATGTCGCCGCTCCCACACGTCTTTTGTCAACCTGCTAACGAAGAAAATGCATACATAAGAGCACTCCAAAGTCATAAGATTGCGTAATTTTCAACAGTGTTCTTAATGTGTAATATAAAAGTATTTAAAGATGTAGCTGCAACTTACGAAAATACGAAATGTCCACTCAGTCGTCCACTGTACGTAGATACATTCGGTGTGAAGAATGCTATGTGCACAGCACTAGCGCTTTTCTTCTGGAATATGTCGCCGCTCCCACACGTCTCTTGTCAACCTGCTAACGAAGAAAATGCATACATAAGAGCACTCCAAAGTCATAAGATTGTGTAATTTTCAACAGTGTTCTTAATGCGTAATATAAAAGTATTTAAAGATGTAGCTGCAACTTACAAAAATTCGAAATATCCACTCAGTCGTCCACTGTACGTAGATACATTCGGTGTGAAGAATGCTATGTGCACAGCACTAGCGCTTTTCTTCTAGAATATGACGCCGCTCCACACGTCCGTTTTCAACCTGCTAACGAAGAAAATGCATACATCAGAGCACTCCAAAGTCATAAGATTGTGTAATTTTCAACAGTGTTCTTAATGTGTAATATAAAAGTATTTAAAGATGTGGCTGCAACTTACAAAAATACGAAATATCCACTCAGTCGTCCACTGTACGTAGATACATTCGGTGTGAAGAATGCTATGTGCACAGCACTAGCGCTTTTCTTCTAGAATATGTCGCCGCACCCACACGTCTCTTGTCAACCTGCTAACGAAGAAAATGCATACATAAGAGCACTACAAAGTCATAAGATACTATAATTTTCAACAGCGTTCTTAATGTGCAATATAATAGTATTTAAAGATGTAGCTGCAACTTACAAAAATACGAAATACCCACTCAGTCGTCCACTGTACATAGATACATTCGGTGTGAAGAATGCTATGTGCACAGCACTAGCGCTTTTCTTCTGGAATATGTCGCCGCTCCCAGACGTCTCTTGTCAACCTGCTAACGAAGAAAATGCATACATAAGAGCACTCCAAAGTCATAAGATTGTGTAATTTTCAACAGTGTTCGTAATGTGTAATATAAAAGTGTTTAAAGATGTAGCTGCAACTTACAAAAATACGAAATATCCACTCAGTCGTCCCCTGTACGTAGATACATTCGGTGTGAAGAATGCTATGTGCACAGCACTAGCGCTTTTCTTCTGGAATATGTCGCCGCTCCGACACGTCTCTTGTAAACCTGCTAACGAAGAAAATGCATACACCAGAGCACTCCAAAGTCATAAGATTGTGTAATTTTCAACAGTGTTCTTAATGTGTAATATAAAAGTATTTAAAGATGTAGCTGCAACTTACAAAAATACGAAATATCCACTCAGTCGTCCACTGTACGTAGATACATTCGGTGTGAGGAATGCTATGTGCACAGCACTAGCGCTTTTCTTCTAGAATATGTCGCCGCTCCCACACGTCTCTTGTCAACCTGCTAACGAAGAAAATGCATACATAAGAGCACTCCAAAGTCATAAGATTGTGTAATTTTCAACAGTGTTCTTAATGTGTAATATAAAAGTATTTAAAGATGTAGCTGCAACATACAAAAATACGAAATATCCACTCAGTCGTCCACTGTACGTAGATACATTCGCTGTGAAGAATGCTATGTGCACAGCACTAGCGCTTTTCTTCTGGAATATGTCGCCGCTCCCACACGTCTCTTGTCAACCTGCTAACGAAGAAAATGCATACATAATTGCACTTTAAAGTCATAAGATTGTGTAATTTTCAACAGTGTTCTTAATGTGTAATATAAAAGTATTTAAAGATGTAGCTGCAACTTACAAAAATACGAAAAATCCACTCAGTCGTCCACTGTACGTAGATACATTCGGTGTGAAGAATGCTATGTGCACAGCACTAGCGCTTTTGTTCTAGAATATGACGCCGCTCCACACGTCTGTTGTCAACCTGCTAACGAAGAAAATGCATACATCAGAGCACTCCAAAGTCATAAGATTGTGTAATTTTCAACAGTGTTCTTAATGTGTAATATAAAAGTATTTAAAGATGTAGCTGCAACTTACAAAAATACGAAATATCCACTCAGTCGTCCACGGTACGTAGATACATTCGGTGTGAAGAATGCTATGTGCACAGCACTAGCGCTTTTCCTCTAGAGTATGACGCCGCTCCACACCTCTTATCAACCTGCTTACGAAGAAAATGCATACATAAGAGCACTCCAAAGTCATAAGATTGTGTAATTTTGAACAGTGTTCTTAATGTGTAATATAAAAGTATTTAAAGATGTAGCTGCAACTTACAAAAATACGAAATATCCACTCAGTCGTCCACTGTACGTAGATACATTCGGTGTGAAGAATGCTATGTGCACAGCACTAGCGCTTTTCTTCTAGAATATGTCGCCGCTCCCACACGTCTCTTGTCAACCTGCTAACGAAGAATATGCATACATAAGAGCACCCCAAAGTCATGAGATACTGTAATTTTCAACAGTGTTCTTAATGTGCAATATAAAAGTATTTAAATATGTAGCTGCAACTTACAAAAATACCAAATAACCACTCAGTCGTCCACTGTACGTAGATACATTCGGTGTGAAGAATGCTATGTGCACAACACTAGCGCTTTTCTTCTGGAATATGTCGCCGCTCCCACACGTCACTTGTCAACCTGCTAACGAAGAAAATGCATACATAAGAGCATTCCAAAGTCATAAGATTGTGTAATTTTCAACAGTGTTCTTAATGTGTAATATAAAAGTATTTAAAGATGTAGCTGCAACTTACAAAAATACGAAATATCCACTCAGTCGTCCACTGTACGTAGATACATTCGGTGTGAAGAATGCTATGTGCACAGCACTAGCGCTTTTCTTCTGGAATATGTCGCCGCTCCCACACGTCTCTTGTCAACCTGCTAACGAAGAAAATGCATACATAATTGCACTTCAAAGTCATAAGATTGTGTAATTTTCAACAGTGTTCTTAATGTGTAATATAAAAGTATTTAAAGATGTAGCTGCAACTTACAAAAATACGAAAAATCCACTCAGTCGTCCACTGTACGTAGATACATTCGGTGTGAAGAATGCTATGTGCACAGCACTAGCGCTTTTCTTCTAGAATATGACGCCGCTCCACACGTCTGTTGTCAACCTGCTAACGAAGAAAATGCATACATAATTGCACTTTAAAGTCATAAGATTGTGTAATTTTCAACAGTGTTCTTAATGTGTAATATAAAAGTATTTAAAGACGTAATGCAACTTACAAAAATACGTAATATCCACTCAGTCGTCCACGGTACGTAGATACATTCGGTGTGAAGAATGCTATTTGCACAGCACTAGCGCTTTTCCTCTAGAGTATGACGCCGCTCCACACCTCTTATCAACCTGCTTACGAAGAAAATGCATACATAAGAGCACTCCAAACTCATAAGATTGTGTAATTTTGAACAGTGTTCTTAATGTGTAATATAAAAGTATTTAAAGATGTAGCTGCAACTTACAAAAATACGAAATATCCACTCAGTCGTCCACTGTACGTAGATACATTCGGTGTGAAGAATGCTATGTGCACAGCACTAGCGCTTTTCTTCTAGAATATGTCGCCGCTCCCACACGTCTCTTGTCAACCTGCTAACGAAGAATATGCATACATAAGAGCACTCCAAAGTCATGAGATACTGTAATTTTCAACAGTGTTCTTAATGTGCAATATAAAAGTATTTAAATGTGTAGCTGCAACTTACAAAAATACCAAATAACCACTCAGTCGTCCACTGTACGTAGATACATTCGGTGTGAAGAATGCTATGTGCACAACACTAGGGCTTTTCTTCTGGAATATGTCGCCGCTCCCACACGTCACTTGTCAACCTGCTAACGAAGAAAATGCATACATAAGAGCATTCCAAAGTCATAAGATTGTGTAATTTTCAACAGTGTTCTTAATGTGTAATATAAAAGTATTTAAAGATGTAGCTGCAACTTACAAAAATACGAAATATCCACTCAGTCGTCCACTGTACGTAGATACATTCGGTGTGAAGAATGCTATGTGCACAGCACTAGCGCTTTTCTTCTGGAATATGTCGCCGCTCCCACACGTCTCTTGTCAACCTGCTAACGAAGAAAATGCATACATAATTGCACTTCAAAGTCATAAGATTGTGTAATTTTCAACAGTGTTCTTAATGTGTAATATAAAAGTATTTAAAGATGTAGCTGCAACTTACAAAAATACGAAAAATCCACTCAGTCGTCCACTGTACGTAGATACATTCGGTGTGAAGAATGCTATGTGCACAGCACTAGCGCTTTTGTTCTAGAATATGACGTCGCTCCACACGTCTGTTGTCAACCTGCTAACGAAGAAAATGCATACATAATTGCACTTTAAAGTCATAAGATTGTGTAATTTTCAACAGTGTTCTTAATGTGTAATATAAAAGTATTTAAAGATGTAGCTGCAACTTACAAAAATACGAAATATCCACTCAGTCGTCCACTGTACGTAGATACATTCTTTGTGAAGAATGCTATGTGCACAGCACTAGCGCTTTTCTTCTAGAATATGTCGCCGCTCCCACACGTCTCTTATCAACCTGCTAACGAAGAAAATGCATACATAAGAGCACTCCAAAGTCATAAGATACTATAATTTTCAACAGTGTTCTTAATGTGCAATGTAATAGTATTTAAAGATGTAGCTGCAACTTACAAAAATACGAAATACCCACTCAGTCGTCCACTGTACGTAGATACATTCGGTGTGAAGAATGCTATGTGCACAGCACTAGCGCTTTTCTTCTGGAATATGTCGCCGCTCCCAGACGTCTCTTGTCAACCTGCTAACGAAGAAAATGCATACATAAGAGCACTCCAAAGTAATAAGATTGTGTAATTTTCAACAGTGTTCGTAATGTGTAATATAAAAGTGTTTAAAGATGTAGCTGCAACTTACAAAAATACGAAATATCCACTCAGTCGTCCACTGTACGTAGATACATTCGGTGTGAAGAATGCTATGTGCACAGCACTAGCGCTTTTCTTCTGGAATATGTCGCCGCTCCGACACGTCTCTTGTAAACCTGCTAACGAAGAAAATGCATACACCAGAGCACTCCAAAGTCATAAGATTTTGTAATTTTCAACAGTGTTCTTAATGTGTAATATAAAAGTATTTAAAGATGTAGCTGCAACTTACAAAAATACGAAATATCCACTCAGTCGTCCACTGTACGTAGATACATTCGGTGTGAAGAATGCTATGTGCACAGCACTAGCGCTTTTCTTCTAGAATATGTCGCCGCTCCCACACGTCTCTTGTCAACCTGCTAACGAAGAAAGTGCATACATAAGAGCACTCCAAAGTCATAAGATTGTGTAATTTTCAACAGTGTTCTTAATGTGTAATATAAAAGTATTTAAAGATGTAGCTGCAACTTACAAAAATACGAAATATCCACTCAGTCGTCCACTGTACGTAGATACATTCGGTGTGAAGAATGCTATGTGCACAGCACTAGCGCTTTTCTTCTGGAATATGTCGCCGCTCCCACACGTCTCTTGTCAACCTGCTAACGAAGAAAATGCATACATAATTACACTTTAAAGTCATAAGATTGTGTAATTTTCAACAGTGTTCTTAATGTGTAATATAAAAGTATTTAAAGATGTAGCTGCAACTTACAAAAATACGAAAAATCCACTCAGTCGTCCACTGTACGTAGATACATTCGGTGTGAAGAATGCTATGTGCACAGCACTAGCGCTTTTGTTCTAGAATATGACGCCGCTCCACACGTCTGTTGTCAACCTGCTAACGAAGAAAATGCATACATCAGAGCACTCCAAAGTCATAAGATTGTGTAATTTTCAACAGTGTTCTTAATGTGTAATATAAAAGTATTTAAAGATGTAGCTGCAACTTACAAAAATACGAAATATCCACTCAGTCGTCCACGGTACGTAGATACATTCGGTGTGAAGAATGCTATGTGCACAGCACTAGCGCTTTTCCTCTAGAGTATGACGCCGCTCCACACCTCTTATCAACCTGCTTACGAAGAAAATGCATACATAAGAGCACTCCAAAGTCATAAGATTGTGTAATTTTGAACAGTGTTCTTAATGTGTAATATAAAAGTATTTAAAGATGTAGCTGCAACTTACAAAAATACGAAATATCCACTCAGTCGTCCACTGTACGTAGATACATTCGGTGTGAAGAATGCTATGTGCACAGCACTAGCGCTTTTCTTCTAGAATATGTCGCCGCTCCCACATGTCTCTTGTCAACCTGCTAACGAAGAATATGCATACATAAGAGCACTCCAAAGTCATGAGATACTGTAATTTTCAACAGTGTTCTTAATGTGCAATATAAAAGTATTTAAATATGTAGCTGCAACTTACAAAAATACCAATTAACCACTCAGTCGTCCACTGTACGTAGATACATACGGTGTGAAGAATGCTATGTGCACAACACTAGCGCTTTTCTTCTGGAATATGTCGCCGCTCCCACACGTCATTTGTCAACCTGCTAACGAAGAAAATGCATACATAAGAGCATTCCAAAGTCATAAGATTGTGTAATTTTCAACAGTGTTCATAATGTGTAATATAAAAGTATTTAAAGATGTAGCTGCAACTTACAAAAATACGAAATATCCACTCAGTCGTCCACTGTACGTAGATACATTCGGTGTGAAGAATGCTATGTGCACAGCACTAGCGCTTTTCTTCTAGAATATGTCGCCGCTCCCACACGTCTGTTGTCAACCTGCTAACGAAGAAAATGCATACATAAGAGCTCTCCAAAGTCATAAGATTGTGTAATTTTCAAGAGTGTTCTTAATGTGTAATATAAAAGTATTTAAAGATGTAGCTGCAACTTACAAAAATACGAAATATCCACTCAGTCGTCCACTGTACGTAGATACATTCGTTGTGAAGAATGCTATGTGCACAGCACTAGCGCTTTTCTTCTGGAATATGTCGCCGCTCCCACACGTCTCTTGTCAACCTGTTAACGAAGAAAATGCATACATAAGAGCACTCCAAAGTCATAAGATTGTGTAATTTTCAACAGTGTTCTTAATGTGTAATATAAAAGTATTTAAAGATGTAGCTGCAACTTACAAAAATACGAAAAATCCACTCAGTCGTCCACTGTACGTAGATACATTCGGTGTGAAGAATGCTATGTGCACAGCACTAGCGCTTTTATTCTGGAATATGTCGCCGCTCCCACACGTCTCTTGTCAACCTGTTAACGAAGAAAATGCATACATAATTGCACTCCAAAGTCATAAGATTGTGTAATTTTCAACAGTGTTCTTAATGTGTAATATAAAAGTATATAAAGATGTAGCTGCAACTTATAAAAATACGAAAAATCCACTCAGTCGTCCACTGTACGTAGATACATTCGGTGTGAAGAATGCTATGTGCACAGCACTAGCGCTTTTCTTCTAGAATATGACGCCGCTCCACACGTCTCTTGTCAACCTGCTAACGAAGAAAATGCATACATCAGAGCACTCCAAAGTCATAAGATTGTGTAATTTTCAACAGTGTTCTTAATGTGTAATATAAAAGTATTTAAAGATGTAGCTGCAACTTACAAAAATACGAAATATCCACTCAGTCGTCCACTGTACGTAGATACATTCGGTGTGAAGAATTCTATGTGCACAGCACTAGCGCTTTTGTTCTAGAATATGACGCCGCTCCACACGTCTGTTGTCAACCTGCTAACGAAGAAAATGCATACATAATTGCACTTTAAAGTCATAAGATTGTGTAATTTTCAACAGTGTTCTTAATGTGTAATATAAACGTATTTAAAGATGTAGCTGCAACTTACAAAAATACGAAATATCTACTCAGGCGTCCACTGTACGTAGATACATTCGGTGTGAAGAATGCTATGTGCACAGCACTAGCGCTTTTCTTCTGGAATTTGTCGCCGCTCCCACACGTCTCTTGTCAACCTGTTAACGAAGAAAATGCATACATAAGAGCACTCCAAAGTCATAAGATTGTGTAATTTTCAACAGTGTTCTTAATGTGTAATATAAAAGTATTTAAAGATGTAGCTGCAACTTACAAAAATACGAAATATCCACTCAGTCGTCCACTGTACGTAGATACATTCGGTGTGAAGAATGCTATGTGCACAGCACTAGCGCTTTCCTTCTGGAATATGTCGCCGCTCCCACACGTCTCTTGTCAACCTGCTAACGAAGAAAATGCATACATAATTGCACTCCAAAGTCATAAGATTGTGTAATTTTCAACAGTGTTCTTAATGTGTAATATAAAAGTATATAAAGATGTAGCTGCAACTTACAAAAATACGAAATATCCACTCAGTCGTCCACTGTACGTAGATACATTCGGTGTGAAGAATGCTATGTGCACAGCACTAGCGCTTTTCTTCTGGAATAAGTCGCCGCTTCCACACGTCTCTTCTCATCCTGTTAACGAAGAAAATGCATACATAAGAGCACTCCAAAGTCATAAGATTGTGTAATTTTCAACAGTGTTCTTAATGTGTAATATAAAAGTATTTAAAGATGTAGCTGCAACTTACAAAAATACGAAATATCCACTCAGTCGTCCACTGTACGTAGACACATTCGGTGTGAAGAATGCTATGTGCACAGCACTAGCGCTTTTCTTCTGGATTATGTCGCCGCTGCCACACGTCTCTTGTCAACCTGCTAACGAAGAAAATGCATACATAATTGCACTCTAAAGTCATTAGATTGTGTAATTTTCAACAGTGTCCTTAATGTGTAATATAAAAGTATATAAAGATGTAGCTGCAACTTACAAAAATACGAAATATCCACTCAGTCGTCCACTGTACGTAGATACATTCGGTGTGAAGAATGCTATGTGCACAGCACTAGCGCTTTTGTTCTAGAATATGACGCCGCTCCACACGTCTGTTGTCAACCTGCTAACGAAGAAAATGCATACATAATTGCACTTTAAAGTCATAAGATTGTGTAATTTTCAACAGTGTTCTTAATGTGTAATATAAAAGTATTTAAAGATGTAGCTGCAACTTACAAAAATACGAAATATCTACTCAGGCGTCCACTGTACGTAGATACATTCGGTGTGAAGAATGCTATGTGCACAGCACTAGCGCTTTTCTTCTGGAATTTGTCGCCGCTCCCACACGTCTCTTGTCAACCTGTTAACGAAGAAAATGCATACATAAGAGCACTCCAAAGTCATAAGATTGTGTAATTTTCAACAGTGTTCTTAATCTGTAATATAAAAGTATTTAAAGATGTAGCTGCAACTTACAAAAATACGAAATATCCACTCAGTCGTCCACTGTACGTAGATACATTCGGTGTGAAGAATGCTATGTGCACAGCACTAGCGCTTTCCTTCTGGAATATGTCGCCGCTCCCACACGTCTCTTGTCAACCTGCTAACGAAGAAAATGCATACATAATTGCACTCCAAAGTCATAAGATTGTGTAATTTTCAACAGTGTTCTTAATGTGTAATATAAAAGTATATAAAGATGTAGCTGCAACTTACAAAAATACGAAATATCCACTCAGTCGTCCACTGTACGTAGATACATTCGGTGTGAAGAATGCTATGTGCACAGCACTAGCGCTTTTCTTCTGGAATAAGTCGCCGCTCCCACACGTCTCTTGTCATCCTGTTAACGAAGAAAATGCATACATCAGAGCACTCCAAAGTCATAAGATTGTGTAATTTTCAACAGTGTTCTTAATGTGTAATATAAAAGTATTTAAAGATGTAGCTGCAACTTACAAAAATACGAAATATCCTCTCAGTCGTCCACTGTACGTAGACACATTCGGTGTGAAGAATGCTATGTGCACAGCACTAGCGCTTTTCTTCTGGATTATGTCGCCGCTGCCACACGTCTCTTGTCAACCTGCTAACGAAGAAAATGCATACATAATTGCACTCTAAAGTCATAAGATTGTGTAATTTTCAACAGTGTCCTTAATGTGTAATATAAAAGTATATAAAGATGTAGCTGCAACTTACAAAAATACGAAATATCCACTCAGTCGTCCACTGTACGTAGATACATTCGGTGTGAAGAATGCTATGTGCACAGCACTAGCGCTTTTGTTCTAGAATATGACGCCGCTCCACACGTCTGTTGTCAACCTGCTAACGAAGAAAATGCATACATAATTGCACTTTAAAGTCATAAGATTGTGTAATTTTCAACAGTGTTCTTAATGTGTAATATAAAAGAATTTAAAGATGTAGCTGCAACTTACAAAAATACGAAATATCTACTCAGGCGTCCACTGTACGTAGATACATTCGGTGTGAAGAATGCTATGTGCACAGCACTAGCGCTTTTCTTCTGGAATTTGTCGCCGCTCCCACACGTCTCTTGTCAACCTGTTAACGAAGAAAATGCATACATAAGAGCACTCCAAAGTCATAAGATTGTGTAATTTTCAACAGTGTTCTTAATGTGTAATATAAAAGTATTTAAAGATGTAGCTGCAACTTACAAAAATACGAAATATCCACTCAGTCGTCCACTGTACGTAGATACATTCGGTGTGAAGAATGCTATGTGCACAGCACTAGCGCTTTCCTTCTGGAATATGTCGCCGCTCCCACACGTCTCTTGTCAACCTGCTAACGAAGAAAATGCATACATAAGAGCACTCGAAAGTCATAAGATTGTGTAATTTTCAACAGTGTTCTTAATGTGTAATATAAAAGTATTTAAAGATGTAATGCAACTTACAAAAATACGTAATATCCACTCAGTCGTCCACTGTACGTAGATACATTCGGTGTGAAGAATGCTATGTGCACAGCACTAGCGCTTCTCTTCTGGAATATGTCGCTGCTCCCACACGTCTCTTGTCAACCTGTTAACGAAGGAAATGCATACATAAGAGCACTCCAAAGACATAAGATTGTGTAATTTTCAACAGTGTTCTGAATGTGTAATATAAAAGTATATAAAGATGTAGCTGCAACTTACAAAAATACGAAATATCCACTCAGTCGTCCACTGTACGTAGATACATTCGGTGTGAAGAATGCTATGTGCACAGCACTAGCGCTTTTCTTCTGGATTATGTCGCCGCTGCCACACGTCTCTTGTCAACCTGCTAACGAAGAAAATGCATACATAATGGCACTCCAAAGTCATAAGATTGTGTAATTTTCAACAGTGTTCTTAATGTGTAATATAAAAGTATATAAAGATGTAGCTGCAACTTACAAAAATACGAAACATCCACTCAGTCGTCCACTGTACGTAAATACATTCGGTGTGAAGAATGCTATGTGCACAGCACTAGCGCTTTTCTTCTGGAATATGTCGCCGCTCCCACATGTCTCTTGTCAACCTGTTAACGAAGAAAATGCATACATAAGAGCACTCCAAGGTCATAAGATTGAGTAATTTTCAACAGTGTTCTTAACGTGTAATTTAAAAGTATTGAAAGTTGTAGCTGCAACTTACAAAAATACGAAATATCCACTCAGTCGTCCACTGTACGTAGATACATTCGGTTTGAAGAATGCTATGTGCACAGCACTAGCGCTTTTCTTCTGGAATATGTCGCCGCCCCCACACGTCTCTTGTCAATCTGCTAACGAAGAAAATGCATACATAAGAGCACTCCAAAGTCATAAGATACTGTAATTTTCAACAGTGTTCTTAATGTGCAATATAATAGTATTTAACGATGTAGCTGCTACTTACAAAAATACCAAATATCCACTCAGTCGTATACTGTACGTAGATACATTCGGTGTGAAGAATCTATGTGCACAACACTAGCGCTTTTCTTCTGGAATATGTCGCCGCTCACACACGTCTCTTGTCAACCTGTTAACGAAGAAAATGCATACATAAGAGCACTCCAAAGTCATAAGATTGTGTAATTTTCAACAGTGTTCTTAATGTGTAATATAAAAGTATTTAAAGATGTAGCTGCAACTTACAAAAATACGAAATATCCACTCAGTCGTCCACTGTACGTAGATACATTCGGCGTGAAGAATGCTATGTGCACAGCACTAGCGCTTTTCTTCTGGAATATGTCGCCGCTCCCACATGTCTCTTGTCAACCTGTTAACGAAGAAAATGCATACATAAGAGCACTCCAAAGTCATAAGATTGAGTAATTTTCAACAGTGTTCTTAACGTGTAATTTAAAAGTATTGAAAGTTGTAGCTGCAACTTACAAAAATACGAAATATCCACTCAGTCGTCCACTGTACGTAGATACATTCGGTGTGAAGAATGCTATGTGCACAGCACTAGCGCTTTTCTTCCAGAATATGACGCCGCTCCACACGTCTGTTGCCAACCTGCTAACGAAGAAAATGCATACATAATTGCACTTTAAAGTCATAAGATTGTGTAATTTTCAACAGTGTTCTTAATGTGTAATATAAAAGTATTTAAAGATGTAATGCAACTTACAAAAATACGTAATATCCACTCAGTCGTCCACTGTACGTAGATACATTCGGTGTGAAGAATGCTATGTGCACAGCACTAGCGCCTTTCTTCTGGAATATGTCGCCGCCCCCACACGTCTCTTGTCAACCTGCTAACGAAGAAAATGCATACATAAGAGCACTCCAAAGTCATAAGATACTGTAATTTTCAACAATGTTCTTAATGTACAATATAATAGTATTTAACGATGTAGCTGCTACTTACAAAAATACCAAATATCCACTCAGTCGTATACTGTACGTAGATACATTCGGTGTGAAGAATCTATGTGCACAGCACTAGCGCTTTTCTTCTGGAATATGTCGCCGCTCACACACGTCTCTTGTCAACCTGTTAACGAAGAAAATGCATACATAAGAGCACTCCAAAGTCATAAGATTGTGTAATTTTCAACAGTGTTCTTAATGTGTAATATAAAAGTATTTAAAGATGTAGCTGCAACTTACAAAAATACGAAATATCCACTCAGTCGTCCACTGTACGTAGATACATTCGGTGTGAAGAATGCTATGTGCAGAGCACTAGCGCTTTTCTTCTAGAATATGTCGCCGCTCCCAGACGTCTCTTGTCAACTTGCTAACGAAGAAAATGCATACATAAGAGCTCTCGAAAGTCATAAGATTGTGTAATTTTCAACAGTGTTCTTAATGTGTAATATAAAAGTATTTAAAGATGTAATGCAACTTACAAAAATACGTAATATCCACTCTGTCGTCCACTGTACGTAGATACATTCGGTGTGAAGAGTGCTATGTGCAAGGCACTAGCGCTTTTCTTCTGGAATATGTCGCCGCTCCCAAACGTCTCTTGTCAACCTGTTAACGAAGAAAATGTATACATAAGAGCACTCCAAAGTCATAAGATTGTGTAATTTTCAACAGTGTTCTTAATGTGTAATATAAAAGTATTTAAAGATGTAGCTGCAACTTACAAAATACGAAATATCCACTCAGTCGTCCACTGTACGTAGATACATTCGGTGTGAAGAATGCTATGTGCACAGCACTAGCGCTTTTCTTCTGGATTATGTCGCCGCTGCCACACGTCTCTTGTCAACCTGCTAACGAAGAAAATGCATACATAATTGCACTCCAAAGTCATAAGATTGTGTAATTTTCAACAGTGTTCTTAATGTGTAATATAAAAGTATATAAAGATGTAGCTGCAACTTACAAAAATACGAAAAATCCACTCAGTCGTCCACTGTACGTAGATACATTCGGCGTGAAGAATGCTATGTGCACAGCACTAGCGCTTTTCTTCTGGAATATGTCGCCGCTCACACACGTCTCTTGTCAACCTGCTTACGAAGAAAATGCATACATAAGAGCTCTCCAAAGTCATAAGATTGTGTAATTTTCGACAGTGTTCTTAATGTGGAATATAAAAGTATATAAAGATGTAGCTGCAACTTACAAAAATAACAAGTATCCACTCAGTCGTCCACTGTACGTAGATACATTCGGTGTCAAGAATGCTATGTGCACAGCACTAGCGCTTTTCTTCTAGAATATGACGCCGCTCCACACGTCTCTTGTCAACCTGCTAACGAAGAAAATGCATACATCAGAGCACTCCAAAGTCATAAGATTGTGTAAATTTCAACAGTGTTCTTAATGTGTAATATAAAAGTATTTAAAGATGTAGCTGCAACTTACAAAAATAAGAAATATCCACTCAGTCGGCCACTGTACGTAGATACATTCGGTGTGAAGAATGCTATGTGCAAGGCACTAGCGCTTTTCTTCTGGAATATGTCGCCGCTCCCACACGTCTCTTGTCAACCTGTTAACGAAGAAAATGCATACATAAGAGCACTCCAAAGTCATAAGATTGTGTAATTTTCAACAGTGTTCTTAATGTGTAATATAAAAGTATTTAAAGATGTAGCTGCAACTTACAAAAATACGAAATATCCACTCAGTCGTCCACTGTACGTAGATACATTCGGTGTGAAGAATGCTATGTGCACAGCACTAGCGCTTTTCTTCTGGATTATGTCGCCGCTGCCACACGTCTCTTGTCAACCTGCTAACGAAGAAAATGCATACATAATTGCACTCCAAAGTCTTAAGATTGTGTAATTTTCAACAGTGTTCTTAATGTGTAATGTGAAAGTATATAAAGATGTAGCTGCAACTTACAAAAATACGAAAAACTTCCACTCAGTCGTCCACTGTACGTAGATACATTCGGTGTGAAAAATGCTATGTGCACAGCACTAGCGCTTTCTTCTGGAATATGTCGCCGCTCCCACATGTCTCTTGTCAACGTGTTAACGAAGAAAATGCATACATAAGAGCACTCCAAAGTCATAAGATTGAGTAATTTTCAACAGTGTTCTTAACGTGTAATATAAAAGTATTTAAAGACGTAGCTGCAACTTACAAAAATACGAAATATCCACTCAGTCGTCCACTGTACGTAGATACATTCGGCGTGAAGAATGCTATGTGCACAGCACTAGCGCTCTTCTTCTAGAATATGACGCAACTCCACACGTCTCTTTTCAACCTGCTAACGAAGAAAATGCATACATCAGAGCACTCCAAAGTCATAAGATTGTGTAATTTTCAACAGTGTTCTTAATGTGTAATATAAAAGTATTTAAAGATGTAGCTGCAACTTACAAAAATACGAAATATCCACTCAGTCGTCCACTGTACGTAGATACATTCGGTGTGAAGAATGCTATGTGCACAGCATTAGCGCTTTTCTTCTGGAATATGTCGCCGTTCCCACACGTCTCTTGTCAACCTGTTAACGAAGAAAATGCATACGTAAGAGCACTCCAAAGTCATAAGATTGTGTAATTTTCAACAGTGTTCATAATGTGTAATATAAAAGTATATAAAGATGTAGCTACAACTTACAAAAATACGAAATATCCACTCAGTCGTCCACTGTACGTAGATACATTCGGTGTCAAGAATGCTATGTGCACAACACTAGCGCTTTTCTTCTAGAATATGTCGCCGCTCCAACACGTCTCTTGTCAACCTGCTAACGAAGAAAATGCATACATCAGAGCACTCCAAAGTCATAAGATTGTGTAATTTTCAACAGTGTTCTTAATGTGTAATATAAAAGTATTTAAAGATGTAGCTGCAACTTACAAAAATACCAAATATCCACTCAGTCGTCCACTGTACGTAGATATATTCGGTGTGAAGAATGCTATGTGCACAGCACTAGCGCTTTTCTTCTAGAATTTGACGCCGCTCCACACGTCTGTTGTTAACCTGCTAACGAAGAAAATGCATACATCAGAGCACTCCAAAGTCATAAGATTGTGTAATTTTCAACAGTGTTCTTAATGTGTAATATAAAAGTATTTAAAGATGTAGCTGCAACTTACAAAAATACTAAAAATCCACTCAGTCGTAAACTGTACGTAGATACATTTGTTGTGAAGAATGCTATATGCACAGCAGTAGCGCTTTTCTTCTAGAATATGTCGCCGCTCCCACACGTCTCTTGTCAACCTGATAACGAAGAAAATGCATACATAAGGGCACTCCAAAGCATAAGATTGTGTAATTTTCAACAGTGTTCTTAATGTGTAATATAAAAGTATTTAAAGATGTAGCTGCGACTTACAAAAATTGGAAAAATATCCACTCAGTCGTACACTGTACTTAGATACATTCGGTGTGAAGAATGCTATGTGCACAGCACTAGCGCTTTTCTTCTAGAATATGTCGCCGCTCCCAGACGTCTCTTGTCAACCTGCTAACGAAGAAAATGCATACATAAGAGCACTCGAAAGTCATAAGATTGTGTAATTTTCAACAGTGTTCTTAATGTGAATTATAAAAGTATATAAAGATGTAGCTACAACTTACAAAAATACGAAATATCCACTCAGTCGTCCACTGTACGTAGATACATTCGGTGTGAAGAATGCTATGTGCACAGCACTAGCACTTTTCTTCTGGATTATGTCGCGGCTGCCACACGTCTCTTGTCAACCTGCTAACGAAGATAATGCATATATAATTGCACTCCAAAGTCATAAGATTGTGTAATTTCCAACAGTGTTCTTAATGTGTAATATAAAAGTATATAAAGATGTAGCTGCAACTTACAAAAATACGAAACATCCACTCAGTCGTCCACTGTACGTAGATACATTCGGTGTGAAGAATGCTATGTGCACAGCACTAGCGCTTTTCTTCTGGAATATGTCGCGGCTCCCACATGTCTCTTGTCAACCTGTTAACGAAGAAAATGCATACATCAGAGCACTCCAAAGTCATAAGATTGTGTAATTTTCAACAGTGTTCTTAATGTGTAATGTAAAACTATTTAAAGATGTAGCTGCAACTTACAAAAATACGAAATATCCACTCAGGCGTCCACTGTACGTAGATACATTCGGTGTGAAGAATGCTATGTGCACAGCACTAGCGCTTTTCTTCTGGAATTTGTCGCCGCTCCCACACGTCTCTTGTCAACCTGTTAACGAAGAAAATGCATACATAAGAGCACTCCAAAGTCATAAGATTGTGTAATTTTCAACAGTGTTCTTAATGTGTAATATAAAAGTATTTAAAGATGTAGCTGCAACTTACAAAAATACGAAATATCCACTCAGTCGTCCACTGTACGTAGATACATTCGGTGTGAAGAATGCTATGTGCACAGCACTAGCGCTTTTCTTCTAGAATATGTCGCCGCTCCCAGACGTCTCTTGTCAACCTGCTAACGAAGAAAATGTATACATAAGAGAACTCGAAAGTCATAAGATTGTGTAGTTTTCAACAGTGTTCTTAATGTGTAATATAAAAGTATTTAAAGATGTAATGCAACTTACAAAAATACGTAATATCCACTCAGTCGTCCACTGTACGTAGATACATTCGGTGTGAAGAATGCTATGTGCACAGCACTAGCGCTTTTCTTCTGGAATATGTCGCCGCTCCCACACGTCTCTTATCAACCTGTTAACGAAGAAAATGCATACATAAGAGCACTCCAAAGTCATAAGATTGTGTAATTTTCAACAGTGTTCTTAATGTGTAATATAAAAGTATTTAAAGATGTAGCTGCAACTTACAAAAATACGAAATATCCACTCAGTCGTCCACTGTACGTAGATACATTCGGTGTGAAGAATGCTATGTGCACAGCACTAGCGCTTTTCTTCTGGAATATGTCGCCGTTCCCACATGTCTCTTGTCAACCTGTTAACGAAGAAAATGCATACGTAAGAGCACTCCAAAGTCATAAGATTGTGTAATTTTCAACAGTGTTCATAATGTGTAATATAAAAGTATATAAAGATGTAGCTACAACTTACAAAAATACGAAATATCCACTCAGTCGTCCACAGTACGTAGATACATTCGGTGTCAAGAATGCTATGTGCACAACACTAGCGCTTTTCTTCTAGAATATGTCGCCGCTCCAACACGTCTCTTGTCAACCTGCTAACGAAGAAAATGCATACATCAGAGCACTCCAAAGTCATAAGATTGTGTAATTTTCAACAGTGTTCTTAATGTGTAATATAAAAGTATTTAAAGATGTAGCTGCAACTTACAAAAATACCAAATATCCACTCAGTCGTCCACTGTACGTAGATATATTCGGTGTGAAGAATGCTATGTGCACAGCACTAGCGCTTTTCTTCTAGAATTTGACGCCGCTCCACACGTCTGTTGTTAACCTGCTAACGAAGAAAATGCATACATCAGAGCACTCCAAAGTCATAAGATTGTGTAATTTTCAACAGTGTTCTTAATGTGTAATATAAAAGTATTTAAAGATGTAGCTGCAACTTACAAAAATACTAAAAATCCACTCAGTCGTAAACTGTACGTAGATACATTTGTTGTGAAGAATGCTATATGCACAGCAGTAGCGCTTTTCTTCTAGAATATGTCGCCGCTCCCACACGTCTCTTGTCAACCTGATAACGAAGAAAATGCATACATAAGGGCACTCCAAGGCATAAGATTGTGTAATTTTCAACAGTGTTCTTAATGTGTAATATAAAAGTATTTAAAGATGTAGCTGCAACTTACAAAAATACGAAATATCCACTCAGTCGTCCACTGTACTTAGATACATTCGGTGTGAAGAATGCTATGTGCACAGCACTAGCGCTTTTCTTCTAGAATATGTCGCCGCTCCCAGACGTCTCTTGTCAACCTGCTAACGAAGAAAATGCATACATAAGGGCACTCGAAAGTCATAAGATTGTGTAATTTTCAACAGTGTTCTTAATGTGAATTATAAAAGTATATAAAGATGTAGCTACAACTTACAAAAATACGAAATATACACTCAGTCGTCCACTGTACGTAGATACATTCGGTGTGAAGAATGCTATGTGCACAGCACTAGCACTTTTCTTCTGGATTATGTCGCGGCTGCCACACGTCTCTTGTCAACCTGCTAACGAAGATAATGCATACATAATTGCACTCCAAAGTCATAAGATTGTGTAATTTCCAACAGTGTTCTTAATGTGTAATATAAAAGTATATAAAGATGTAGCTGCAACTTACAAAAATACGAAACATCCACTCAGTCGTCCACTGTACGTAGATACATTCGGTGTGAAGAATGCTATGTGCACAGCACTAGCGCTTTTCTTCTGGAATATGTCGCGGCTCCCACATGTCTCTTGTCAACCTGTTAACGAAGAAAATGCATACATCAGAGCACTCCAAAGTCATAAGATTGTGTAATTTTCAACAGTGTTCTTAATGTGTAATATAAAACTATTTAAAGATGTAGCTGCAACTTACAAAAATACGAAATATCCACTCAGGCGTCCACTGTACGTAGATACATTCGGTGTGAAGAATGCTATGTGCACAGCACTAGCGCTTTTCTTCTGGAATATGTCGCCGCTCCCACACGTCTCTTGTCAACCTGTTAACGAAGAAAATGCATACATAAGAGCACTCCAAAGTCATAAGATTGTGTAATTTTCAACAGTGTTCTTAATGTGTAATATAAAAGTATTTAAAGATGTAGCTGCAACTTACAATAATACGAAATATCCACTCAGTCGTCCACTGTACGTAGATACATTCGGTGTGAAGAATGCTATGTGCACAGCACTAGCGCTTTTCTTCTAGAATATGTCGCCGCTCCCAGACGTCTCTTGTTAACCTGCTAACGAAGAAAATGCATACATAAGAGAACTCGAAAGTCATAAGATTGTGTAGTTTTCAACAGTGTTCTTAATGTGTAATATAAAAGTATTTAAAGATGTAATGCAACTTACAAAAATACGTAATATCCACTCAGTCGTCCACTGTACGTAGATACATTCGGTGTGAAGAATGCTATGTGCACAGCACTAGCGCTTTTCTTCTGGAATATGTCGCCGCTCCCACACGTCTCTTATCAACCTGTTAACGAAGAAAATGCATACATAAGAGCACTCCAAAGTCATAAGATTGTGTAATTTTCAACAGTGTTCTTAATGTGTAATATAAAAGTATTTAAAGATGTAGCTGCAACTTACAAAAATACGAAATATCCACTCAGTCGTCCACTGTACGTAGATACATTCGGTGTGAAGAATGCTATGTGCACAGCACTAGCGCTTTTCTTCTGGATTATGTCGCCACTGCCACACGTCTCTTGTCAACCTGCTAACGAAGAAAATGCATACATAATTGCACTCCAAAGTCATAAGATTGTATAATTTTCAACAGTGTTCTTAATGTGTAATATAAAAGTATATAAAGATGTAGCTGCAACTTACAAAAATACGAAAAACATCCACTCAGTTGTCCACTGTACGTAGATACATTCGGTGTGAAGAATGCTATGTGCACAGCACTAGCGCTTTTCTTCTGGAATATGTCGCCGCTCCCACATGTCTCTTGTCAACGTATTAACGAAGAAAATGCATACATAAGAGCACTCCAAAGTCATAAGATTGAGTAATTTTCAACAGTGTTCTTAACGTGTAATATAAAAGTATTTAAAGATGTAGTGGCAACTTACAAAAATACGAAATATCCACTCAGTCGTCCACTGTACGTAGATACATTCGGCGTGAAGAATGCTATGTGCACAGCACTAACGCTTTTCTTCTAGAATATGACGCCGCTCCACACGTCTCTTGTCAACCTGCTAACGAAGAAAATGCATACATCAGAGCACTCCAAAGTCATAAGATTGTGTAATTTTCAACAGTGTTCTTAATGTGGAATATAAAAGTATTTAAAGATGTAGCTGCAACTTACAAAAATACGAAATATCCACTCAGGCGTGCACTGTACGTAGATACATTCGGTGTGAAGAATGCTATGTGCACAGCACTAGCGCTTTTCTTCTGGAATATGTCGCCGCTCCCACACGTCTCTTGTCAACCTGTTAACGAAGAAAATGCATTCATAAGGGCACTCCAAAGTCATAAGATTGTGTAATTTTCAACAGTGTTCTTAATGTGTAATATAAAAGTATTTAAAGATGTAGCTGCAACTTACAAAAATACGAAATATCCATTTAGTCGTAAACTGTACGTAGATACATTCGGTGTGAAGAATGCTATGTGCACAGCACTAGCGCTTTTCTTCTAGAATATGTCGCCGCTCCCAGACGTCTCTTGTCAACCTGCTAACGAAGAAAATGCATACATAAGAGCACTCCAAAGTCATAAGATTGTGTAATTTTCAACAGTGTTCTTAATGTGTAATATAAAAGTATTTAAAGATGTAATGCAACTTACAAAAATACGTAATATCCACTCAGTCGTCCACTGTACGTAGATACATTCGGTGTGAAGAATGCTATGTGCAAGGCACTAGCGCTTTTCTTCTGGAATATGTCGCCGCTCCCACACGTCTCTTGTCAACCTGTTAACGAAGAAAATGCATACAGAAGAGCACTCCAAAGTCATAAGATTGTGTAATTTTCAACAGTGTTCTTAGTGTGTAATATAAAAGTATTTAAAGATGTAGCTGCAACTTACAAAAATACGAAATATCCACTCAGTCGTCCACTGTACGTAGATACATTCGGTGTGAAGAATGCTTTGTGCACAGCACTAGCGCTTTTCTTCTGGATTATGTCGCCGCTGCCACACGTCTCTTGTCAACCTGCTAACGAAGAAAATGCATACATAATTGCACTCCAAAGACATAAGATTGTGTAATTTTCAACAGTGTTCTTAATGTGTAATGTGAAAGTATATAAAGATGTAGCTGCAACTTACAAAAATACGAAAAACTTCCACTCAGTCGTCCACTGTACGTAGATACATTCGGTGTGAAGAATGCTATGTGCACAGCACTAGCGCTTTTCTTCTGGAATATGTCGCCGCTCCCACATGTCTCTTGTCAACGTGTTAACGAAGAAAATGCATACATAAGAGCACTCCAAAGTCATAAGATTGAGTAATTTTCAACAGTGTTCTTAACGTGTAATATAAAAGTATTTAAAGATGTAGCTGCAACTTACAAAAATACGAAATATCCACTCAGTCGTCCACTGTACGTAGATACATTCGGTGTGAAGAATGCTATGTGCACAGCACTAGCGCTTTTCTTCTAGAATATGTCGCCGCTCCCACACGTCTCTTGTCAACCTGTTAACGAAGAAAATGCATACATAAGAGCAATCGAAAGTCATAAGATTGTGAAATTTTCAACAGTGTTCTTAATGTGTAATATAAATGTATTTAAAGATGTAGCTGCAACTTACAAAAATACGAAATATCCACTCAGTCGTCCACTGTACGTAGATACATTCGGTGTGAAGAATGCTATGTGCACAGCACTAGCGCTTTTCTTCTGGATTATGTCGCCGCTGCCACACGTCTCTTGTCAACCTGCTAACGAAGAAAATGCATACATAAGAGCACTCCAAAGTCATAAGATTGTGTAATTATCAACAGTGTTCTTAATGTGTAATATAAAAGTATTTAAAGATGTAGCTGCAACTTAAAAAATACGAAATATCCACTCAGTCGTCCACTGTACGTAGATACATTCGGTGTGAAGAATGCTATGTGCACAGCACTAGCGCTTTTCTTCTAGAATATGTCGCCGCTCCCAGACGTCTCTTGTCAACCTGCTAACGAAGAAAATGCATACATAAGAGCACTCGAAAGTCATAAGATTGTGTAATTTTCAACAGTGTTCTTAATGTGTAATATAAAAGTATTTAAAGATGTAATGCAACTTACAAAAATACGTAATATCCACTCAGTCGTCCACTGTACGTACATGCATTCGGTGTGAAGAATGCTATGTGCAAGGCACTAGCGCTTTTCTTCTGGAATATGTCGCCGCTCCCACACGTCTCTTGTCAACCTGTTAACGAAGAAAATGCATACATAAGAGCACTCTTAAGTCATAAGATTGTGTAATTTTCAACAGTGTTCTTAATGTGTAATATAAAAGTATTTAAAGATGTAGCTGCAACTTACAGAAATACGAAATATCCACTCAGTCGTCCACTGTACGTAGATACATTCGGTGTGAAGAATGCTATCTGCACAGCACTAGCGCTTTTCTTCTGGATTATGTCGCCGCTCCCACACGTCTCTTGTCAACCTGCTAACGAAGAAAATGCATACATAATTGCACTCCAAAGTCATAAGATTGTGTAATTTTCAACAGTGTTCTTAATGTGTAATATAAAAGTATATAAAGATGTAGCTGCAACTTACAAAAATACGAAATATCCACTCAGTCGTCCACTGTACGTAGATACATTCGGTGTGAAGAATGCTATGTGCACAGCACTAGCGCTTTTCTTCTGGAATATGTCGCCGCTCCCACACGTCTCTTGTCAACCTGTTAACGAAGAAAATGCATACATAAGAGCACTCCAAAGTCATAAGATTGTGTAATTTTCAACAGTGTTCTTAATGTGTAATATAAAAGTATTTAAAGATGTAGCTGCAACTTACAAAAATACGAAATATCCACTCAGTCGTCCACTGTACGTAGATACATTCGGTGTGAAGAATGCTATGTGCACAGCACTAGCGCTTTTCTTCTGGATTATGTCGCCGCTGCCACACGTCTCTTGTCAACCTGCTAACGAAGAAAATGCATACATAATTGCACTCCAAAGTCATAAGATTGTGTAATTTTCAACAGTGTTCTTAATGTGTAATATAAAAGTATAAAAAGATGTAGGTGCAACTTACAAAAATACGAAACATCCACTCAGTCGTCCACTGTACGTAGATACATACGGTGTGAAAAATGCTATGTGCACAGCACTAGCGCTTTTCTTCTGGAATATGTCGCCACTCCACACGTCTCTTGTCAACCTGCTAACGAAGAAAATGCATACATAAGAGCACTCCAAAGTCATAAGATTGAGTAATTTTCAACAGTGTTCTTAACGTGTAATATAAAAGTATTTAAAGATGTAGCTGCAACTTACAAAAATACGAAATATCCACTTAGTCGTCCACTGTACGTAGATACATTCGGTGTGAAGAATGCTATGTGCACAGCACTAGAGCATTTCTTCTAGAATATGTCGCCGCTCCCAGACGTCTCTTGTCAACCTGCTAACGAAGAAAATGCATACATAAGAGCACTCGAAAGTCATAAGATTGTGTAATTTTCAACAGTGTTCTTAATGTCTAATATAAAAGTATTTAAAGATGTAGCTGCAACTTACACAAATACGAAATATCCACTCAGTCGTCCACTGTACGTAGATACATTCGGTGTGAAGAATGCTATGTGCACAGCACTAGCGCTTTTCTTCTGGATTATGTCGCCGCTGCCACACGTCTCTTGTCAACCTGCTAACGAAGAAAATGCATACATAATTGCACTCCAAAGTCATAAGATTGTGTAATTTTCAACAGTGTTCTTAATGTGTAATATAAAAGTATATAAAGATGTAGCTGCAACTTACAAAAATACGAAACATCCACTCAGTCGTCCACTATACGTAGATACATTCGGTGTAAAGAATGCTATGTGCAAAGCACTAGCGCTTTTCTTCTGGAATATGTCGCCGCTCCCACATGTCTCTTGTCAACCTGTTAACGAAGAAAATGCATACATAAGAGCACTCCAAAGTCATAAGTATGTGTAATTTTCAACAGTGTTCTTAATGTGTAATATAAAAGTATTTAAAGATGTAGCTGCAACTTACAAAAATACGAAATATCCACTCAGTCGTCCACTGTACATAGATACATTTGGCGTGAAGAATGCTATGTGCACAGCACTAGCGCTTTTCTTCTGGATATATTCCGCCGCTCCCACACGTATCTTGTCAACCTGCTAACGAAGAAAATGCATACAAAAGAGCACTCCAAAATCATAAGATTGTGTAATTTTCAACAGTGTTCTTAATGTGTAATATAAAAGTATTTAAATATGTAGCTGCAACTTACATAAATACGAAATATCCACTCAGTCGTCCACTGTACGTAGATACATTCGGTGTGAAGAATGCTATGTGCACAGCACTAGCGCTTTTCTTCTGGAATATGTCGCCGCTCCCACACGTCTCTTGTCAACCTGTTAACGAAGAAAATGCATACATAAAAGCACTCCTAAGTCATAAGATTGTGTAATTTTCAACAGTGTTCTTAATGTGTAATATAAAAGTATTTAAAGATGTAGCTGCAACTTACAAAAATACGAAATATCCACTCAGTCGTCCACTGTACGTAGATACATTCGGTGTGAAGAATGCTATGTGCACAGCACTAGCGCTTTTCTTCTGGATTATGACGCCGCTCCCACACGTCTCTTGTCAACCTGCTAACGAAGAAAATGCATACATAATTGCACTCCAAAGTCATAAGATTGTGTAATTTTCAACAGTGTTCTTAATGTGTAATATAAAATATATAAAGATGTAGCTGCAACTTACAAAAATACGAAACATCCACTCAGTCGTCAACTATATGTAGATAAATTCGGTGTAAAGAATGCTATGTGCAAAGCACTAGCGCTTTTCTTCTGGAATATGTCGACGCTCCCACATGTCTCTTGTCAACCTGTTAACGAAGAAAATGCATACATAAGAGCACTCCAAAGTCATAAGATTGAGTAATTTTCAACAGTGTTCTTAACGTGTAATATAAAAGTATTTAAAGATGTAGCTGCAACTTACAAAAATACGAAATATCCACTCAGTCGTCCACTGTACGTAGATACATTCGGCGTGAAGAATGCTATGTGCACAGCACTAGCGCTTTTCTTCTGGATATATTCCGCCGCTCTCACACGTATCTTGTCAACCTGCTAACGAAGGAAATGCATACAAAAGAGCACTCCAAAGTCATAAGATTGTGTAATTTTCAACAGTGTTCTTAATGTGTAATATAAAAGTATTTAAAGATGTAGCTGCAACTTACATAAATACGAAATATCCACACAGTCGTCCACTGTACGTAGATACATTCGGTGTGAAGAATGCTATGTGCACAGCACTAACGCTTTTCTTCTGGAATATGTCGCCGCTCCCACACGTCTCTTGTCAACCTGTTAACGAAGAAAATGCATACATAAGAGCACTCCAAAGTCATACAATTGTGTAATTTTCAACAGTGTTCTTAATGTGTAATATAAAAGTATTTAAAGATGTAGCTGCAACTTACAAAAATACGAAATATCCACTCAGTCGTCCACTGTACGTAGATACATTCGGTGTGAAGAATTCTATGTGCACAGCACTAGGGCTTTTCTTCTGGAATATGTCGCCGCTCCCACACGTCTCTTGTCAACCTGTTAACGAAGAAAATGCATACATAATTGCACTCCAAAGTCATAAGATTGTGTAATTTTCAACAGTGTTCTTAATGTGTAATATAAAAGTATTTAAAGATGTAGCTGCAACTTACAAAAATACAAAATATCCACTCAGTCGTCCATTGTACGTAGATACATTCGGTGTCAAGAATGCTATGTGCACAGCACCAGCGCTTTTCTTCTGGATTATGTCGCCGCTGCCACACGTCTCTTGTCAACCTGCTAACGAAGAAAATGCATACATAAGAGCACTCCAAAGTCATAAGATTGTGTAATTTTCAACAGTGTTCTTAATGTGTAATATAAAAGTATATAAAGATGTAGCTGCAACTTACAAAAATACGAAATATCCACTCAGTCGTCCACTGTACGTAGATACATTCGGTGTGAAGAATGCTATGTGCACAGCACTAGCGCTTTTCTTCTGGAATATGTCGCCACTCCCACACGTCTCTTGTCAACCTGTTAACGAAGAAAATGCATACATAAGAGCACTCCAAAGTCATAAGATTGAGTAATTTTCAACAGTGTTCTTAACGTGTAATATAAAAGTATTTAAAGATGTAGTTGCAACTTACAAAAATACGAAATATCCACTCAGTCGTCCACTGTACGTAGATACATTCGGCGTGAAGAATGCTATGTGCACAGCACTAGCGCTTTTCTTCTGGAATATTCCGCCGCTCCCACACGTCTCTTGTCAACCTGCTAACGAAGAAAATGCATACATAAGAGCACTCCAAAGTCATAAGATTGTGTAATTTTCAACAGTGTTCTTAATGTGTAATATAAAAGTATATTAAGATGTAGCTGCAACTTACAAAAATACGAAATATCCACTCAGTCGTCCACTGTACGTAGATACATTCGGTGTGAAGAATGCTATGTGCACAGCACTAGCGCTTTTCTTCTAGAATATGTCGCCGCTCCCACACGTCTCTTGTCAACCTGATAACGAAGAAAATGCATACATGAGAGCACTCCAAAGTCATACGATTGTGTAATTTTCAACAGTGTTCTTAATGTGTAATATAAAAATATTTAAAGATGTAGCTGCAACTTACAAAAATACCAAATATCCACTCAGTCGTCCACTGTACGTAGATACATTCGGTGTCAAGAATGCTATGTGCACAGCACTAGCGCTTTTCTTCTAGAATATGACGCCGCTCCACACGTCTCTTGTCAACCTGCTAACGAAGAAAATGCATACATCAGAGCACTCCAAAGTCATAAGATTGTGTAATTTTCAACAGTGTTCTTAATGTGTAATATAAAAGTATTTAAAGATGTAGCTGCAACTTACAAAAATATGAAATATCCACTCAGTCGGCCACTGTACGTAGATACATTCGGTGTAAAGAATTCTATGTGCACATCACTAGCGCTTTTCTTCTAGAATATGTCGCCGCCCCCACACGTCTCTTGTCAACCTGTTAACGAAGAAAATGCATACATAAGAGCACTCCAAAGTCATAAGATTGTGTAATTTTCAACAGTGTTCTTAATGTGTAATATAAAAGTATTTAAAGATGTAGCTGCAACTTCCAAAAATACCAAATATCCACTCAGTCGTCCACTGTGCGTAGATATATTCGGTGTGAAGAATGCTATGTGCACAGCACTAGCGCTTTTCTTCTAGAATTTGACGCCACTCCACACGTCTGTTGTCAACCTGCTAACGAAGAAAATGCATACATCAGAGCACTCCAAAGTCATAAGATTGTGTAATTTTCTACAGTGTTGTTAATGTGTAATATAAAAGTATTTAAAGATGTAGCTGCAACTTACAAAAATACGAAAAATCCACTCAGTCGTCCACTGTACGTAGATACATTCGTTGTGAAGAATGCTATGTGCACAGCACTAGCGCTTTTCTTCTGGAATATGACGCCGCTCCACATGTCTCTTGTCAACCTGCTAACGAAGAAAATGCATACACAAGAGCACTCCAAAGTCATAAGATTGTGTAATTTTCAACAGTGTTCTTAATGTGTAATATAAAAGTATTTAAAGATGTAGCTGCAACTTACAAAAATACGAAATATCCACTCAGTCGTCCACTGTACGTAGATACATTCGGTGTCAAGAATACTATGTGCACAGCAGTAGCGCTTTTCTTCTAGAATATGTCGCCGCTCCCACACGTCTCTTGTCAACCTGATAACGAAGAAAATGCGTACATAAGGGCACTCCAAAGTCATAAGATTGTGTAATTTTCAACAGTGTTCTTAATGTGTAATATAAAAGTATTAAAATATGTAGCTGCAACTTACAAAAATACGAAATATCCACTCAGTCGTCCACTGTACGTAGATACATTCGGTGTGAAGAATGCTATGTGCACAGCACTAGCACTTTTCTTCTAGAATATGACGCCGCTCCACACGTCTCTTGTCAACCAGCTAACGAAGAAAATGCATACATAAGAGCACTCCAAAGTCATAAGATTGTGTAATTTTCAACACTGTTCTTAATGTGTAATATAAAAGTATTTAAAGATGTAGCTGAAACTTATAAAAATACGAAATATCCACTCAGTCGTCCACTGTACGTAGATACATTCGGAGTGAAGAATGCTATGTGCACAGCACTAGCGCTTTTCTTCTAGAATATGTCGCCGCTCCCACACATCTCTTGTCAACCTGATAACGAAGAAAATGCATACATAAGGGCACTCTAAAGTCATAAGATTGTGTAATTTTCAACAGTGTTCTTAATGTGTAATATAAAAGTATGTAAAGATGTAGCTGCAACTTATATAAATACGAAATATCCACTCAGTCGTCCACTGTACGTAGATACATTCGGAGTGAAGAATGCTATGTGCACAGCACTAGCGCTTTTCTTCTAGAATATGTCGCCGCTCCCACACGTCTCCTGTCAACCTGCTAACGAAGAAAATGCATACATAAGAGCACTCCAAAGTCATAAGATTGTGTAATTTTCAACAGTGTTCTTAATGTGTAATATAAAAGTATTTAAAGACGTATCTGCAACTTACAAAAATACGAAATATCCACTCAGTCGCCCACTGTACGTAGATACATTCCGTGTGAAGAATGCTATATGCACAGCACTAGCGCCTTTCTTCTAGAATATGACGCCGCTCCACACGTCACCTGTCAACCTGCTAACGAAGAAAATGCATACATAAGAGCACTCCAAAGTCATAAGATTGTGTAATTTTCAACAGTGTTCTTAATGTGTAATATAAAAGTATTTAAAGATGTAGCTGCAACTTACAAAAATACGAAAAATCCACTCAGTCGTCCACTGTACGTAGATACATTCGTTGTGAAGAATGCTATGTGCACAGCACTAGCGCTTTTCTTCTAGAATATGACGCCGCTCCACACGTCTCTTGTCAACCTGCTAACGAAGAGAATGCATATATAAGAGCACTCCAAAGTCATAAGATTGTGTAATTTTCAACAGTGTTCTTAATGTGTAATATAAAAGTATTTAAAGATGTAGCTGCAACTTACAAAAATACGAAAAATCCACTCAGTCGCCCACTGTACGTAGATACATTCGTTGTGAAGAATGCTATATGCACAGCACTAGCGCTTTTCTTCTAGAATATGACGCCGCTCCACACGTCTCTTGTCAACCTGCTAACGAAGAAAATGCATACATAAGAGCACTCCAAAGTCATAAGATTGTGTAATTTTCAACAGTGTTCTTAATGTGTAATATAAAAGTATTTAAAAATGTAGCTGCAACTTATATAAATTCGAAATATCGACTCAGTCGTCCACTGTACATAGATACATTCGGAGTGAAGAATGCTATGTGCACAGCACTAGCGCTTTTCTTCTAGAATATGTCGCCGCTCCCACACGTCTCTTGTCATCCTGTTAACGAAGAAAATGCATACATAAGAGCACTCCAAAGTCATAAGATTGTGTAATTTTCAACAGTGTTCTTAATGTGTAATATAAAACTATTTAAAGATGTAGCTGCAACTTACAAAAATACGAAATATCCACTCAGTCGTCCACTGTACGTAGATACATTCGGTGTGAAGAATGCTATGTGCACAGCACTAGCGCTTTTCTTCTAGAATATGACGCCACTCCACACGTCTCTTGTCAACCTGCTAACGAAGAAAATGCATACATAAGAGCACTCCAAAGACATAAGATTGTGTAATTTTCAACAGTGTTCTTAATGTGTAATATAAAAGTATTTAAAGATGTAGCTGCAACTTACAAAAATACGAAATATCCACTCAGTCGTCCACTGTACGTAGATACATTCGGTGTGAAGAATGCTATGTGCACAGCACTAGCGCTTTTCTTCTAGAATATGACGCCGCTCCACACGTCTCTTGTCAACCTGGTAACGAAGAAAATGCATATATAAGAGCACTCCAAAGTCATAAGATTGTGTAATTTTCAACAGTGTTCTTAATGTGTAATATAAAAGTATTTAAAGATGTAGCTGCAACTTTCAAAAATACGAAATATCCACTCAGTCGTCCACTGTACGTAGATACATTCGGTGTGAAGAATGCTATGTGCACAGCACTAGCGCTTTTCTTCTAGAATATGTCGCCGCTCCCACACGTCTCTTGTCAACCTGCTAACGAAGAAAATGAATACATCAGAGCACTCCAAAGTCATAAGATTGTGTAATTTTCAACAGTGTTCTTAATGTGTAATATAAAAGTATTTAAAGATGTAGCTGCAACTTACAAAAATACGAAATATCCACTCAGTCGTCCACTGTACGTAGATACATTCGGTGTGAAGAATGCTATGTGCACAGCACTAGCGCTTTTCTTCTAGAATATGTCGCCGCTCCCACACGTCTCTTGTCAAACTGCTAACGAAGAAAATGCATACATAAGAGCACTCCAAAGTCATAAGATTGTGTAATTTTCAACAGTGTTCTTAATGTGTAATATAAAAGTATTTAAAGATGTAGCTGCAACTTATAAAAATACGAAATATCCACTCAGTCGTCCACTGTACATAGATACATTCGGAGTGAAGAATGCTATGTGCACAGCACTAGCGCTTTTCTTCTAGAATATGTCGCCGCTCCCACACGTCTCTTGTCAACCTGCTAACGAAGAAAATGCATACATAAGAGCACTCCAAAATCATAAGATTGTGTAATTTTCAACAGTGTTCTTAATGTGTAATATAAAAGTATTTAAAGATGTAGCTGCAACTTACAAAAATACGAAATATCCACTCAGTCGTCCACTGTACGTAGATACATTCGGTGTGAAGAATGCATGTGCACAGCACTAGCGCTTTTCTTCTAGAATGTGTCGCCGCTCCCACACGTCTCTTGTCAACCTGCTAACGAAGAAAATACATACATAAGAGCACTTCAAAGTCATAAGATTGTGTAATTTTCAACAGTGTTCTTAATGTGTAATATAAAAGTATTTAAAGATGTAGCTGCAACTAACAAAAATACGAAATATCCACTCAGTCGTCCACTGTACGTAGATACATTCGGTATCAAGAATGCTATGTGCACAGCAGTAGCGCTTTTCTTCTAGAATATGTCGCCGCTCCCACACGTCTCTTGTCAACCTGATAACGAAGAAAATGCGTACATAAGGGCACTCCAAAGTCATAAGATTGTGTAATTTTCAACAGTGTTCTTACTGTGTAATATAAAAGTATTTAAAGATGTAGCTGCAACTTACAAAAATACGAAATATCCACTCAGTCGTCCTATGTACGTAGATACATTCGGTGTCAAGAATGCTATGTGCACGGCACTAGCGCTTTTCTTCTAGAATATGACGCCGATCCACACGTCTCTTGTCAACCTGCTAACGAAGAAAATGCATACATATGAGCACTCCAAAGTCATAAGATTGTGTAATTTTCAACAGTGTTCCTAATGTGTAATATAAAAGTATTTAAAGATGTAGCTGCAACTAAAAAAATACGAAATATCCACTCAGTCGTCCACTGTACGTAAATACATTCGGTTTCAAGAATGCTATGTGCACAGCACTAGCGCTTTTCTTCTAGAATGTGTCGCCGCTCCCACACGTCTCTTGTCAACCTGCTAACGAAGAAAATGCATACATCAGAGCACTCCAAAGTCATAAGATTGTGTAATTTTCAACAGTGTTCTTAATGTGTAATATAAACGTATTTAAAGATGTAGCTGCAACTTACAAGAATACGAAATATCCACTCAGTCATCCACTGTATGTAGATACATTCGGTGTGAAGAATGCTATGTGCACAGCACTAGCGCTTTTCTTCTAGAATGTGTCGCCGCTCCCACACGTCTCTTGTCAACCTGCTAACGAAGAAAATGCATACATAAGAGCACTCCAAAGTCATAAGATTGTGTAATTTTCAACAGTGTTCTTAATGTGTAATATAACAGTATTTAAAGATGTAGCTGCAACTTTCAAAAATACGAAATATCCACTCAGTCGTCCACTGTACGTAGATACATTCGGTGTGAAGAATGCTATGTGCACAGCACTAGCGCTTTTCTTCTAGAATATGACGCCGCTCCACACGTCTCTTGTCAACCTGCTAACGAAGAAAATGCATACATAAGAGCGCTCCAAAGACATAAGATTGTGTAACTTTCAACAGTGTTCTTAATGTGTAATATAAAAGTATTTAAAGATGTAGCTGCAACTTACAAAAATACGAAATATCCACTCAGTCGTCCATTGTACGTAGATACATTCGGTGTGAAGAATGCTATGTGCACAGCACTAGCGCTTTTCTTCTAGAACATGACGCCGCTCCAAACATCTCTTGTCAACCTGCTAACGAAGAAAATGCATACATAAGAGCACTCCAAAGTCATAAGATTGTGTAATTTTCAACAGTGTTCTTAATGTGTAATATAAAAGTATTTAAAGATGTAGCTGCAACTTACAAAAATACGAAATATCCATTCAGTCGTCCACTGTACGTAGATACATTCGGTGTGAAGAATGCTATGTGCACAGCACTAGCGCTTTTCTTCTAGAATATGACGCCGCTCCACACGTCTCTTGTCATCCTGCTAACGAAGAAAGTGCATACATAAGAGCACTCCAAAGTCATAAGATTGTGTAATTTTCAACAGTGTTCTTAATGTGTAATATAAAAGTATTTAAAGATGTGGCTGCAACTTATAAAAATACGAAATATCCACTCAGTCGTCCACTGTACATAGATACATTTTGAGTGAAGAATGCTATGTGCACAGCACTAGCGCTTTTCTTCTAGAATATGTCGCCGCTCCCACACGTATCTTGTCAACCTGCAAACGAAGAAAATGAATACATAAGAGCACTCCAAAGTCATAAGATTATGTAATTTTCAACACTGTTCTTAATGTGTAATATAAAGGTATTTAAAGATGTAGCTGCAACTTACGAAATTACGAAACATCCACTCAGTCGTCCACTGTACGTAGATACATTCGGTGTGAAGAATGCTATGTGCACAGCACTAGCGCATTTCTTCAAGAATATGTCGCCGCTCCCACACGTCTCTTGTCATCCTGCTAACGAAGAAAGTGCATACATAAGAGCACTCCAAAGTCATAAGATTGTGTAATTTTCAACAGTGTTCTTAATGTGTAATATAAAAGTATTTAAAGATGAAGCTGCAACTAACAAAAATACGAAATATCCACTCAGTCGTCCACTGTACGTAGATACATTGGGGTTCAAGAATGCTATGTGCACAGCAGTAGCGCTTTTCTTCTAGAATATGTCGCCGCTAACACACGTCTCTTGTCAACCTGCTAACGAAGAAAATGCATACATAAGAGCACTCCAAAGTCATAAGATTGTGTAATTTTCAACACTGTTCTTAATGTGTAATATAAAGGTATTTAAAGATGTAGCTGCAACTTACGAAATTACGAAATATCCACTCAGTCGTCCACTGTACGTAGATACATTCGGTGTGAAGAATGCTATGTGCACAGCACTAGCGCATTTCTTCAAGAATATGTCGCCGCTCCCACACGTCTCTTGTCAACCTGCTAACGAAGAAAATGCATACATAAGAGCACTCCAAAGTCATAAGATTGTGTAATTTTCAACAGTGTTCTTAATGTGTAATATAAAAGTATTTAAAGATGTAGCTGCAACTAACAAAAATACTAAATATCCACTCAGTCGTCCACTGTACGTAGATACATTCGGTTTCAAGAATGCTATGTGCACAGCAGTAGCGCTTTTCTTCTAGAATATGTCGCCGCTAACACACGTCTCTTGTCAACCTGCTAACGAAGAAAATGCATACATAAGAGCACTCCAAAGTCATAAGATTGTGTAATTTTCAACAGTGTTCTTAATGTGTAATATAAAAGTATTTAAAGATGTAGCTGCAACTTACAAAAATACGAAATATCCACTCAGTCGTCCACTGTACGTAGATACATTCGGTGTGAAGAATGCTATGTGCACAGCACTAGCGCTTTTCTTCTAGAGTATGACGCCGCTCCACACGTCTCTTGTCAACCTGCTAACGAAGAAAATGCATACATAATTGCACTTCAAAGTCATAAGATTGTGTAATTTTCAACAGTGTTCTTAATGTGTAATATAAAAGTATTTAAAGATGTAGCTGCAACTTACAAAAATACGAAAAATCCACTCAGTCGTCCACTGTACGTAGATACATTCGGTGTGAAGAATGCTATGTGCACAGCACTAGCGCTTTTCTTCTAGAATATGACTGCGCTCCACACGTCTCTTGTCAACCTGCTAACGAAGAAAATGCATATATAAGAGCACTCCAAAGTCATAAGATTGTGTAATTTTCAACAGTGTTCTTAATGTGTAATATAAAAGTATTTAAAGATGTAGCTGCAACTTTCAAAAATACGAAATATCCACTCAGTCGTCCACTGTACGTAGATACATTCGGTGTGAAGAATGCTATGTGCACAGCACTAGCGCTTTTCTTCTAGAATATGTCGCCGCTCCCACACGTCTCTTATCAACCTGCTAACGAAGAAAATGCATACATCAGAGCATTCCAAAGTCATAAGATTGTGTAATTTTCAACAGTGTTCTTAATGTGTAATATAAAAGTATTTAAAGATGTAGCTGCAACTTATAAAAATACGAAATATCCACTCAGTCGTCCACTGTACATAGATACATTCGGAGTGAAGAATGCTATGTGCACAGCACTAGCGCTTTTCTTCTAGAATATGTCGCCGCTCCCACACGTCTCTTGTCAACCTGCTAACGAAGAAAATGCATACATAAGAGCACTCCAAAGTCATAAGATTGTGTAATTTTCAACAGTGTTCTTAATGTGTAATATAAAAGTATTTAAAGATGTAGCTGCAACTAACAAAAATACGAAATATCCACTCAGTCGTCCACTGTACGTAGATACATTCGGTGTGAAGAATGCTATATGCACAGCACTAGCGCTTTTCTTCTAGAATATAACGCCGCTCCACACGTCTCTTGTCAACCTGCTAACGAAGAAATTGCATACATAAGAGCACTCCAAAGTCATAAGATTGTGTAATTTTCAACAGTGTTCTTAATGTGTAACATAAAAGTATTTAAAGATGAAGCTGCAACTTATAAAAATACGAAATATCCACTCAGTCGTCCACTGTACATAGATACATTCGGAGTTAAGAATGCTATGTGCACAGCACTAGCGCTTTGCTTCTAGAATATGTCGCCGCTCCCACACGTCTCTTGTCAACCTGCAAACCAAGAAAATGCATACATAAGAGCACTCCAAAATCATAAGATTGTGTAATTTTCAACAGTGTTCTTAATGTGTAATATAAAAGTATTTAAAGATGTAGCTGCAACTTACAAGAATACGAAATATCCACTCAGTCGTCCACTGTAGGTAGATACATTCGGTGTGAAGAATACTATGTGCACAGCACTAGCGCTTTTCTTCCAGAATGTGTCGCCGCTCCCACACGTCTCTTGTCATCCTGATAACGAAGAAAATGCATACATAAGAGCACTCCAAAGTCATAAGATTGTGTAATTTTCAACAGTGTTCATAATGTGTAATATAAAAGTATTTAAAGATGTAGCTGCAACTAACAAAAATACGAAATATCCACTCAGTCGTACACTGTACGTAGATACATTCGGTTTCAAGAATGCTATGTGCACAGCAGTAGAGCTTTTCTTCTAGAATATGTCGCCGCTAACACACGTCTCTTGTCAACCTGCTAACGAAGAAAATGCATACATAAGAGCACTCCAAAGTCATAAGATTGTGTAATTTTCAACAGTGTTCTTAATGTGTAATATAAAAGTATTTAAAGATGTAGCTGCAACTTACAAAAATACGAAATATCCACTCAGTCGTCCACTGTACGTAGATACATTCGGTGTGAAGAATGCTATGTGCACAGCACTAGCGCTTTTCTTCTAGAGTATGACGCCGCTCCACACGTCTCTTGTCAACCTGATAACGAAGAAAATGCATACATAAGAGCACTCCAAAGTCATAAGATTGTGTAATTTTCAACAGTGTTCTTAATGTGTAATATAAAAGTATTTAAAGATGTAGCTGCAACTTACAAAAATACGAAATATCCACTCAGTCGTCCACTGTACGTAGATACATTCGGTGTGAAGAATGCTATGTGCACAGCACTAGCGCTTCTCTTCTAGAATATGACTGCGCTCCACACGTCTCTTGTCAACCTGCTAACGAAGAAAATGCATATATAAGAGCACTCCAAAGTCATAAGATTGTGTAATTTTCAACAGTGTTCTTAATGTGTAATATAAAAGTATTTAAAGATGTAGCTGCAACTTTCAAAAATACGAAATATCCACTCAGTCGTCCACTGTACGTAGATACATTCGGTGTGAAGAATGCTATGTGCACAGCACTAGCGCTTTTCTTCTAGAATATGTCGCCGCTCCCACACGTCTCTTATCAACCTGCTAACGAAGAAAATGCATACATAAGAGCACTCCAAAGTCATAAGATTTTGTAATTTTCAACAGTGTTCTTAATGTGTAATATAAAGGTATTTAAAGACATAGCTGCAACTTACAAAAATACGAAATATCCGCTCAGTCGTCCACTGTACGTAGATACATTCGGTGTGAAGAATGCTATGTGCACAGCACTAGCGCTTTTCTTCTAGAATATGTCGCCGCTCCCACACGTCTCTTGTCTACCTGCTAACGAAGAAAATGCATACATAAGAGCATTCCAAAATCATAAGATTGTGTAATTTTCAACAGTGTTCTTAATGTGTAATATAAAAGTATTTGAAGATGTAGCTGCAACTTACAAAAATACGAAATATCCACTCAGTCGTCCACTGTACGTAGATACATTCGGTGTGAAGAATGCTATGTGCACAGCACTAGCGCTTTTCTTCTAGAATGTGTCGCCGCTCCCACACGTCACTTGTCAACCTGCTAACGAAGAAAATGCATATATAAGAGCACTCCAAAGTCATAAGATTGTGTAATTTTCAACAGTGTTCTTAATGTGTAATATAAAAGTATTTAAAGCTGTAGCTGCAACTTACAAAAATACGAAATATCCACTCAGTCGTCCACTGTACGTAGATACATTCGGTGTGAAGAATGCTATATGCACAGCACTAGCGCTTTTCTTCTAGAATATAACGCCGCTCCACACGTCTCTTGTCAACTTGCTAACGAAGAAAATGCATACATAAGAGCACTCCAAAGTCATAAGATTGTGTAATTTTCAACAGTGTTCTTAATGTGTAATATAAAAGTATTTAAAGATGTAGCTGCAACTTACAAAAATACGAAATATCCACTCAGTCGTCCACTGTACGTAGATACATTCGGTGTGAAGAATGCTATGTGCACAGCACTAGCGCTTTTCTTCTAGAACATGACGCCGCTATACACGTCTCTTCTCAACATGCTAACGAAGAAAATGCATACATAAGAGAAATCGAAAGTCGTAAGATTGTGTAATTTTCAACAGTGTTCTTAATGTGTAATATAAAAGTATTTAAAGATGTAGCTGCAACTTACAAGAATACGAAATATCCACTCAGTCGTCCACTGTACGTAGATACATTCGGTGTGAAAAATGCTATGTGCACAGCACTAGCGCTTTTCTTCTAGAATGTGTCGCCGCTCCCACACGTCTCTTGTCAACCTGCTAACGAAGAAAATGCATACATAAGAGCACTCCAAAGTCATAAGATTGTGTAATTTTCAACAGTGTTCTTAATGTGTAATATAAAAGTATTTAAAGATGTAGCTGCAACTAAAAAAAATACGAAATATCCACTCAGTCGTCCACTGTACGTAGATACATTCGGTGTCAAGAATGCTATGTGCACAGCAGTAGCGCTTTTCCTCTAGAATATGTCGCCGCTCCCACACGTATCTTGTCAACCTGATAACGAAGAAAATGCATACATAAGGGCACTCCAAAGTCATAAGATTGTGTAATTTTCAACAGTGTTCCTAATGTGTAATATAAAAGTATTTAAAGATGTAGCTGCAACTTACAAAAATACGAATTATCCACTCAGTCGTCCTATGTACGTAGATACATTCGGTGTCAAGAATGCTATGTGCACAGCACTAGCGCTTTTCTTCTAGAATATGTCGCCGCTCCACACGTCTCTTGTCAACCTGCTAACGAAGAAAATGCATACATAAGAGCACTCCAAAGTCAAATAATTGAGTAATTATCAACAGTGTTCTTAATGTGTAATATAAAAGTATTTAAAGATGTAGCTGCAACTTATAAAAATACGAAATATCCACTCAGTCGTCCACTGTACATAGATACATTCGGAGTGAAGAATGTTATGTGCACAGCACTAGCGCTTTTCTTCTAGAATATGTCGCCGCTCCCACACGTCTCTTGTCAACCTGCTAACGAAGAAAATGCATACATGAGGGCACTCCAAAGTCATAAGATTGTGTAATTTTCAACAGTGTTCTTAATGTGTAATATAAAAGTATGTATAGATGTAGCTGCAACTTACGAAATTACGAAATATCCACTCAGTCGTCCACTGTACGTAGATACATTCGGTGTGAAGAATGCTATGTGCACAGCACTAGCGTATTACTTCTGGAATATGTAGCCGCTCCCACACGTCTCTTGTCAACCTGCTAACGAAGAAAATGCATACATAAGAGCACTCCAAAGTCATAAGATTGTGTAATTTTTAACAGTGTTCTTAATGTGTAATATAAAAGTATTTAAAGATGTAGCTGCAACTTACGAAATTACGAAATATCCACTCAGTCGTCCACTGTACGTAGATACATTCGGTGTGAAGAATGCTATGTGCACAGCACTAGCGCTTTTCTTCTAGAACATGACGCCGCTATACATGTCTCTTGTCAACATGCTAACGAAGAAAATGCATACATAAGAGCGCTCCAAAGTCATAAGATTGTGTAATTTTCAACAGTGTTCTTAATGTGTAATATAAAAGTATTTAAAGATGTAGCTGCAACTTACAAAAATACGAAATATCCACTCAGTCGTCCACTGTACGTAGATACATTCGGCGTGAAGAATGCTATGTGCACAGCACTAGCGCTTTTCTTCTAGAATATGTCGCCGCTCCCACACGTCTCTTGTCAACCTGCTAACGAAGAAAATGCATACATAAGAGCACTCCAAAGTCATAAGATTGTGTAATTTTCAACAGTGTTCTTAATGTGTAATATAAAAGTATTTAAAGATGTAGCTGCAACTTACAAAAATACGAAAAATCCACTCAGTCGTCCACTGTACGTAGATACATTCGGTGTGAAGAATGCTATGTGCACAGCACTAGCGCTTTTCTTCTAGAATATGTCGCCGCTCCCAGACGTCTCTTGTCAACCTGCTAACGAAGAAAATGCATACATAAGAGCACTCCAAAGTCATAAGATTGTGTAATTTTCAACAGTGTTCTTAATGTGTAATATCAAAGTATTTAAAGATGTAGCTGCAACTTACAAAAATACGAAATATCCACTGAGTCGTTAACTGTACGTAGATACATTCGGTGTGAAGAATGCTATATGCACAGCACTAGCGCTTTTCTTCTAGAATATGTCGCCGCTCCCACACGTCTCTTGTCAACCTGCTAACGAAGAAAATGCATACATAAGAGCACTCCAAAGTCATAAGATTGTGTAATTTTCAACAGTGTTCTTAATGTGAAATATAAAAGTATTTAAAGATGTAGCTGCAACTTACAAAAATACGAAATATCCACTCAGTCGTCCACTGTACGTAGATACATTCAGTGTGAAGAATGCTATGTGCACAGCACTAGCGCTTTTCTTCTAGAACATGACGCCGCTATACACGTCTCTTCTCAACATGCTAACGAATAAAATGCATTCACAAGAGCACTCCAAAGTCATAAGATTGTGTAATTTTCAACAGTGTTCTTAATGTGTAATATAAAAGTATTTAAAGATGTAGCTGCAACTTACAAGAATACGAAATATCCACTCAGTCGTCCACTGTACGTAGATACATTCGGTGTGAAGAATGCTATGTGCACAGCACTAGCGCTTTTCTTCTAGAATGTGTCGCCGCTCCCACACGTCTCTTGTCAACCTGCTAACGAAGAAAATGCATACATAAGAGCACTCCAAAGTCATAAGATTGTGTAATTTTCAACAGTGTTCTTAATGTGTGATATAAAAGTATTTAATGATGTAGCTGCAACTTACAAAAATACGAAATATCCACTCAGTCGTCCACTGTACGTAGATACATTCGGTGTCAAGAATGCTATGTGCACAGCAGTAGCGCTTTTCTTCTAGAATATGTCGCCGCTCCCACACGTCTCTTGTCAACCTGATAACGAAGAAAATGCATACATAAGGGCATTCCAAAGTCATAAGATTGTGTAATTTTCAACAGTGTTCTTAATGTGTAATATAAAAGTATTTAAAGATGTAGCTGCAACTTACAAAAATACGAAATATCCACTCAGTCGTCCTATGTACGTAGATACATTCGGTGTCAAGAATGCTATGTGCACAGCACTAGCGCTTTTCTTCTAGAATATGACGCCGCTCCACACGTCTCTTGTCAACCTGCTAACGAAGAAAATGCATACATAAGAGCACTCCAAAGTCAAAAGATTGAGTAATTTTCAACAGTGTTCTTAATGTGTAATATAAAAGTATTTAAAGATAAAGCTGCAACTTATAAAAATACTAAATATCCACTCAGTCGTCCACTGTACGTAGATACATTCGGAGTGAAGAATGTTATGTGCACAGCACTAGCGCTTTCCTTCTAGAATATGTCGCCGCTCCCACACGTCTCTTGTCAACCTGCTAACGAAGAAAATGCATACATAAGAGCACTCCAAAGTCATAAGATTGTGTAATTTTCAACAGTGTTCTTAATGTGTAATATAAAAGTATTTAAAGATGTAGCTGCAACTAAAAAAATACGAAATATCCACTCAGTCGTCCACTGTACGTAAATACATTCGGTTTCAAGAATGCTATGTGCACAGCACTAGCGCTTTTCTTCTAGAATGTGTCGCCGCTCCCACACGTCTCTTGTCAACCTGCTAACGAAGAAAATGCATACATAAGAGCACTCCAAAGTCATAAGATTGTGCAATTTTCAACAGTGTTCTTAATGTGTAATATAAACGTATTTAAAGATGTAGCTGCAACTTACAAGAATACGAAATATCCACTCAGTCATCCACTGTATGTAGATACATTCGGTGTGAAGAATGCTATGTGCACAGCACTAGCGCTTTTCTTCTAGAATGTGTCGCCGCTCCCACACGTCTCTTGTCAACCTGCTAACGAAGAAAATGCATACATAAGAGCACTCCAAAGTCATAAGATTGTGTAATTTTCAACAGTGTTCTTAATGTGTAATATAACAGTATTTAAAGATGTAGCTGCAACTTTCAAAAATACGAAATATCCACTCAGTCGTCCACTGTACGTAGATACATTCGGTGTGAAGAATGCTATGTGCACAGCACTAGCGCTTTTCTTCTAGAATATGACGCCGCTCCACACGTCTCTTGTCAACCTGCTAACGAAGAAAATGCATACATAAGAGCGCACCAAAGACATAAGATTGTGTAACTTTCAACAGTGTTCTTAATGTGTAATATAAAAGTATTTAAAGATGTAGCTGCAACTTACAAAAATACGAAATATCCACTCAGTCGTCCATTGTACGTAGATACATTCGGTGTGAAGAATGCTATGTGCACAGCACTAGCGCTTTTCTTCTAGAACATGACGCCGCTCCAAACATCTCTTGTCAACCTGCTAACGAAGAAAATGCATACATAAGAGCACTCCAAAGTCATAAGATTGTGTAATTTTCAACAGTGTTCTTAATGTGTAATATAAAAGTATTTAAAGATGTAGCTGCAACTTACAAAAATACGAAATATCCATTCAGTCGTCCACTGTACGTAGATACATTCGGTGTGAAGAATGCTATGTGCACAGCACTAGCGCTTTTCTTCTAGAATATGACGCCGCTCCACACGTCTCTTGTCATCCTGCTAACGAAGAAAGTGCATACATAAGAGCACTCCAAAGTCATAAGATTGTGTAATTTTCAACAGTGTTCTTAATGTGTAATATAAAAGTATTTAAAGATGTGGCTGCAACTTATAAAAATACGAAATATCCACTCAGTCGTCCACTGTACATAGATACATTTTGAGTGAAGAATGCTATGTGCACAGCACTAGCGCTTTTCTTCTAGAATATGTCGCCGCTCCCACACGTCTCTTGTCAACCTGCAAACGAAGAAAATGAATACATAAGAGCACTCCAAAGTCATAAGATTGTGTAATTTTCAACACTGTTCTTAATGTGTAATATAAAGGTATTTAAAGATGTAGCTGCAACTTACGAAATTACGAAATATCCACTCAGTCGTCCACTGTACGTAGATACATTCGGTGTGAAGAATGCTATGTGCACAGCACTAGCGCATTTCTTCAAGAATATGTCGCCGCTCCCACACGTCTCTTGTCATCCTGCTAACGAAGAAAGTGCATACATAAGAGCACTCCAAAGTCATAAGATTGTGTAATTTTCAACAGTGTTCTTAATGTGTAATATAAAAGTATTTAAAGATGAAGCTGCAACTAACAAAAATACGAAATATCCACTCAGTCGTCCACTGTACGTAGATACATTGGGGTTCAAGAATGCTATGTGCACAGCAGTAGCGCTTTTCTTCTAGAATATGTCGCCGCTAACACACGTCTCTTGTCAACCTGCTAACGAAGAAAATGCATACATAAGAGCACTCCAAAGTCATAAGATTGTGTAATTTTCAACACTGTTCTTAATGTGTAATATAAAGGTATTTAAAGATGTAGCTGCAACTTACGAAATTACGAAATATCCACTCAGTCGTCCACTGTACGTAGATACATTCGGTGTGAAGAATGCTATGTGCACAGCACTAGCGCATTTCTTCAAGAATATGTCGCCGCTCCCACACGTCTCTTGTCAACCTGCTAACGAAGAAAATGCATACATAAGAGCACTCCAAAGTCATAAGATTGTGTAATTTTCAACAGTGTTCTTAATGTGTAATATAAAAGTATTTAAAGATGTAGCTGCAACTAACAAAAATACTAAATATCCACTCAGTCGTCCACTGTACGTAGATACATTCGGTGTGAAGAATGCTATGTGCACAGCACTAGCGCTTTTCTTCTAGAGTATGACGCCGCTCCACACGTCTCTTGTCAACCTGCTAACGAAGAAAATGCATACATAAGAGCACTCCAAAGTCATAAGATTGTGTAATTTTCAACAGTGTTCTTAATGTGTAATATAAAAGTATTTAAAGATGTAGCTGCAACTTACAAAAATACGAAATATCCACTCAGTCGTCCACTGTATGTAGATACATTCGGTGTGAAGAATGCTATGTGCACAGCACTAGCGCTTTTCTTCTAGAATATGACTGCGCTCCACACGTCTCTTGTCAACCTGCTAACGAAGAAAATGCATATATAAGAGCACTCCAAAGTCATAAGATTGTGTAATTTTCAACAGTGTTCTTAATGTGTAATATAAAAGTATTTAAAGATGTAGCTGCAACTTTCAAAAATACGAAATATCCACTCAGTCGTCCACTGTACGTAGATACATTCGGTGTGAAGAATGCTATGTGCACAGCACTAGCGCTTTTCTTCTAGAATATGTCGCCGCTCCCACACGTCTCTTATCAACCTGCTAACGAAGAAAATGCATACATCAGAGCATTCCAAAGTCATAAGATTGTGTAATTTTCAACAGTGTTCTTAATGTGTAATATAAAAGTATTTAAAGATGTAGCTGCAACTTATAAAAATACGAAATATCCACTCAGTCGTCCACTGTACATAGATACATTCGGAGTGAAGAATGCTATGTGCACAGCACTAGCGCTTTTCTTCTAGAATATGTCGCCGCTCCCACACGTCTCTTGTCAACCTGCTAACGAAGAAAATGCATACATAAGAGCACTCCAAAGTCATAAGATTGTGTAATTTTCAACAGTGTTCTTAATGTGTAATATAAAAGTATTTAAAGATGTAGCTGCAACTAACAAAAATACGAAATATCCACTCAGTCGTCCACTGTACGTAGATACATTCGGTGTGAAGAATGCTATATGCACAGCACTAGCGCTTTTCTTCTAGAATATAACGCCGCTCCACACGTCTCTTGTCAACCTGCTAACGAAGAAATTGCATACATAAGAGCACTCCAAAGTCATAAGATTGTGTAATTTTCAACAGTGTTCTTAATGTGTAACATAAAAGTATTTAAAGATGTAGCTGCAACTTATAAAAATACGAAATATCCACTCAGTCGTCCACTGTACATAGATACATTCGGAGTTAAGAATGCTATGTGCACAGCACTAGCGCTTTGCTTCTAGAATATGTCGCCGCTCCCACACGTCTCTTGTCAACCTGCAAACCAAGAAAATGCATACATAAGAGCACTCCAAAATCATAAGATTGTGTAATTTTCAACAGTGTTCTTAATGTGTAATATAAAAGTATTTAAAGATGTAGCTGCAACTTACAAGAATACGAAATATCCACTCAGTCGTCCACTGTACGTAGATACATTCGGTGTGAAGAATACTATGTGCACAGCACTAGCGCTTTTCTTCCAGAATGTGTCGCCGCTCCCACACGTCTCTTGTCATCCTGATAACGAAGAAAATGCATACATAAGAGCACTCCAAAGTCATAAGATTGTGTAATTTTCAACAGTGTTCATAATGTGTAATATAAATGTATTTAAAGATGTAGCTGCAACTAACAAAAATACGAAATATCCACTCAGTCGTCCACTGTACGTAGATACATTCGGTTTCAAGAATGCTATGTGCACAGCAGTAGCGCTTTTCTTCTAGAATATGTCGCCGCTAACACACGTCTCTTGTCAACCTGCTAACGAAGAAAATGCATACATAAGAGCACTCCAAAGTCATAAGATTGTGTAATTTTCAACAGTGTTCTTAATGTGTAATATAAAAGTATTTAAAGATGTAGCTGCAACTTACAAAAATACGAAATATCCACTCAGTCGTCCACTGTACGTAGATACATTCGGTGTGAAGAGTGCTATGTGCACAGCACTAGCGCTTTTCTTCTAGAGTATGACGCCGCTCCACACGTCTCTTGTCAACCTGCTAACGAAGAAAATGCATACATAAGAGCACTCCAAAGTCATAAGATTGTGTAATTTTCAACAGTGTTCTTAATGTGTAATATAAAAGTATTTAAAGATGTAGCTGCAACTTACAAAAATACGAAATATCCACTCAGTCGTCCACTGTACGTAGATACATTCGGTGTGAAGAATGCTATGTGCACAGCACTAGCGCTTCTCTTCTAGAATATGACTGCGCTCCACACGTCTCTTGTCAACCTGCTAACGAAGAAAATGCATATATAAGAGCACTCCAAAGTCATAAGATTGTGTAATTTTCAACAGTGTTCTTAATGTGTAATATAAAAGTATTTAAAGATGTAGCTGCAACTTTCAAAAATACGAAATATCCACTCAGTCGTCCACTGTACGTAGATACATTCGGTGTGAAGAATGCTATGTGCACAGCACTAGCGCTTTTCTTCTAGAATATGTCGCCGCTCCCACACGTCTCTTATCAACCTGCTAACGAAGAAAATGCATACATAAGAGCACTCCAAAGTCATAAGATTTTGTAATTTTCAACAGTGTTCTTAATGTGTAATATAAAGGAATTTAAAGACATAGCTGCAACTTACAAAAATACGAAATATCCGCTCAGTCGTCCACTGTACGTAGATACATTCGGTGTGAAGAATGCTATGTGCACAGCACTAGCGCTTTTCTTCTAGAATATGTCGCCGCTCCCACACGTCTCTTGTCTACCTGCTAACGAAGAAAATGCATACATAAGAGCATTCCAAAATCATAAGATTGTGTAATTTTCAACAGTGTTCTTAATGTGTAATATAAAAGTATTTAAAGATGTAGCTGCAACTTACAAAAATACGAAATATCCACTCAGTCGTCCACTGTACGTAGATACATTCGGTGTGAAGAATGCTATGTGCACAGCACTAGCGCTTTTCTTCTAGAATGTGTCGCCGCTCCCACACGTCACTTGTCAACCTGCTAACGAAGAAAATGCATATATAAGAGCACTCCAAAGTCATAAGATTGTGTAATTTTCAACAGTGTTCTTAATGTGTAATATAAAAGTATTTAAAGCTGTAGCTGCAACTAACAAAAATACGAAATATCCACTCAGTCGTCCACTGTACGTAGATACATTCGGTGTGAAGAATGCTATATGCACAGCACTAGCGCTTTTCTTCTAGAATATAACGCCGCTCCACACGTCTCTTGTCAACTTGCTAACGAAGAAAATGCATACATAAGAGCACTCCAAAGTCATAAGATTGTGTAATTTTCAACAGTGTTCTTAATGTGTAATATAAAAGTATTTAAAGATGTAGCTGCAACTTACAAAAATACGAAATATCCACTCAGTCGTCCACTGTACGTAGATACATTCGGTGTGAAGAATGCTATGTGCACAGCACTAGCGCTTTTCTTCTAGAACATGACGCCGCTATACACGTCTCTTCTCAACATGCTAACGAAGAAAATGCATACATAAGAGAAATCGAAAGTCGTAAGATTGTGTAATTTTCAACAGTGTTCTTAATGTGTAATATAAAAGTATTTAAAGATGTAGCTGCAACTTACAAGAATACGAAATATCCACTCAGTCGTCCACTGTACGTAGATACATTCGGTGTGAAAAATGCTATGTGCACAGCACTAGCGCTTTTCTTCTAGAATGTGTCGCCGCTCCCACACGTCTCTTGTCAACCTGCTAACGAAGAAAATGCATACATAAGAGCACTCCAAAGTCATAAGATTGTGTAATTTTCAACAGTGTTCTTAATGTGTAATATAAAAGTATTTAAAGATGTAGCTGCAACTAAAAAAAATACGAAATATCCACTCAGTCGTCCACTGTACGTAGATACATTCGGTGTCAAGAATGCTATGTGCACAGCAGTAGCGCTTTTCCTCTAGAATATGTCGCCGCTCCCACACGTATCTTGTCAACCTGATAACGAAGAAAATGCATACATAAGGGCACTCCAAAGTCATAAGATTGTGTAATTTTCAACAGTGTTCCTAATGTGTAATATAAAAGTATTTAAAGATGTAGCTGCAACTTACAAAAATACGAAATATCCACTCAGTCGTCCTATGTACGTAGATACATTCGGTGTCAAGAATGCTATGTGCACAGCACTAGCGCTTTTCTTCTAGAATATGTCGCCGCTCCACACGTCTCTTGTCAACCTGCTAACGAAGAAAATGCATACATAAGAGCACTCCAAAGTCAAATGATTGAGTAATTATCAACAGTGTTCTTAATGTGTAATATAAAAGTATTTAAAGATGTAGCTGCAACTTATAAAAATACGAAATATCCACTCAGTCGTCCACTGTACATAGATACATTCGGAGTGAAGAATGTTATGTGCACAGCAGTAGCGCTTTTCTTCTAGAATATGTCGCCGCTCCCACACGTCTCTTGTCAACCTGCTAACGAAGAAAATGCATACATAAGGGCACTCCAAAGTCATAAGATTGTGTAATTTTCAACAGTGTTCTTAATGTGTAATATAAAAGTATGTATAGATGTAGCTGCAACTTACGAAATTACGAAATATCCACTCAGTCGTCCACTGTACGTAGATACATTCGGTGTGAAGAATGCTATGTGCACAGCACTAGCGTATTTCTTCTGGAATATGTAGCCGCTCCCACACGTCTCTTGTCAACCTGCTAACGAAGAAAATGCATACATAAGAGCACTCCAAAGTCATAAGATTGTGTACTTTTTAACAGTGTTCTTAATGTGTAATATAAAAGTATTTAAAGATGTAGCTGCAACTTACGAAATTACGAAATATCCACTCAGTCGTCCACTGTACGTAGATACATTCGGTGTGAAGAATGCTATGTGCACAGCACTAGCGCTTTTCTTCTAGAACATGACGCCGCTATACATGTCTCTTGTCAACATGCTAACGAAGAAAATGCATACATAAGAGCGCTCCAAAGTCATAAGATTGTGTAATTTTCAACAGTGTTCTTAATGTGTAATATAAAAGTATTTAAAGATGTAGCTGCAACTTACAAAAATACGAAATATCCACTCAGTCGTCCACTGTACGTAGATACATTCGGCGTGAAGAATGCTATGTGCACAGCACTAGCGCTTTTCTTCTAGAATATGTCGCCGCTCCCACACGTCTCTTGTCAACCTGCTAACGAAGAAAATGCATACATAAGAGCACTCCAAAGTCATAAGATTGTGTAATTTTCAACAGTGTTCTTAATGTGTAATATAAAAGTATTTAAAGATGTAGCTGCAACTTTCAAAAATACGAAATATCCACTCAGTCGTCCACTGTACGTAGATACATTCGGTGTGAAGAATGCTATGTGCACAGCACTAGCGCTTTACTTCTAGAATATGTCGCCGCTCCCACACGTCTCTTATCAACCTGCTAACGAAGAAAATGCATACATCAGAGCATTCCAAAGTCATAAGATTGTGTAATTTTCAACAGTGTTCTTAATGTGTAATATAAAAGTATTTAAAGATGTAGCTGCAACTTATAAAAATACGAAATATCCACTCAGTCGTCCACTGTACATAGATACATTCGGAGTGAAGAATGCTATGTGCACAGCACTAGCGCTTTTCTTCTAGAATATGTCGCCGCTCCCACACGTCTCTTGTCAACCTGCTAACGAAGAAAATGCATACATAAGAGCACTCCAAAGTCATAAGATTGTGTAATTTTCAACAGTGTTCTTAATGTGTAATATAAAAGTATTTAAAGATGTAGCTGCAACTAACAAAAATACGAAATATCCACTCAGTCGTCCACTGTACGTAGATACATTCGGTGTGAAGAATGCTATATGCACAGCACTAGCGCTTTTCTTCTAGAATATAACGCCGCTCCACACGTCTCTTGTCAACCTGCTAACGAAGAAATTGCATACATAAGAGCACTCCAAAGTCATAAGATTGTGTAATTTTCAACAGTGTTCTTAATGTGTAACATAAAAGTATTTAAAGATGTAGCTGCAACTTATAAAAATACGAAATATCCACTCAGTCGTCCACTGTACATAGATACATTCGGAGTTAAGAATGCTATGTGCACAGCACTAGCGCTTTGCTTCTAGAATATGTCGCCGCTCCCACACGTCTCTTGTCAACCTGCAAACCAAGAAAATGCATACATAAGAGCACTCCAAAATCATAAGATTGTGTAATTTTCAACAGTGTTCTTAATGTGTAATATAAAAGTATTTAAAGATGTAGCTGCAACTTACAAGAATACGAAATATCCACTCAGTCGTCCACTGTACGTAGATACATTCGGTGTGAAGAATACTATGTGCACAGCACTAGCGCTTTTCTTCCAGAATGTGTCGCCGCTCCCACACGTCTCTTGTCATCCTGATAACGAAGAAAATGCATACATAAGAGCACTCCAAAGTCATAAGATTGTGTAATTTTCAACAGTGTTCATAATGTGTAATATAAATGTATTTAAAGATGTAGCTGCAACTAACAAAAATACGAAATATCCACTCAGTCGTCCACTGTACGTAGATACATTCGGTTTCAAGAATGCTATGTGCACAGCAGTAGCGCTTTTCTTCTAGAATATGTCGCCGCTAACACACGTCTCTTGTCAACCTGCTAACGAAGAAAATGCATACATAAGAGCACTCCAAAGTCATAAGATTGTGTAATTTTCAACAGCGTTCTTAATGTGTAATATAAAAGTATTTAAAGATGTAGCTGCAACTTACAAAAATACGAAATATCCACTCAGTCGTCCACTGTACGTAGATACATTCGGTGTGAAGAGTGCTATGTGCACAGCACTAGCGCTTTTCTTCTAGAGTATGACGCCGCTCCACACGTCTCTTGTCAACCTGCTAACGAAGAAAATGCATACATAAGAGCACTCCAAAGTCATAAGATTGTGTAATTTTCAACAGTGTTCTTAATGTGTAATATAAAAGTATTTAAAGATGTAGCTGCAACTTACAAAAATACGAAATATCCACTCAGTCGTCCACTGTACGTAGATACATTCGGTGTGAAGAATGCTATGTGCACAGCACTAGCGCTTCTCTTCTAGAATATGACTGCGCTCCACACGTCTCTTGTCAACCTGCTAACGAAGAAAATGCATATATAAGAGCACTCCAAAGTCATAAGATTGTGTAATTTTCAACAGTGTTCTTAATGTGTAATATAAAAGTATTTAAAGATGTAGCTGCAACTTTCAAAAATACGAAATATCCACTCAGTCGTCCACTGTACGTAGATACATTCGGTGTGAAGAATGCTATGTGCACAGCACTAGCGCTTTTCTTCTAGAATATGTCGCCGCTCCCACACGTCTCTTATCAACCTGATAACGAAGAAAATGCATACATAAGAGCACTCCAAAGTCATAAGATTTTGTAATTTTCAACAGTGTTCTTAATGTGTAATATAAAGGTATTTAAAGACATAGCTGCAACTTACAAAAATACGAAATATCCGCTCAGTCGTCCACTGTACGTAGATACATTCGGTGTGAAGAATGCTATGTGCACAGCACTAGCGCTTTTCTTCTAGAATATGTCGCCGCTCCCACACGTCTCTTGTCTACCTGCTAACGAAGAAAATGCATACATAAGAGCATTCCAAAATCATAAGATTGTGTAATTTTCAACAGTGTTCTTAATGTGTAATATAAAAGTATTTAAAGATGTAGCTGCAACTTACAAAAATACGAAATATCCACTCAGTCGTCCACTGTACGTAGATACATTCGGTGTGAAGAATGCTATGTGCACAGCACTAGCGCTTTTCTTCTAGAATGTGTCGCCGCTCCCACACGTCACTTGTCAACCTGCTAACGAAGAAAATGCATATATAAGAGCACTCCAAAGTCATAAGATTGTGTAATTTTCAACAGTGTTCTTAATGTGTAATATAAAAGTATTTAAAGCTGTAGCTGCAACTAACAAAAATACGAAATATCCACTCAGTCGTCCACTGTACGTAGATACATTCGGTGTGAAGAATGCTATATGCACAGCACTAGCGCTTTTCTTCTAGAATATAACGCCGCTCCACACGTCTCTTGTCAACTTGCTAACGAAGAAAATGCATACATAAGAGCACTCCAAAGTCATAAGATTGTGTAATTTTCAACAGTGTTCTTAATGTGTAATATAAAAGTATTTAAAGATGTAGCTGCAACTTACAAAAATACGAAATATCCACTCAGTCGTCCACTGTACGTAGATACATTCGGTGTGAAGAATGCTATGTGCACAGCACTAGCGCTTTTCTTCTAGAATATGTCGCCGCTCCCAGACGTCTCTTGTCAACCTGCTAACGAAGAAAATGCATATATAAGAGCACTCCAAAGTCATAAGATTGTGTAATTTTCAACAGTGTTCTTAATGTGTAATATCAAAGTATTTAAAGATGTAGCTGCAACTTACAAAAATACGAAATATCCACTGAGTCGTTAACTGTACGTAGATACATTCGGTGTGAAGAATGCTATATGCACAGCACTAGCGCTTTTCTTCTAGAATATGTCGCCGCTCCCACACGTCTCTTGTCAACCTGCTAACGAAGAAAATGCATACATAAGAGTACTCCAAAGTCATAAGATTGTGTAATTTTCAACAGTGTTCTTAATGTGAAATATAAAAGTATTTAAAGATGTAGCTGCAACTTCCAAAAATACGAAATATCCACTCAGTCGTCCACTGTACGTAGATACATTCAGTGTGAAGAATGCTATGTGCACAGCACTAGCGCTTTTCTTCTAGAACATGACGCCGCTATACACGTCTCTTCTCAACATGCTAACGAATAAAATGCATTCACAAGAGCACTCCAAAGTCATAAGATTGTGTAAATTTCAACAGTGTTCTTAATGTGTAATATAAAAGTATTTAAAGATGTAGCTGCAACTTACAAGAATACGAAATATCCACTCAGTCGTCCACTGTACGTAGATACATTCGGTGTGAAGAATGCTATGTGCACAGCACTAGCGCTTTTCTTCTAGAATGTGTCGCCGCTCCCACACGTCTCTTGTCAACCTGCTAACGAAGAAAATGCATACATAAGAGCACTCCAAAGTCATAAGATTGTGTAATTTTCAACAGTGTTCTTCATGTGTAATATAAAAGTATTTAAAGATGTAGCTGCAACTAAAAAAAAATACGAAATATCCACTCAGTCGTCCACTGTACGTAGATACATTCGGTGTCAAGAATGCTATGTGCACAGCAGTAGCGCTTTTCTTCTAGAATATGTCGCCGCTCCCACACGTCTCTTGTCAACCTGATAACGAAGAAAATGCATACATAAGGGCATTCCAAAGTCATAAGATTGTGTAATTTTCAACAGTGTTCTTAATGTGTAATATAAAAGTATTTAAAGATGTAGCTGCAACTTACAAAAATACGAAAAATCCACTCAGTCGTCCTATGTACGTAGATACATTCGGTGTCAAGAATGCTATGTGCACAGCACTAGCGCTTTTCTTCTAGAATATGACGCCGCTCCACACGTCTCTTGTCAACCTGCTAACGAAGAAAATGCATACATAAGAGCACTCCAAAGTCAAAAGATTGAGTAATTTTCAACAGTGTTCTTAATGTGTAATATAAAAGTATTTAAAGATAAAGCTGCAACTTATAAAAATACTAAATATCCACTCAGTCGTCCACTGTACGTAGATACATTCGGAGTGAAGAATGTTATGTGCACAGCACTAGCGCTTTCCTTCTAGAATATGTCGCCGCTCCCACACGTCTCTTGTCAACCTGATAACGAAGAAAATGCATACATAAGAGCACTCCAAAGTCATAAGATTGTGTAATTTTCAACAGTGTTCTTAATGTGTAATATAAAAGTATTTAAAGATGTAGCTGCAACTTACGAAATTACGAAATATCCACTCAGTCGTCCACTGTACGTAGATACATTCGGTGTGAAGAATGCTATGTGCACAGCACTAGCGCATTTCTTCTGGAATATGTAGCCGCTCCCACACGTCTCTTGTCAACCTGCTAACGAAGAAAATGCATACATAAGAGCACTTCAAAGTCATAAGATTGTGTAATTTTCAACAGTGTTCTTAATGTGTAATATAAAAGTATTTAAAGATGTAGCTGCAACTTACAAAAATACGAAAAATCCACTCAGTCGTCCACTGTACGTAGATACATTCGGTGTGAAGAATGCTATATGCACAGCACTAGCGCTTTTCTTCTAGAATATAACGCCGCTCCACACGTCTCTTGTCAACCTGCTAACGAAGAAAATGCATACATAAGAGCACTCCAAAGTCATAAGATTGTGTAATTTTCAACAGTGTTCTTAATGTGTAATATAAAAGTATTTAAAGATGTAGCTGCAACTTAAAAAAAATACGAAATATCCACTCAGTCGTCCACTGTACCTAGATACATTCGGTGTCAAGAATGCTATGTGCACAGCAGTAGCGCTTTTCTTCTAGAATATGCCGCCGCTCCCACAAGTCTCTTGTCAACCTGATAACGAAGAAAATGCATACATAAGGGCACTCCAAAGTCATAAGATTGTGTAATTTTTAACAGTGTTCTTAATGTGTAATATAAAAGTATTTAAAGATGTAGCTGCAACTTACAAAAATACGAAATATCCACTCAGTCGTCCACTGTACGTAGACACATTCGGTGTGAAGAATGCTATGTGCACAGCACTAGCGCTTTTCTTCTAGAATATGACGCCGCTCCACACGTCTCTTGTCAAGCTGCTAACGAAGAAAATGCATACATAAGAGCACTCCAAAGTCATAAGATTGAGTAATTTTCAACAGTGTTCTTAATGTGTAATATAAAAGTATTTAAAGATGTAGCTGCAACTTATAAAAATACGAAATATCCACTCAGTCGTCCACTGTACATAGATACATTCGGAGTTAAGAATGCTATGTGCACAGCACTAGCGGTTTGTTTCTAGAATATGTCGCCGCTCCCACACGTCTCTTGTCAACCTGCAAACCAAGAAAATGCATACATAAGAGCACTCCAAAATCATAAGATTGTGTAATTTTCAACAGTGTTCTTAATGTGTAATATAAAAGTATTTAAAGATGTAGCTGCAACTTACAAGAATACGAAAAATCCACTCAGTCGTCCACTGTACGTAGATACATTCGGTGTGAAGAATACTATGTGCACAGCACTAGCGCTTTTCTTCTAGAATGTGTCGCCGCTCCCACACGTCTCTTGTCATCCTGCTAACGAAGAAAATGCATACATAAGAGCACTCCAAAGTCATAAGATTGTGTAATTTTCAACAGTGTTCATAATGTGTAATATAAAAGTATTTAAAGATGTAGCTGCAACTAACAAAAATACGAAATATCCACTCAGTCGTCCACTGTACGTAGATACATTCGGTTTCAAGAATGCTATGTGCACAGCACTAGCGCTTTTCTTCTAGAATATGTCGCCGCTAACACACGTCTCTTGTCAACCTGCTAACGAAGAAAATGCATACATAAGAGCACTCCAAAGTCATAAGATTGTGTAATTTTCAACAGTGTTCTTAATGTGTAATATAAAAGTATTTAAAGATGTAGCTGCAACTTACAAAAATACGAAATATCCACTCAGTCGTCCACTGTACGTAGATACATTCGGTGTGAAGAATGCTATGTGCACAGCACTAGCGCTTTTCTTCTAGAGTATGACGCCGCTCCACACGTCTCTTGTCAACCTGCTAACGAAGAAAATGCATACATAAGAGCACTCCGAAGTAATGAGATTGTGTAATTTTCAACAGTGTTCTTAATGTGTAATATAAAAGAGTTTAAAGATGTAGCTGCAACTTACAAAAATACGAAATATACACTCAGTCGTTCACTGTACGTAGATACATTCGATGTCCCAGAATGCTATGTGCACAGCACTAGCGCTTTTCTTCTAGAATATGACGCTGCTCCCACACGTCTCTTGTCACACTGCTAACGAAGAAAATGCATACATAAGAGCACTCCGAAGTCATGAGATTGTGTAATTTTCAACAGTGTTCTTAATGTGTAATATAAAAGTATTTAAAGATGTAGCTGCAACTTACAAAAATACGAAATATCCACTCACTCGTCCACTGTACGTAGATACATTCGGTGTCGAGAATGCTGTGTGCACAGCACTAGCGCTTTTCTTCTAGAATATGTCGCCGCTCCCACACGTCTCTTGTCAACCTGCTAACGAAGAAAATGCATACATAAGAGCACTCCAAAATCATAAGATTGTATAATTTTCAACAGTGTTCTTAATGTGTAGTATAAAAGTATTTGAAGATGTAGCTGCAACTTACAAAAATACGAAATATCCACTCAGTCGTCCACTGTACGTAGATACAGTCGGTATGAAGAATGCTATGTGCACAGCACTAGCGCTTTTCTTCTGGAATATGTCGCCGCTCCCACACGTCTCTTGTCAACCTGCTAACGAAGAAGATGCATACATAAGAGCACTCCAAAGTCATAAGATTGTGTAATTTTCAACAGTGTTCTTAATGTGTAATATAAAAGTATTTAAAGATGTAGCTGCAACTTACAAAAATACGAAATATCCACTCAGTCGTCCACTGTACGTAGACACATTCGGTGTGGAGAATGCTATGTGCACAGCAATAGCGCTTTTCTTCTACAATATGACGCCACTCCACACGTCTCTTGTCAACTTGCTAACGAAGAAAATGCTTACATCAGAGCACTCCAAAGTCATAAGATTGTGTAATTTTCAACAGTATTCTTAATGTGTAATATAAAAGTATTTACAGATGTAGCTGCAACTTACAAAAATACGAAATATCCACTCACTCGTCCACTGTACGTAGATACATTCGGTGTGACGAATGCTATGTGCACAGCACTAGCGCTTTTCTTCTACAATATGACGCCGCTCCACACGTCTCTTGTCAACCTGCTAACGAAGAAAAGGCATACATAAGAGCACTCCAATGTCATAAGATTGTGTAATTTTCAACATAGTTTTTAATGTGTAATATAAAAGTATTTAAAGATGTAGCTGCAACTTACAAAAATACGAAATATCCACTCAGTCGTCCACTGTACGTAGATACATGCGGTGTGAAGAATGCTATGTGCACAGCACTAGCGCTTTTCTTCTAGAATATGTCGCCGCTCCCACACGTCTCTTGTCAACCTGATAACGATGAAAATGAATACATAAGAGCACTCCAAAGTCATAAGATTGTGTAATTTTCAACAGTGTTCTTAATGTGTAATATAAAAGAGTTTAAAGATGTAGCTGCAACTTACAAAAATACGAAATATACACTCAGTCGTTCACTGTACGTAGATACATTCGGTGTGAAGAATGCTATGTGCACAGCACTAGCGCTTTTCTTCTAGAATATGACGCCGCTCCCACACGTCTCTTGTCACACTGCTAACGAAGAAAATGCATACATAAGAGCACTCCGAAGTCATGAGATTGTGTAATTTTCAACAGTGTTCTTAATGTGTAATATAAAAGTATTTAAAGATGTAGCTGCACTTAAAAAAATACGAAATATCCACTCAGTCGTCCACTGTACGTAGACACATTCGGTGTGAAGAATGCTATGTGCACAGCACTAGCGCTTTTCTTCTAGAATATGACGCCGCTCCACACGTCTCTTGTCAACCTGCTAACGAAGAAAATGCATACATCAGAGCACTCCAAAGTCATAAGATTGTGTAATTTTCAACAGTGTTCTTAATGTGTAATATAAAAGAGTTTAAAGATGTAGCTGCAACTTACAAAAATACGAAATATCCACTCAGTCGTCCACTGTACGTAGATACATTCGGTGTGACGAATGCTATGTGCACAGCACTAGCGCTTTTCTTCTACAATATGACGCCGCTCCACACGTCTCTTGTCAACCTGCTAACGAAGAAAAGGCATACATAAGAGCACTCCAATGTCATAAGATTGTGTAATTTTCAACAGAGTTCTTAATGTGTAATATAAAAGTATTTAAAGATGTAGCTGTAACTTATAAAAATACCAAATATCCACTCAGTCGTCCACTGTACGTAGATACATTCGGTGTCAAGAATGCTATGTGCACAGCACTAGCGCTTTTCTTCTAGAATATGTCGCCGCTCCCACACGTCTCTTGTCAACCTGATAACGAAGAAAATGCATACATAAGAGCACTCCAAAGTCATAAGATTGTGTAATTTTCAACAGTGTTCTTAATGTGTAATATAAAAGAGTTTAAAGATGTAGCTGCAACTTACAAAAATACGAAATATACACTCAGTCGTTCACTGTACGTAGATACATTCGGTGTCCCAGAATGCTATGTGCACAGCACTAGCGCTTTTCTTCTAGAATATGATGCCGCTCCCACACGTCTCTTGTCACACTGCTAACGAAGAAAATGCATACATAAGAGCACTCCGAAGTCATGAGATTGTGCAATTTTCAACAGTGTTCTTAATGTGTAATATAAAAGTATTTATAGATGTAGCTGCAACTTAAAAAAATACGAAATATCCACTCAGTCGTCCACTGTACGTAGATACATTCGTTGTGAAGAATGCTATTTGCACAGCACTAGCGCTTTTCTTCTAGAATATGACGCCGCTCCACACGTCTCTTGTCAACATGCTAACGAAGAAAATGCATACATAAGAGCACTCCAAAGTCATAAGATTGTGTAATTTTCAACAGTGTTCTTAATGTGTAATATAAAAGTATTCAAAGATGTAGCTGCAACTAAAAAAAAATACGAAATATCCACTCAGTCGTCCACTGTATGTAGATACATTCGGTGTCAAGAATGCTGTGTGCACAGCACTAGCGCTTTTCTTCTAGAATATGTCGCCTCTCCCACACGTCTTTTGTCAACCTGCTAACGAAGAAAATGCATACATAAGAGGACTCCAAAGTCATAAGATTGTGTAATTTTCAACATAGTTTTTAATGTGTAATATAAAAGTATTTAAAGATGTAGCTGCAACTTACAAAAATACGAAATATCCACTCAGTCGTCCACTGTAAGTAGATACATTCGGTGTGAAGAATGCTATGTGCACAGCACTAGCGCTTTTCTTCTAGAATATGACGCCGCTCCACACGTCTCTTGTCAACCTGCTAACGAAGAAAATGCATACATAAGAGGACTCCAAAGTCATAAGATTGTGTAATTTTCAACATAGTTCTTAATGTGTATTATAAATGTATTTAAAGATGTAGCTGCAACTTACAAAAATACGAAATATGCACTCAGTCGTCAATTGTACGTAGATACATGCGGTGTGAAGAATGCTATGTGCACAGCACTAGCGCTTTTCTTCTAGTATATGTCGCCGCTCCCACACGTCTCTTGTCAAACTGCTAACGAAGAAAATGCATACATAAGAGCACTCCGAAGTAATGAGATTGTGTAATTTTCAACAGTGTTCTTAATGTGTAATATAAAAGAGTTTAAAGATGTAGCTGCAACTTACAAAAATACGAAATATACACTCAGTCGTTCACTGTACGTAGATACATTCGATGTCCCAGAATGCTATGTGCACAGCACTAGCGCTTTTCTTCTAGAATATGACGCCGCTCCCACACGTCTCTTGTCACACTGCTAACGAAGAAAATGCATACATAAGAGCACTCCGAAGTCATGAGATTGTGTAATTTTCAACAGTGTTCTTAATGTGTAATATAAAAGTATTTAAAGATGTAGCTGCAACTTACAAAAATACGAAATATCCACTCACTCGTCCACTGTACGTAGATACATTCGGTGTCGAGAATGCTGTGTGCACAGCACTAGCGCTTTTCTTCTAGAATATGTCGCCGCTCCCACACGTCTCTTGTCAACCTGCTAACGAAGAAAATGCATACATAAGAGCACTCCAAAATCATAAGATTGTATAATTTTCAACAGTGTTCTTAATGTGTAGTATAAAAGTATTTGAAGATGTAGCTGCAACTTACAAAAATACGAAATATCCACTCAGTCGTCCACTGTACGTAGATACAGTCGGTATGAAGAATGCTATGTGCACAGCACTAGCGCTTTTCTTCTGGAATATGTCGCCGCTCCCACACGTCTCTTGTCAACCTGCTAACGAAGAAATTGCATTGATAAGAGCACTCCAAAGTCATAAGATTGTGTAATTTTCAAAAGTGTTCTTAATGTGTAATATAAAAGAGTTTAAAGATGTAGCTGCAACTTACAAAAATACGAAATATCCACTCAGTCGTCCACTGTACGTAGACACATTCGGTGTGGAGAATGCTATGTGCACAGCTATAGCGCTTTTCTTCTACAATATGACGCCACTCCACACGTCTCTTGTCAACTTGCTAACGAAGAAAATGCTTACATCAGAGCACTCCAAAGTCATAAGATTGTGTAATTTTCAACAGTATTCTTAATGTGTAATATAAAAGTATTTACAGATGTAGCTGCAACTTACAAAAATACGAAATATCCACTCACTCGTCCACTGTACGTAGATACATTCGGTGTGACGAATGCTATGTGCACAGCACTAGCGCTTTTCTTCTACAATATGACGCCGCTCCACACGTCTCTTGTCAACCTGCTAACGAAGAAAAGGCATACATAAGAGCACTCCAATGTCATAAGATTGTGTAATTTTCAACATAGTTTTTAATGTGTAATATAAAAGTATTTAAAGATGTAGCTGCAACTTACAAAAATACGAAATATCCACTCAGTCGTCCACTGTACGTAGATACATGCGGTGTGAAGAATGCTATGTGCACAGCACTAGCGCTTTTCTTCTAGAATATGTCGCCGCTCCCACACGTCTCTTGTCAACCTGATAACGATGAAAATGAATACATAAGAGCACTCCAAAGTCATAAGATTGTGTAATTTTCAACAGTGTTCTTAATGTGTAATATAAAAGAGTTTAAAGATGTAGCTGCAACTTACAAAAATACGAAATATACACTCAGTCGTTCACTGTACGTAGATACATTCGGTGTGAAGAATGCTATGTGCACAGCACTAGCGCTTTTCTTCTAGAATATGACGCCGCTCCCACACGTCTCTTGTCACACTGCTAACGAAGAAAATGCATACATAAGAGCACTCCGAAGTCATGAGATTGTGTAATTTTCAACAGTGTTCTTAATGTGTAATATAAAAGTATTTAAAGATGTAGCTGCACTTAAAAAAATACGAAATATCCACTCAGTCGTCCACTGTACGTAGACACATTCGGTGTGAAGAATGCTATGTGCACAGCACTAGCGCTTTTCTTCTAGAATATGACGCCGCTCCACACGTCTCTTGTCAACCTGCTAACGAAGAAAATGCATACATCAGAGCACTCCAAAGTCATAAGATTGTGTAATTTTCAACAGTGTTCTTAATGTGTAATATAAAAGAGTTTAAAGATGTAGCTGCAACTTACAAAAATACGAAATATCCACTCAGTCGTCCACTGTACGTAGATACATTCGGTGTGACGAATGCTATGTGCACAGCACTAGCGCTTTTCTTCTACAATATGACGCCGCTCCACACGTCTCTTGTCAACCTGCTAACGAAGAAAAGGCATACATAAGAGCACTCCAATGTCATAAGATTGTGTAATTTTCAACAGAGTTCTTAATGTGTAATATAAAAGTATTTAAAGATGTAGCTGTAACTTACAAAAATACCAAATATCCACTCAGTCGTCCACTGTACGTAGATACATTCGGTGTCAAGAATGCTATGTGCACAGCACTAGCGCTTTTCTTCTAGAATATGTCGCCGCTCCCACACGTCTCTTGTCAACCTGATAACGAAGAAAATGCATACATAAGAGCACTCCAAAGTCATAAGATTGTGTAATTTTCAACAGTGTTCTTAATGTGTAATATAAAAGAGTTTAAAGATGTAGCTGCAACTTACAAAAATACGAAATATACACTCAGTCGTTCACTGTACGTAGATACATTCGGTGTCCCAGAATGCTATGTGCACAGCACTAGCGCTTTTCTTCTAGAATATGATGCCGCTCCCACACGTCTCTTGTCAACCTGCTAACGAAGAAAATGCATACATAAGAGGACTCCAAAGTCATAAGATTGTGTAATTTTCAACATAGTTTTTAATGTGTAATATAAAAGTATTTAAAGATGTAGCTGCAACTTACAAAAATACGAAATATCCACTCAGTCGTCCACTGTAAGTAGATACATTCGGTGTGAAGAATGCTATGTGCACAGCACTAGCGCTTTTCTTCTAGAATATGACGCCGCTCCACACGTCTCTTGTCAACCTGCTAACGAAGAAAATGCATACATAAGAGGACTCCAAAGTCATAAGATTGTGTAATTTTCAACATAGTTCTTAATGTGTATTATAAATGTATTTAAAGATGTAGCTGCAACTTACAAAAATACGAAATATGCACTCAGTCGTCAATTGTACGTAGATACATGCGGTGTGAAGAATGCTATGTGCACAGCACTAGAGCTTTTCTTCTAGTATATGTCGCCGCTCCCACACGTCTCTTGTCAAACTGCTAACGAAGAAAATGCATACATAAGAGCACTCCGAAGTAATGAGATTGTGTAATTTTCAACAGTGTTCTTAATGTGTAATATAAAAGAGTTTAAAGATGTAGCTGCAACTTACAAAAATACGAAATATACACTCAGTCGTTCACTGTACGTAGATACATTCGATGTCCCAGAATGCTATGTGCACAGCACTAGCGCTTTTCTTCTAGAATATGACGCCGCTCCCACACGTCTCTTGTCACACTGCTAACGAAGAAAATGCATACATAAGAGCACTCCGAAGTCATGAGATTGTGTAATTTTCAACAGTGTTCTTAATGTGTAATATAAAAGTATTTAAAGATGTAGCTGCAACTTACAAAAATACGAAATATCCACTCACTCGTCCACTGTACGTAGATACATTCGGTGTCGAGAATGCTGTGTGCACAGCACTAGCGCTTTTCTTCTAGAATATGTCGCCGCTCCCACACGTCTCTTGTCAACCTGCTAACGAAGAAAATGCATACATAAGAGCACTCCAAAATCATAAGATTGTATAATTTTCAACAGTGTTCTTAATGTGTAGTATAAAAGTATTTGAAGATGTAGCTGCAACTTACAAAAATACGAAATATCCACTCAGTCGTCCACTGTACGTAGATACAGTCGGTATGAAGAATGCTATGTGCACAGCACTAGCGCTTTTCTTCTGGAATATGTCGCCGCTCCCACACGTCTCTTGTCAACCTGCTAACGAAGAAATTGCATTGATAAGAGCACTCCAAAGTCATAAGATTGTGTAATTTTCAAAAGTGTTCTTAATGTGTAATATAAAAGAGTTTAAAGATGTAGCTGCAACTTACAAAAATACGAAATATCCACTCAGTCGTCCACTGTACGTAGACACATTCGGTGTGGAGAATGCTATGTGCACAGCAATAGCGCTTTTCTTCTACAATATGACGCCACTCCACACGTCTCTTGTCAACTTGCTAACGAAGAAAATGCTTACATCAGAGCACTCCAAAGTCATAAGATTGTGTAATTTTCAACAGTATTCTTAATGTGTAATATAAAAGTATTTACAGATGTAGCTGCAACTTACAAAAATACGAAATATCCACTCACTCGTCCACTGTACGTAGATACATTCGGTGTGACGAATGCTATGTGCACAGCACTAGCGCTTTTCTTCTACAATATGACGCCGCTCCACACGTCTCTTGTCAACCTGCTAACGAAGAAAAGGCATACATAAGAGCACTCCAATGTCATAAGATTGTGTAATTTTCAACATAGTTTTTAATGTGTAATATAAAAGTATTTAAAGATGTAGCTGCAACTTACAAAAATACGAAATATCCACTCAGTCGTCCACTGTACGTAGATACATGCGGTGTGAAGAATGCTATGTGCACAGCACTAGCGCTTTTCTTCTAGAATATGTCGCCGCTCCCACACGTCTCTTGTCAACCTGATAACGATGAAAATGAATACATAAGAGCACTCCAAAGTCATAAGATTGTGTAATTTTCAACAGTGTTCTTAATGTGTAATATAAAAGAGTTTAAAGATGTAGCTGCAACTTACAAAAATACGAAATATACACTCAGTCGTTCACTGTACGTAGATACATTCGGTGTGAAGAATGCTATGTGCACAGCACTAGCGCTTTTCTTCTAGAATATGACGCCGCTCCCACACGTCTCTTGTCACACTGCTAACGAAGAAAATGCATACATAAGAGCACTCCGAAGTCATGAGATTGTGTAATTTTCAACAGTGTTCTTAATGTGTAATATAAAAGTATTTAAAGATGTAGCTGCACTTAAAAAAATACGAAATATCCACTCAGTCGTCCACTGTACGTAGACACATTCGGTGTGAAGAATGCTATGTGCACAGCACTAGCGCTTTTCTTCTAGAATATGACGCCGCTCCACACGTCTCTTGTCAACCTGCTAACGAAGAAAATGCATACATCAGAGCACTCCAAAGTCATAAGATTGTGTAATTTTCAACAGTGTTCTTAATGTGTAATATAAAAGAGTTTAAAGATGTAGCTGCAACTTACAAAAATACGAAATATCCACTCAGTCGTCCACTGTACGTAGATACATTCGGTGTGACGAATGCTATGTGCACAGCACTAGCGCTTTTCTTCTACAATATGACGCCGCTCCACACGTCTCTTGTCAACCTGCTAACGAAGAAAAGGCATACATAAGAGCACTCCAATGTCATAAGATTGTGTAATTTTCAACAGAGTTCTTAATGTGTAATATAAAAGTATTTAAAGATGTAGCTGTAACTTACAAAAATACCAAATATCCACTCAGTCGTCCACTGTACGTAGATACATTCGGTGTCAAGAATGCTATGTGCACAGCACTAGCGCTTTTCTTCTAGAATATGTCGCCGCTCCCACACGTCTCTTGTCAACCTGATAACGAAGAAAATGCATACATAAGAGCACTCCAAAGTCATAAGATTGTGTAATTTTCAACAGTGTTCTTAATGTGTAATATAAAAGAGTTTAAAGATGTAGCTGCAACTTACAAAAATACGAAATATACACTCAGTCGTTCACTGTACGTAGATACATTCGGTGTCCCAGAATGCTATGTGCACAGCACTAGCGCTTTTCTTCTAGAATATGATGCCGCTCCCACACGTCTCTTGTCACACTGCTAACGAAGAAAATGCATACATAAGAGCACTCCGAAGTCATGAGATTGTGTAATTTTCAACAGTGTTCTTAATGTGTAATATAAAAGTATTTATAGATGTAGCTGCAACTTAAAAAAATACGAAATATCCACTCAGTCGTCCACTGTACGTAGATACATTCGTTGTGAAGAATGCTATTTGCACAGCACTAGCGCTTTTCTTCTAGAATATGACGCCGCTCCACACGTCTCTTGTCAACATGCTAACGAAGAAAATGCATACATAAGAGCACTCCAAAGTCATAAGATTGTGTAATTTTCAACAGAGTTCTTAATGTGTAATATAAAAGTATTCAAAGATGTAGCTGCAACTTACAAAAATACGAAATATCCACTCACTCGTCCACTGTATGTAGATACATTCGGTGTCAAGAATGCTGTGTGCACAGCACTAGCGCTTTTCTTCTAGAATATGTCGCCTCTCCCACACGTCATTTGTCAACCTGCTAACGAAGAAAATGCATACATAAGAGGACTCCAAAGTCATAAGATTGTGTAATTTTCAACATAGTTTTTAATGTGTAATATAAAAGTATTTAAAGATGGAGCTGCAACTTACAAAAATACGAAATATCCACTCAGTCGTCCACTGTACGTAGATACATGCGGTGTGAAGAATGCTATGTGCACAGCACTAGCGCTTTTCTTCTAGAATATGTCGCCGCTCCCACACGTCTCTTGTCAACCTGATAACGATGAAAATGAATACATAAGAGCACTCCAAAGTCATAAGATTGTGTAATTTTCAACAGTGTTCTTAATGTGTAATATAAAAGAGTTTAAAGATGTAGCTGCAACTTACAAAAATACGAAATATACACTCAGTCGTCCACTGTACGTAGACACATTCGGTGTGAAGAATGCTATGTGCACAGCACTAGCGCTTTTCTTCTAGAATATGACGCCGCTCCACACGTCTCTTGTCAACCTGCTAACGAAGAAAATGCATACATCAGAGCACTCCAAAGTCATAAGATTGTGTAATTTTCAACAGTGTTCTTAATGTGTAATATAAAAGAGTTTAAAGATGTAGCTGCAACTTACAAAAATACGAAATATCCACTCAGTCGTCCACTGTACGTAGATACATTCGGTGTGACGAATGCTATGTGCACAGCACTAGCGCTTTTCTTCTACAATATGACGCCGCTCCACACGTCTCTTGTCAACCTGCTAACGAAGAAAAGGCATACATAAGAGCACTCCAATGTCATAAGATTGTGTAATTTTCAACAGAGTTCTTAATGTGTAATATAAAAGTATTTAAAGATGTAGCTGTAACTTACAAAAATACCAAATATCCACTCAGTCGTCCACTGTACGTAGATACATTCGGTGTCAAGAATGCTATGTGCACAGCACTAGCGCTTTTCTTCTAGAATATGTCGCCGCTCCCACACGTCTCTTGTCAACCTGATAACGAAGAAAATGAATACATAAGAGCACTCCAAAGTCATAAGATTGTGTAATTTTCAACAGTGTTCTTAATGTGTAATATAAAAGAGTTTAAAGATGTAGCTGCAACTTACAAAAATACGAAATATACACTCAGTCGTTCACTGTACGTAGATACATTCGGTGTCCCAGAATGCTATGTGCACAGCACTAGCGCTTTTCTTCTAGAATATGACGCCGCTCCCACACGTCTCTTGTCACACTGCTAACGAAGAAAATGCATACATAAGAGCACTCCGAAGTCATGAGATTGTGTAATTTTCAACAGTGTTCTTAATGTGTAATATAAAAGTATTTAAAGATGTAGCTGCAACTTAAAAAAATACGAAATATCCACTCAGTCGTCCACTGTACGTAGATACATGCGGTGTGAAGAATGCTATGTGCACAGCACTAGCGCTTTTCTTCTAGAATATGTCGCCGCTCCCACACGTCTCTTGTCAACCTGATAACGAAGAAAATGAATACATAAGAGCACTCCAAAGTCATAAGATTGTGTAATTTTCAACAGTGTTCTTAATGTGTAATATAAAAGAGTTTAAAGATGTAGCTGCAACTTACAAAAATACGAAATATTCACTCAGTCGTCCACTGTACGTAGATACATTCGATGTCCCAGAATGCTATGTGCACAGCACTAGCGCTTTTCTTCTAGAATATGACACCGCTCCCACACGTCTCTTGTCACACTGCTAACGAAGAAAATGCATACATAAGAGGACTCCAAAGTCATGAGATTGTGTAATTTTCAACAGTGTTCTTAATGTGTAATATAAAAGTATTTAAAGATGTAGCTGCAACTTACAAAAATACGAAATATCCACTCAGTCGTCCACTGTACGTAGACACATTCGGTGTGAAGAATGCTATGTGCACAGCACTAGCGCTTTTCTTCTAGAATATGACGCCGCTCCACACGTCTCTTGTCAAGCTGCTAACGAAGAAAATGCATACATAAGAGCACTCCTAAGTCATAAGATTGTGTAATTTTCAACAGTGTTCTTAATGTGTAATATAAAAGTATTCAAAGATGTAGCTGCAACTTACAAAAATACGAAATATCCACTCACTCGTCCACTGTACGTAGATACATTCGGTGTGACGAATGCTATGTGCACAGCACTAGCGCATTTCTTCTACAATATGACGCCGCTCCACACGTCTCTTGTCAACCTGCTAACGAAGAAAATGCATACATAAGAGCACTCCAATGTCATAAGATTGTGTAATTTTCAACAGTGTTCTTAATGTGTAATATAAAAGTATTTAAAGATGTAGCTGTAACTTACAAAAATACCAAATATCCACTCAGTCGTCCACTGTACGTAGATACATTCGGTGTCAAGAATGCTATGTGCACAGCACTAGCGCTTTTCTTCTAGAATATGTCGCCGCTCCCACACGTCTCTTGTCAACCTGATAACGAAGAAAATGAATACATAAGAGCACTCCAAAGTCATAAGATTGTGTAATTTTCAACAGTGTTCTTAATGTGTAATATAAAAGAGTTTAAAGATGTAGCTGCAACTTACAAAAATACGAAATATACACTCAGTCGTTCACTGTACGTAGATACATTCGGTGTCCCAGAATGCTATGTGCACAGCACTAGCGCTTTTCTTCTAGAATATGACGCCGCTCCCACACGTCTCTTGTCACACTGCTAACGAAGAAAATGCATACATAAGAGCACTCCGAAGTCATGAGATTGTGTAATTTTCAACAGTGTTCTTAATGTGTAATATAAAAGTATTTAAAGATGTAGCTGCAACTTAAAAAAATACGAAATATCCACTCAGTCGTCCACTGTACGTAGATACATGCGGTGTGAAGAATGCTATGTGCACAGCACTAGCGCTTTTCTTCTAGAATATGTCGCCGCTCCCACACGTCTCTTGTCAACCTGATAACGAAGAAAATGAATACATAAGAGCACTCCAAAGTCATAAGATTGTGTAATTTTCAACAGTGTTCTTAATGTGTAATATAAAAGAGTTTAAAGATGTAGCTGCAACTTACAAAAATACGAAATATTCACTCAGTCGTCCACTGTACGTAGATACATTCGATGTCCCAGAATGCTATGTGCACAGCACTAGCGCTTTTCTTCTAGAATATGACGCCGCTCCCACACGTCTCTTGTCACACTGCTAACGAAGAAAATGCATACATAAGAGGACTCCAAAGTCATGAGATTGTGTAATTTTCAACAGTGTTCTTAATGTGTAATATAAAAGTATTTAAAGATGTAGCTGCAACATACAAAAATACGAAATATCCACTCAGTCGTCCACTGTACGTAGACACATTCGGTGTGAAGAATGCTATGTGCACAGCACTAGCGCTTTTCTTCTAGAATATGACGCCGCTCCACACGTCTCCTGTCAAGCTGCTAACGAAGAAAATGCATACATAAGAGCACTCCTAAGTCATAAGATTGTGTAATTTTCAACAGTGTTCTTAATGTGTAATATAAAAGTATTCAAAGATGTAGCTGCAACTTACAAAAATACGAAATATCCACTCACTCGTCCACTGTACGTAGATACATTCGGTGTGACGAATGCTATGTGCACAGCACTAGCGCATTTCTTCTACAATATGACGCCGCTCCACACGTCTCTTGTCAACCTGCTAACGAAGAAAATGCATACATAAGGGCACTCCAATGTCATAAGATTGTGTAATTTTCAACAGTGTTCTTAATGTGTAATATAAAAGTATTTAAAGATGTAGCTGTAACTTACAAAAATACCAAATATCCACTCAGTCGTCCACTGTACGTAGATACATTCGGTGTCAAGAACGCTATGTGCACAGCACTAGCGCTTTTCTTCTAGAATATGTCGCCTCTCCCACACGTCTCTTGTCAACCTGATAACGAAGAAAATGAATACATAAGAGCACTCCAAAGTCATAAGATTGTGTAATTTTCAACAGTGTTCTTAATGTGTAATATAAAAGAGTTTAAAGATGTAGCTGCAACTTACAAAAATACGAAATATACACTCAGTCGTTCATTGTACGTAGATACATTCGGTGTCCCAGAATGCTATGTGCACAGCACTAGCGCTTTTCTTCTAGAATATGACGCCGCTCCCACACGTCTCTTGTCACACTGCTAACGAAGAAAATGCATACATAAGAGCACTCCGAAGTCATGAGATTGTGTAATTTTCAACAGTGTTCTTAATGTGTAATACAAAAGTATTTAAAGATGTAGCTGCAACTTAAAAAAATACGAAATATCCACTCACTCGTCCACTGTACATAGATACATTCGGTGTGACGAATGCTATGTGCACAGCACTAGCGCTTTTCTTCTACAATATGACGCCGCTCCACACGTCTCTTGTCAACCTGCTAACGAAGAAAATGCATACATAAGAGCACTCCAAAGTCATAAGATTGTGTAATTTTCAACAGTGTTCTTAATGTGTAATATAAAAGTATTCAAAGATGTAGCTGCAACTTACAAAAATACGAAATATCCACTCACTCGTCCACTGTACGTAGATACATTCGGTGTCAAGAATGCTGTGTGCACAGCACTAGCGCTTTTCTTCTAGAATATGTCGCCTCTCCCACACATCTCTTGTCAACCTGCTAACGAAGAAAATGCATACATAAGAGGACTCCAAAGTCATAAGATTGTGTAATTTTCAACATAGTTCTTAATGTGTAATATGAAAGTATTTAAAGATGTAGCTGCAACTTACAAAAATACGAAATATCCACTCACTCGTCCACTGTACGTAGATACATTCGGTATCAAGAATGCTGTGTGCACAGCACTAGCGCTTATCTTCTAGAATATGTCGCCGCTCCCACACGTCTCTTGTCAACCTGCTAACGAAGAAAATGCATAAATAAGAGGACTCCAAAGTCATAAGATTGTGTAATTTTCAACAGTCTTCTTAATGTGTAATATAAAAGTATTCAAAGATGTAGCTGCAACTTACAAAAATACGAAATATCCACTCAGTCGTCCACTGTACGTAGATACATGCGGTGTGAAGAATGTTATGTGCACAGCACTAGCGCTTTTCTTCTAGAATATGTCGCCGCTCCCACACGTCTCTTGTCAACCTGCTAACGAGGAAAATGCATACATAAGAGCACTCCAAAGTCATAAGATTGTGTAATTTTCAACAGTGTTCTTAATGTGTAATATAAAAGTATTCAAAGATGTAGCTGCAACTTACAAAAATACGAAATATCCACTCACTCGTCCACTGTACGTAGATACATTCGGTGTCAAAAATGCTGTGTGCACAGCACTAGCGCTTTTCTTCTAGAATATGTCGCCGCTCCCACACGTCTCTTGTCAACCTGCTAACGAAGAAAATGCATACATAAGAGGACTCCAAAGTCATAAGATTGTGTAATTTTCAACAGTGTTCTTAATGTGTAATATAAAAGTATTTAAAGATGTAGCTGCAACTTACAAAAATACGAAATATCCACTCAGTCGTCCACTGTACGTAGATACATGCGGTGTGAAGAATGTTATGTGCACAGCACTAGCGCTTTTCTTCTAGAATATGTCGCCGCTCCCACACGTCTCTTGTCAACCTTCTAACGAGGAAAATGCATACATAAGAGCACTCCAAAGTCTTAAGATTGTGTAATTTTCAACAGTGTTCTTAATGTGTAATATAAAAGTATTTAGAGATGTAGCTGCAACTTACAAAAATACGAAATATCCACTCAGTCGTCCACTGTACGTAGATACATTCGGTGTGAAGAATGATATGTGCACAGCACTATCGCTATTGTTCTATAATATGACGCCGCTCCACACGCCTCTTGTCAACCTGCTAACGAAGAAAATGCATACATAAGAGCACTCCAAAGTCATAAGGTTGTGTAATTTTCAACAGTGTTCTTAATGTGTAATATAAAAGTATTTAAAGATGTAGCTGCAACTTACAAAAATACGAAATATCCACTCAGTCGTCCACTGTACGTAGATAAATTCGGTGTGACGAATGCTATGTGCACTTCTTTTCTTCTAGAATATGACGCCGCTCCACACGTCTTCTGTCAACCTGCTAACGAAGAAAATGCATACATAAGAGCACTCGAAAGTCATAAGATTGTGTAATTTTCAACAGTGTTCTTAATGTGTAATATAAAAGTGATTGAGGATGTAGCTGCAACTTACAAAAATACGAAATATCCACTCACTCGTCCACTGTATGTAGATACATTCGGTGTGAAGAATTCTATGTGCACAGTACTAGCGCTTTTCTTCTATAATATGACGCCGCTCCACACGTCTCTTGTCAACCTGCTAACGAAGAAAATGCATACCTAAGAGCACTCCAAAGTCATAAGATTGTGTAATTTTCAACAGTGTTATTAATGTGTAATATAAAAGTATTTAATGATGTAACTGCAACTTACAAAAATACGAAATATCCACTCACTCGTCCACTGTACGTAGATACATTCGGTGTGACGAATGCTATGTGCACAGCACTAGCGCATTTCTTCTACAATATGACGCCGCTCCACACGTCTCTTGTCAACCTGCTAACGAAGAAAATGCATACATAAGAGCACTCCAATGTCATAAGATTGTGTAATTTTCAACAGTGTTCTTAATGTGTAATATAAAAGTATTTAAAGATGTAGCTGTAACTTACAAAAATACCAAATATCCACTCAGTCGTCCACTGTACGTAGATACATTCGGTGTCAAGAACGCTATGTGCACAGCACTAGCGCTTTTCTTCTAGAATATGTCGCCTCTCCCACACGTCTCTTGTCAACCTGATAACGAAGAAAATGAATACATAAGAGCACTCCAAAGTCATAAGATTGTGTAATTTTCAACAGTGTTCTTAATGTGTAATATAAAAGAGTTTAAAGCTGTAGCTGCAACTTACAAAAATACGAAATATACACTCAGTCGTTCATTGTACGTAGATACATTCGGTGTCCCAGAATGCTATGTGCACAGCACTAGCGCTTTTCTTCTAGAATATGACGCCGCTCCCACACGTCTCTTGTCACACTGCTAACGAAGAAAATGCATACATAAGAGCACTCCGAAGTCATGAGATTGTGTAATTTTCAACAGTGTTCTTAATGTGTAATACAAAAGTATTTAAAGATGTAGCTGCAACTTAAAAAAATACGAAATATCCACTCACTCGTCCACTGTACATAGATACATTCGGTGTGACGAATGCTATGTGCACAGCACTAGCGCTTTTCTTCTACAATATGACGCCGCTCCACACGTCTCTTGTCAACCTGCTAACGAAGAAAATGCATACATAAGAGCACTCCAAAGTCATAAGATTGTGTAATTTTCAACAGTGTTCTTAATGTGTAATATAAAAGTATTCAAAGATGTAGCTGCAACTTACAAAAATACGAAATATCCACTCACTCGTCCACTGTACGTAGATACATTCGGTGTCAAGAATGCTGTGTGCACAGCACTAGCGCTTTTCTTCTAGAATATGTCGCCTCTCCCACACATCTCTTGTCAACCTGCTAACGAAGAAAATGCATACATAAGAGGACTCCAAAGTCATAAGATTGTGTAATTTTCAACATAGTTCTTAATGTGTAATATAAAAGTATTTAAAGATGTAGCTGCAACTTACAAAAATACGAAATATCCACTCACTCGTCCACTGTACGTAGATACATTCGGTATCAAGAATGCTGTGTGCACAGCACTAGCGCTTATCTTCTAGAATATGTCGCCGCTCCCACACGTCTCTTGTCAACCTGCTAACGAAGAAAATGCATAAATAAGAGGACTCCAAAGTCATAAGATTGTGTAATTTTCAACAGTCTTCTTAATGTGTAATATAAAAGTATTCAAAGATGTAGCTGCAACTTACAAAAATACGAAATATCCACTCAGTCGTCCACTGTACGTAGATACATGCGGTGTGAAGAATGTTATGTGCACAGCACTAGCGCTTTTCTTCTAGAATATGTCGCCGCTCCCACACGTCTCTTGTCAACCTGCTAACGAGGAAAATGCATACATAAGAGCACTCCAAAGTCATAAGATTGTGTAATTTTCAACAGTGTTCTTAATGTGTAATATAAAAGTATTCAAAGATGTAGCTGCAACTTACAAAAATACGAAATATCCACTCACTCGTCCACTGTACGTAGATACATTCGGTGTCAAAAATGCTGTGTGCACAGCACTAGCGCTTTTCTTCTAGAATATGTCGCCGCTCCCACACGTCTCTTGTCAACCTGCTAACGAAGAAAATGCATACATAAGAGGACTCCAAAGTCATAAGATTGTGTAATTTTCAACAGTGTTCTTAATGTGTAATATAAAAGTATTTAAAGATGTAGCTGCAACTTACAAAAATACGAAATATCCACTCAGTCGTCCACTGTACGTAGATACATGCGGTGTGAAGAATGTTATGTGCACAGCACTAGCGCTTTTCTTCTAGAATATGTCGCCGCTCCCACACGTCTCTTGTCAACCTTCTAACGAGGAAAATGCATACATAAGAGCACTCCAAAGTCTTAAGATTGTGTAATTTTCAACAGTGTTCTTAATGTGTAATATAAAAGTATTTAGAGATGTAGCTGCAACTTACAAAAATACGAAATATCCACTCAGTCGTCCACTGTACGTAGATACATTCGGTGTGAAGAATGATATGTGCACAGCACTATCGCTATTGTTCTATAATATGACGCCGCTCCACACGCCTCTTGTCAACCTGCTAACGAAGAAAATGCATACATAAGAGCACTCCAAAGTCATAAGGTTGTGTAATTTTCAACAGTGTTCTTAATGTGTAATATAAAAGTATTTAAAGATGTAGCTGCAACTTACAAAAATACGAAATATCCACTCAGTCGTCCACTGTACGTAGATAAATTCGGTGTGACGAATGCTATGTGCACTTCTTTTCTTCTAGAATATGACGCCGCTCCACACGTCTTCTGTCAACCTGCTAACGAAGAAAATGCATACATAAGAGCACTCGAAAGTCATAAGATTGTGTAATTTTCAACAGTGTTCTTAATGTGTAATATAAAAGTGATTGAGGATGTAGCTGCAACTTACAAAAATACGAAATATCCACTCACTCGTCCACTGTATGTAGATACATTCGGTGTGAAGAATTCTATGTGCACAGTACTAGCGCTTTTCTTCTATAATATGACGCCGCTCCACACGTCTCTTGTCAACCTGCTAACGAAGAAAATGCATACCTAAGAGCACTCCAAAGTCATAAGATTGTGTAATTTTCAACAGTGTTATTAATGTGTAATATAAAAGTATTTAATGATGTAACTGCAACTTACAAAAATACGAAATATCCACTCACTCGTCCACTGTACGTAGATACATTCGGTGTGACGAATGCTATGTGCACTAATTTTCTTCTAGAATATGACGCCGCTCCACACGTCTCTTGTCAACCTGCTAACGAAGAAAATGCATACATAAGAGCACTCCAAAGTCATAAGATTGTGTAATTTTCAATAGTGTTCTTAATGTGTAATATAAAAGTATTTGAGGATGTAGCTGCAACTTACAAAAATACGAAATATCCACTCACTCGTCCACTGTACGTAGATACATTCCGTGTCTAGAATGCTGTGTGCACAGCACTAGCGCTTTTCCACTAGAATATGTCGCCGCTACCACACGTCTCATGTCAACCTGGTAACGAAGAGGATGCATACATAAGAGCACTCCAAAGTCATAAGATTGTGTAATTTTCAACAGTGTACTTAATGTGTAATATAAAAGTATTTAAAGATGTAGCTGCAACTTACAAAAATAAGAAATATCCACTCACTCGTCCACTGTACATAGATACATTCGGTGTGACGAATGCTATGTGCACAGCACTAGCGCTTTTCTTCTACAATATGACGCCGCTCCATACGTCTCTTGTCAACCTGCTAACAAAGAAAATGCATACATAAGAGCACTCCAAAGTCATAAGATTGTGTAATTTTCAACAGTGTTCTTAATGTGTAATATAAAAGTATTTAAAGATGTAGCTGCAACTTACAAAAATACGAAATATCCACTCAGTCGTCCACTGTACGTAGATACATTCGGTGTGAAGAATGCTATGTGCACAGCACTAGCGCTTTTGTACTAGAATATGACGCCGCTCCACACGTCTCTTGTCAACCTGCTAACGAAGAAAATGCATACATAAGAGCACTCCAAAGTCATAAGATTCTATAATTTTCAACAGTGTTCTTAATGTGTAATATAAAAGTATTTAAAGATGTAGCTGCAACTTACAAAAATACGAAATATCCACTCAGTCGTCCACTGTACGTAGATACATTCGGTGTGAAGACTGCTATGTGCACAGCACTAGCGCTTTTCTTCTACAATATGACGCCGCTCCACACGTCTCTTGTCAACCTGCTAACGAAGAAAATGCATACATAAGAGCACTCCAAAGTCATAAGATTGTGTAATTTTCAACAGTGTTCTTAATGTGTAATATAAAAGTATTTGAGGATGTAGCTGCAACTTACAAAAATACGAAATATCCACTCACTCGTCCACTGTACGTAGATGCAATCGGTGTGAAGAATGCTATGTGCACAGCACTAGCGCTTTTCTTCTAGAATAAATCGCCGCTCCCACACGTCTCTTGTCAACCTGCTAACGAAGAAAATGCATACATAAGAGCACTCCAAAGTCATAAGATATTGTAATTTTCAACAGTGTACTTAATGTGTAATATAAAAGTATTTAAAGATGTAGCTGCAACTTACAAAAATACGAAATATCCACTCAGTCGTCCACTGTACGTAGATACATTCGCTGTGAAGAATGCTATGTGCACAGCACTAGCGCTTTTCTTCTAGAATATGGCGCCGCTCCCACACGTCCCTTGTCAACCTACTAACGAAAAAAATGCATACATAAGAGCACTCCAAAGTCATAAGATTGTGTAATTTTCAACAGTGTTCTTAATATGTAATATAAAAGTTTTTGAAGATGTAGCTGCAACTTACAAAAATACGAGATATTCACTCAGTAGTCCACTGTACGTAGATACATTCCGTGTGAAGAATGCTATGTGCACAGCACTAGCTCTTTTCTTCTAGAATATGACTCCGATCCCACACGTCTCTTGTCAACCTGCTAACGAAGAAAATGCATACATAAGAGCACTCCAAAGTCATAAGATTGTGTAATTTCCAACAGTGTTCTTAATGTGTAATATAAAAGTATTTAAAGATGTAGCTGCAACTTACAAAAATACGAAATATCCACTCAGACGTCCACTGTACGTAGATACAGTCGGTATGAAGAATGCTATGTGCACAGCACTAGCGCTTTTCATCTAGAATATGTCGCCGCTCCCACACGTCTCTTGTCAACATGCTAACAAAGAAAATGCATACATAAGAGCACTCCAAAGTCATAAGATTGTGTAATTTTCAACAGTGTTCTTAATGTGTAATATTAAAGTATTTAAAGATGTAGCTGCAACTTACAAAAATACGAAATATCCACTCAGTCGTCCACTGTACGTAGATACATTCGGTGTGACGAATGCTATGTGCACTTCTTTTCTTCTAGAATATGACGCCGCTCCACACGTCTCTAGTCAACCTGCTAACGAAGAAAATGCATACATAAGAGCACTCCAAAGTCATAAGATTGTGTAATTTTCAACAGTGTTCTTAATATGTAATATAAAAGTATTTAAAGATGTAGCTGCAACTTACAAAAATACGAAATATCCACTCAGTCGTCCACTGTACGTAGATACATTCGGTGTGAAGAATGCTATGTGCACAGCACTAGCGCTTTTGTACTAGAATATGACGCCGCTCCACACGTCTCTTGTCAACCTGCTAACGAAGAAAATGCATACATAAGAGCACTCCAAAGTCATAAGATTCTATAATTTTCAACAGTGTTCTTAATGTGTAATATAAAAGTATTTAAAGATGTAGCTGCAACTTACAAAAATACGAAATATCCACTCAGTCGTCCACTGTACGTAGATACATTCGGTGTGAAGACTGCTATGTGCACAGCACTAGCGCTTTTCTTCTACAATATGACGCCGCTCCACACGTCTCTTGTCAACCTGCTAACGAAGAAAATGCATACATAAGAGCACTCCAAAGTCATAAGATTGTGTAATTTTCAACAGTGTTCTTAATGTGTAATATAAAAGTATTTGAGGATGTAGCTGCAACTTACAAAAATACGAAATATCCACTCACTCGTCCACTGTACGTAGATGCAATCGGTGTGAAGAATGCTATGTGCACAGCACTAGCGCTTTTCTTCTAGAATAAATCGCCGCTCCCACACGTCTCTTGTCAACCTGCTAACGAAGAAAATGCATACATAAGAGCACTCCAAAGTCATAAGATATTGTAATTTTCAACAGTGTACTTAATGTGTAATATAAAAGTATTTAAAGATGTAGCTGCAACTTACAAAAATACGAAATATCCACTCAGTCGTCCACTGTACGTAGATACATTCGCTGTGAAGAATGCTATGTGCACAGCACTAGCGCTTTTCTTCTAGAATATGGCGCCGCTCCCACACGTCCCTTGTCAACCTACTAACGAAAAAAATGCATACATAAGAGCACTCCAAAGTCATAAGATTGTGTAATTTTCAACAGTGTTCTTAATATGTAATATAAAAGTTTTTGAAGATGTAGCTGCAACTTACAAAAATACGAGATATTCACTCAGTAGTCCACTGTACGTAGATACATTCCGTGTGAAGAATGCTATGTGCACAGCACTAGCTCTTTTCTTCTAGAATATGACTCCGATCCCACACGTCTCTTGTCAACCTGCTAACGAAGAAAATGCATACATAAGAGCACTCCAAAGTCATAAGATTGTGTAATTTCCAACAGTGTTCTTAATGTGTAATATAAAAGTATTTAAAGATGTAGCTGCAACTTACAAAAATACGAAATATCCACTCAGACGTCCACTGTACGTAGATACAGTCGGTATGAAGAATGCTATGTGCACAGCACTAGCGCTTTTCATCTAGAATATGTCGCCGCTCCCACACGTCTCTTGTCAACATGCTAACAAAGAAAATGCATACATAAGAGCACTCCAAAGTCATAAGATTGTGTAATTTTCAACAGTGTTCTTAATGTGTAATATTAAAGTATTTAAAGATGTAGCTGCAACTTACAAAAATACGAAATATCCACTCAGTCGTCCACTGTACGTAGATACATTCGGTGTGACGAATGCTATGTGCACTTCTTTTCTTCTAGAATATGACGCCGCTCCACACGTCTCTAGTCAACCTGCTAACGAAGAAAATGCATACATAAGAGCACTCCAAAGTCATAAGATTGTGTAATTTTCAACAGTGTTCTTAATATGTAATATAAAAGTATTTAAAGATGTAGCTGCAACTTACAAAAATACGAAATATCCACTCAGTCGTCCACTGTACGTAGATACATTCGGTGTGAAGAATGCTATGTGCACAGCAATAGCGCTTTTCTTCTAGAATATGTCGCCGCTCCCACACGTCTCTTGTCAACCTGATAACGAAGAAAATGCATACATAAGAGCACTCCAAAGTCATAAGATTGTGTAATTTTCAACAGTGTTCTTAATGTGAAATATAAAAGAGTTTAAAGATGTAGCTGCAACTTACAAAAATACGAAATATACACTCAGTCGTTCACTGTACGTAGATACATTCGGTGTCCCAGAATGCTATGTGCACAGCACTAGCGCTTTTCTTCTAGAATATGACGCCGCTCCCACACGTCTCTTGTCACACTGCTAACGAAGAAAATGCATACATCAGAGCACTCCAAAGTCATAAGATTGTGTAATTTTCAACAGTATTCTTAATGTGTAATATAAAAGTATTTAAAGATGTAGCTGCAACTTACAAAAATACGAAATATCCACTCACTCGTCCACTGTACGTAGATACATTCGGTGTGACGAATGCTATGTGCACAGCACTAGCGCTTTTCTTCTACAATATGACGCCGCTCCACACGTCTCTTGTCAACCTGCTAACGAAGAAAAGGCATACATAAGAGCACTCCAATGTCATAAGATTGTGTAATTTTCAACAGATTTCTTAATGTGTAATATAAAAGTATTTAAAGATGTAGCTGTAACTTACAAAAATACCAAATATCCACTCAGTCGTCCACTGTACGTAGATACATTCGGTGTCAAGAATGCTATGTGCACAGCACTAGCGCTTTTCTTCTAGAATATGTCGCCGCTCCCACACGTCTCTTGTCAACCTGATAACGAAGAAAATGAATACATAAGAGCACTCCGAAGTCATAAGATTGTGTAATTTTCAACAGTGTTCTTAATGTGTAATATAAAAGAGTTTAAAGATGTAGCTGCAACTTACAAAAATACGAAATATACACTCAGTCGTTCACTGTACGTAGATACATTCGGTGTCCCAGAATGCTATGTGCACAGCACTAGCGCTTTTCTTCTAGAATATGACGCCGCTCCCACACGTCTCTTGTCACACTGCTAACGAAGAAAATGCATACATAAGAGCACTCCGAAGTCATGAGATTGTGTAATTTTCAACAGTGTTCTTAATGTGTAATGTAAAAGTATTTAAAGATGTAGCTGCAACTTAAAATAATACGAAATATCCACTCAGTCGTCCACTATACGTAGATACATGCGGTGTGAAGAATGCTATGTGCACAGCACTAGCGCTTTTCTTCTAGAATATGTCGCCGCTCCCACACGTCTCTTGTCAACCTGATAACGAAGAAAATGAATACATAAGAGCACTCCAAAGTCATAAGATTGTGTAATTTTCAACAGTGTTCTTAATGTGTAATATAAAAGAGTTTAAAGATGTAGCTGCAACTTACAAAAATACGAAATATTCACTCAGTCGTCCACTGTACGTAGATACATTCGATGTCCCAGAATGCTATGTGCACAGCACCAGCGCTTTTCTTCTAGAATATGACGCCGCTCCCACACGTCTCTTGTCACACTGCTAACGAAGAAAATGCATACATAAGAGGACTCCAAAGTCATGAGATTGTGTAATTTTCAACAGTGTTCTTAATGTGTAATATAAAAGTATTTAAAGATGTAGCTGCAACTTACAAAAATACGAAATATCCACTCAGTCGTCCACTGTACGTAGACACATTCGGTGTGAAGAATGCTATGTGCACAGCACTAGCGCTTTTCTTCTAGAATATGACGCCGCTCCACACGTCTCTTGTCAAGCTGCTAACGAAGAAAATGCATACATAAGAGCACTCCAAAGTCATAAGATTGTGTAATTTTCAACAGTGTTCTTAATGTGTAATATAAAAGTATTCAAAGATGTAGCTGCAACTTACAAAAATACGAAATATCCACCCACTCGTCCACTGTACGTAGATACATTCGGTGTGACGAATGCTATGTGCAGAGCACTAGCGCATTTCTTCTACAATATGACGCCGCTCCACACGTCTATTGTCAACCTGCTAACGAAGAAAATGCATACATAAGAGCACTCCAATGTCATAAGATTGTGTAATTTTCAACAGTGTTCTTAATGTGTAATATAAAAGTATTTAAAGATGTAGCTGTAACTTACAAAAATACCAAATATCCACTCAGTCGTCCACTGTACGTAGATACATTCGGTGTCAAGAATGCTATGTGCACAGCACTAGCGCTTTTCTTCTAGAATATGTCGCCGCTCCCACACGTCTCTTGTCAACCTGATAACGAAGAAAATGAATACATAAGAGCACTCCAAAGTCATAAGATTGTGTACTTTTCAACAGTGTTCTTAATGTGTAATTTAAAAGTATTTAAAGATGTAGCTGCAACTTACAAAAATACGAAATATCCACTCAGTCGTCCACTGTACGTAGATACATTCGGTGTGAAGAATGCTATGTGCACAGCACTAGCGCTTTTGTACTAGAATATGACGCCGCTCCACACGTCTCTTGTCAACCTGCTAACGAAAAAAATGCATACATAAGAGCACTCCAAAGTCATAAGATTGTGTAATTTTCAACAGTGTTCTTAATGTGTAATATAAAAGTATTCAAAGATGTAGCTGCAACTTACAAAAATACGAAATATCCACTCACTCGTCCACTGTACGTAGATACATTCGGTGTCAAGAATGCTGTGTGCACAGCACTAGCGCTTTTCTTCTAGAATATGTCGCCGCTCCCACACGTCTCTTGTCTACCTGCTAACGAAGAAAATGCATACATAAGAGCACTCCAAAATCATAAGATTGTGTAATTTTCAACAGTGTTCTTAATGTGTAATATAAAAGTATTTAAAGATGTAGCTGCAACTTACAAAAATACGAAATATCCACTCAGTCGTCCACTGTACGTAGATACATTCGGTGTGAAGAATGCTATGTGCACTGCACTAGCGCTTTTCTTCTATAATGTGTCGCCGCTCCCACACGTCACTTGTCAACCTGCTAACGAAGAAAATGCATACATAAGAGGACTCCAAAGTCATAAGATTGTGTAATTTTCAACAGTGTTCGTAATGTGTAATATAAAAGAGTTTAAAGATGTAGCTGCAACTTACAAAAATACGAAATATACACTCAGTCGTTCACTGTACGTAGATACATTCGATGTCCCAGAATGCTATGTGCACAGCACTAGCGCTTTTCTTCTAGAATATGACGCCGCTCCCACACGTCTCTTGTCACACTGCTAACGAAGAAAAGGCATACATAAGAGCACTCCGAACTCATGAGATTGTGTAATTTTCAACAGTGTTCTTAATGTGTAATATAAAAGTATTTAAAGATGTAGCTGCAACTTAAAAAAATACGAGATATCCACTCAGTCGTCCACTGTACGTATACACATTCGGTGTGAAGAATGCTATGTGCACAGCACTAGCGCTTTTCTTCTAGAATATGACGCCGCTCCACACGTCTCTTGTCAACCTGCTAACGAAGAAAATGCATACATAAGAGCACTCCAAAGTCATAAGATTGTGTAATTTTCAACAGTGTTCTTAATGTGTAATATAAAAGTATTTAAAGATGTAGCTGCAACTTACAAAAATACGAAATATCCACTCAGTCGTCCACTGTACGTAGATAAATTCGGTGTGACGAATGCTATGTGCACTTCTTTTCTTCTAGAATATGACGCCGCTGCACACGTCTTCTGTCAACCTGCTAACGAAGAAAATGCATACATAAGAGCACTCCAAAGTCATAAGATTGTGTAATTTTCAACAGTGTTCTTAATGTGTAATATAAAAGTGTTTGAGGATGTAGCTGCAACTTACAAAAATACGAAATATTCACTCACTCGTCCACTGTATGTAGATACATTCGGTGTGAAGAATTCTATGTGCACAGTACTAGCGCTTTTCTTCTATAATATGACGCCGCTCCACACGTCTCTTGTCAACCTGCTAACGAAGAAAATGCATACATAAGAGCACTCCAAAGTCATAAGATTGTGTAATTTTCAACAGTGTTCTTAATGTGTAATATAAAAGTATTTAAAGATGTAACTGCAACTTACAAAAATACGAAATATCCACTCACTCGTCCACTGTACGTAGATACATTCGGTGTGACGAATGCTATGTGCACTAATTTTCTTCTAGAATATGACGCCGCTCCACACGTCTCTTGTCAACCTGCTAACGAAGAAAATGCATACATAAGAGCACTCCAAAGTCATAAGATTGTGTAATTTTCAATAGTGTTCTTAATGTGTAATATAAAAGTATTTGAGGATGTAGCTGCAACTTACAAAAATACGAAATATCCACTCACTCGTCCACTGTACGTAGATACATTCGGTGTCTAGAATGCTGTGTGCACAGCACTAGCGCTTTTCCACTAGAATATGTCGCCGCTACCACACGTCTCATGTCAACCTGGTAACGAAGAGGATGCATACATAAGAGCACTCCAAAGTCATAAGATTGTGTAATTTTCAACAGTGTTCTTAATGTGTAATATAAAAGTATTTAAAGATGTAGCTGCAACTTACAAAAATAAGAAATATCCACTCACTCGTCCACTGTACATAGATACATTCGGTGTGACGAATGCTATGTGCACAGCACTAGCGCTTTTCTTCTACAATATGACGCCGCTCCACACGTCTCTTGTCAACCTGCTAACGAAGAAAATGCATACATAAGAGCACTCCAAAGTCATAAGATTGTGTAATTTTCAACAGTGTTCTTAATGTATAACATAAAAGTATTTAAAGATGTAGCTGCAACTTACAAAAATACGAAATATCCACTCAGTCGTCCACTGTACGTAGATACATTCGGTGTGAAGAATGCTATGTGCACAGCACTAGCGCTTTTCTTCTAGAATATGACGCCGCTCCACACGTCTCTTGTCAACCTGCTAACGAAGAAAATGCATACATAAGAGCACTCCAAAGTCATAAGATTGTGTAATTTTCAACAGTGTTCTTAATGTGTAATATAAAAGTATTTAAAGATGTAGCTGCAACTTACAAAAATACGAAATATCCACTCAGTCGTCCACTGTACGTAGATACATTCGGTGTGAAGACTGCTATGTGCACAGCACTAGCGCTTTTCTTCTACAATATGACGCCGCTCCACACGTCTCTTGTCAACCTGCTAACGAAGAAAATGCATACATAAGAGCACTCCAAAGTCATAAGATTGTGTAATTTTGAACAGTGCTCTTAATGTGTAATATAAAAGTATTTGAGGATGTAGCTGCAACTTACAAAAATACGAAATATCCACTCACTCGTCCACTGTACGTAGATACAATCGGTGTGAAGAATGCTATGTGCACAGCACTAGCGCTTTTCTTCTAGAATAAGTCGCCGCTCCCACACGTCTCTTGTCAACCTGCTAACGAAGAAAATGCATACATAAGAGCACTCCAAAGTCATAAGATATTGTAATTTTCAACAGTGTACTTAATGTGTAATATAAAAGTATTTAAAGATGTAGCTGCAACTTACAAAAATACGAAATATTCACTCAGTAGTCCACTGTACGTAGATACATTCGGTGTGAAGAATGCTATGTGCACAGCACTAGCTCTTTTCTTCTAGAATATGACTCCGATCCCACACGTCTTTTGTCAACCTGCTAACGAAGAAAATGCATACATAAGAGCACTCCAAAGTCATAAGATTGTGTAATTTCCAACAGTGTTCTTAATGTGTAATATAAAAGTATTTAAAGATGTAGCTGCAACTTACAAGAATACGAAATATCCACTCAGTCGTCCACTGTACGTAGATACATTCGGTGTGAAGAATGCTATGTTCACAGCAGTAGCGCTTTTCTTCTACAATATGACGCTGCTCCACACGTCTCTTGTCAACCTGCTAACGAAGAAAATGCATACATAAGAGCACTCTAAAGTCATAAGATTGTGTAATTTTCAACAGTATTCTTAATGTGTAATATAAAAGTATTTAAAGATGTAGCTGCAACTTACAAAAATACGAAATATCCACTCAGTCGTCCACTGTACGTAGATACATTCGGTGTAACGAATGCTATGTGCTCAGCACTAGCGCTTTTCTTCTAGAATATGGCGCCGATCCACACGTCTCTTGTCAACCTGCTAACGAAGAAAATGCATACATAAGAGCACTCCAAAGTCATAAGATTGTGTAATTTTCAACAGTGTTCTTAATGTGTAATATAAAAGTATTTGAGGATGTAGCTGCAACTTACAAAAATACGAAATATCCACTCACTCGTCCACTGTACGTAGATACATTCGGTGTCTAGAATGCTGTGTGCACAGCACTAGCGCTTTTCTACTAGAGTATGTCGCCGCTACCACACGTCTCATGTCAACTTGTTAACGAAGTGGATGCATACATAAGAGCACTCCAAAGTCATAAGATTGTGTAATTTTCAACAGTGTTCTTAATGTGTAATATAAAAGTATTTAAATATGTAGCTGCAACTTACAAATATACGAAATATCCACTCAGTCGTTTACCGTACGTTGATACATTCGGTGTGAAGAATGCTATGTGCACAGCACTAGCGCTTTCCTTCTAGAATATGACGCCGCTCCACACGTCTCTTGTCAACCTGCTAACGAAGAAAATGCATACATAAGAGCACTCAAAAGTCATAAGATTGTGTAATTTTCAACAGTGTTCTTAATGTGTAATATAAAAGTATTTAAAGATGTAGCTGCAACTTACAAAAATACCAAATATCCACTCAGTTGTCCACTGTACGTAGATACATTCGGTGTGAAGAATGCTATGTGCACAGCACTAGCGCTTTTCTTCTAGAATATGTCGCCGCTACCACACGTCTCATGTCAACCTGGTAACGAAGAGTATGCATACATAAGAGCACTCCAAAGTCATAAGATTGTGTAATTTTCAACAGTGTTCTTAATGTGTAATATAAAAGTATTTAAAGATGTAGCCCCAACTTACAAAAATACGAAATATCCACTCACTCGTCCACTGTACGTAGATACATTCGGTGTGACGAATGCTATGTGCACAGCACTAGCGCTTTTCTTCTACAATATGACGCCGCTCCACACGTCTCTTGTCAACCTGCTAACGAAGAAAATGCATACATAAGAGCACTCCAAAGTCATAAGATTGTGTAATTTTCAACAGTGTTCTTAATGTGTAATATAAAAGTATTTAAATATGTAGCTGCAACTTACAAATATACGAAATATCCACTCAGTCGTCCACTGTACGTAGATACATTCGGTGTGAAGAATGCTATGTGCACAGCACTAGCGCTTTCCTTCTAGAATATGACGCCGCTCCACACGTCTCTTGTCAACCTGCTAACGAAGAAAATGCATACATAACAGCACTCCAAAGTCATAAGATTGTGTAATTTTCAACATAGTTCTTAATGTGTAATATAAAAGTATTTAAAGATGTAGCTGCAACTTACAAGAATACGAAATATCCACTCAGTCGTCCACTGTACGTAGATACATTCGGTGTGAAGAATGCTATGTTCACAGCAGTAGCGCTTTTCTTCTACAATATGACGCCGCTCCACACGTCTCTTGTCAACCTGCTAACGAAGAAAATGCATACATAAGAGCACTCTAAAGTCATCAGATTGTGTAATTTTCAACAGTGTTCTTAATGTGTAATATAAAAGTATTTAAAGATGTAGCTGCAACTTACAAAAATACGAAATATCCACTCAGTCGTCCACTGTACGTAGATACATTCGGTGTAACGAATGCTATGTGCCCAGCACTAGCGCTTTTCTTCTAGAATATGGCGCCGATCCACATGTCTCTTGTCAACCTGCTAACGAAGAAAATGCATACATAAGAGCACTCCAAAGTCATAAGATTGTTTAATTTTCAACAGTGTTCTTAATGTGTAATATAAAAGTATTTAAAGATGTAGCTGCAACTTACAAAAATACGAAATATCCACTCAGTCGTCCACTGTACGTAGATACATACGGTATGAAGAAGGCTATGTGCACAGCACTAGCGCTTTTCTTCTAGAATATGTCGCCGCTACCACACGTCTCATGTCAACCTGGTAACGAAGAGTATGCATACATAAGAGCACTCCAAAGTCATAAGATTGTGTAATTTTCAACAGTGTTCTTAATGTGTAATATAAAAGTATTTAAAGATGTAGCCCCAACTTACAAAAATACGAAATATCCACTCACTCGTCCACTGTACGTAGATACATTCGGTGTGACGAATGCTATGTGCACAGCACTAGCGCTTTTCTTCTACAATATGACGCCGCTCCACACGTCTCTTGTCAACCTGCTAACGAAGAAAATGCATACATAAGAGCACTCCAAAGTCATAAGATTGTGTAATTTTCAACAGTGTTCTTAATGTGTAATATAAAAGTATTTAAATATGTAGCTGCAACTTACAAATATACGAAATATCCACTCAGTCGTCCACTGTACGTAGATACATTCGGTGTGAAGAATGCTATGTGCATAGCACTAGCGCTTTCCTTCTAGAATATGACGCCGCTCCACACGTCTCTTGTCAACCTGCTAACGAAGAAAATGCATACATAACAGCACTCCAAAGTCATAAGATTGTGAAATTTTCAACAGTGTTCTTAATGTGTAATATAAAAGTATTTAAAGATGTAGCTGCAACTTACAAGAATACGACATATCCACTCAGTCGTCCACTGTACGTAGATACATTCGGTGTGAAGAATGCTATGTTCACAGCAGTAGCGCTTTTCTTCTACAATATGACGCCGCTCCACACGTCTCTTGTCAACCTGCTAACGAAGAAAATGCATACATAAGAGCACTCTAAAGTCATCAGATTGTGTAATTTTCAACAGTGTTCTTAATGTGTAATATAAAAGTATTTAAAGATGTAGCTGCAACTTACAAAAATACGAAATATCCACTCAGTCGTCCACTGTACGTAGATACATTCGGTGTAACGAATGCTATGTGCTCAGCACTAGCGCTTTTCTTCTAGAATATGGCGCCGATCCACATGTCTCTTGTCAACCTGCTAACGAAGAAAATGCATACATAAGAGCACTCCAAAGTCATAAGATTGTTTAATTTTCAACAGTGTTCTTAATGTGTAATATAAAAGTATTTAAAGATGTAGCTGCAACTTACAAAAATACGAAATATCCACTCACTCGTCCACTGTATGTAGATACATTCGGTGTGAAGAATGCTATGTGCACAGTACTAGCGCTTTTCTTCTATAATATGACGCCGCTCCACACGTCTCTTGTCAACCTGCTAACGAAGAAAATGCATACATAAAAGCACTCCAAAGTCATAAGATTGTGTAATTTTCAACAGTGTTCTTAATGTGTAATATAAAAGTGTTTGAGGATGTAGCTGCAACTTACAAAAATACGAAATATCCACTCACTCGTCCAATGTATGTAGATACATTCGGTGTGAAGAATGCTATGTGCACAGTACTAGCGCTTTTCTTCTATAATATGACGCCGCTCCACACGTCTCTTGTCAACCTGCTAACGAAGAAAATGCATACATAAGAGCACTCCAAAGTCATAAGATTGTGTAATTTTCAACAGTGTTCTTAATGTGTAATACAAAAGTATTTGAGGATGTGGCTGCAACTTACAAAAATACGAAATATCCACTCACTCGTCCACTGTACGTAGATACATTCGGTGTCTAGAACGCTGTGTGCACAGCATTAGCGCTTTTCTACTAGAGTATGTCGCCGCTACCACACGTCTCATGTCAACCTGCTAACGAAGAGGATGCATACATAAGAGCACTCCAAAGTCATAAGATTGTGTAATTTTCAACAGTGTTCTTAATGTGTAATATAAAAGTATTTAAAGATGTAGCTGCAACTTACAAAAATACGAAATATCCACTCACTCGTCCACTGTACGTAGATACATTCGGTGTGACGAATGCTATGTGCACAGCACTAGCGCTTTTCTTCTACAATATGACGCCGCTCCACACGTCTCTTGTCAACCTGCTAACGAAGAAAATGCATACATAAGAGCACTCCAAAGTCATAAGATTGTGTAATTTTCAACAGTGTTCTTAATGTGTAATATAAAAGTATTTAAAGATGTAGCTGCAACTTACAAATATACGAAATATACACTCAGTCGTCCACTGTACGTAGATACATTCGGTGTGAAGAATGCTATGTGCACAGCACTAGCGCTTTCCTTCTAGAATATGACGCCGCTCCACACGTCTCTTGTCAACCTGCTAACGAAGAAAATGCATACATAAGAGCACTCCAAAGTCATAAGATTGTGTAATTTTCAACAGTGTTCTTAATGTGTAATATAAAAGTATTTAAAGACGTAACTGCAACTTACAAATATACGAAATATCCACTCAGTCGTCCACTGTACGTAGATACATTCGGTGTGAAGAATGCTATGTGCACAGCACTAGCGCTTTCCTTCTAGAATATGACGCCGCTCCACACGTCTCTTGTCAACTTGCTAACGAAGAAAATGCATTCATAACAGCACTCCAAAGTCATAAGATTGTGTAATTTTCAACAGTGTTCTTAATGTGTAATATAAAAGTATTTAAAGATGTAGCTGCAACTTACAAGAATACGAAATATCCACTCAGTCGTCCACTGTACGTAGATACATTCGGTGTGAAGAATGCTATGTTCACAGCAGTAGCGCTTTTCTTCTACAATATGACGCCGCTCCACACGTCTCTTGTCAACCTGCTAACGAAGAAAATGCATACATAAGAGCACTCTAAAGTCATAAGATTGTGTAATTTTCAACAGTATTCTTAATGTGTAATATAAAAGTATTTAAAGATGTAGCTGCAACTTACAAAAATACGAAATATCCACTCAGTCGTCCACTGTACGTAGATACATTCGGTGTAACGAATGCTATGTGCTCAGCACTAGCGCTTTTCTTCTAGAATATGGCGCCGATCCACACGTCTCTTGTCAACCTGCTAACGAAGAAAATGCATACATAAGAGCACTCCAAAGTCATAAGATTGTGTAATTTTCAACAGTGTTCTTAAGGTGTAATATAAAAGTATTTAAAGATGTAGCTGCAACTTACAAAAATACGAAATATCCACTCACTCGTCCACTGTATGTAGATACATTCGGTGTGAAGAATGCTATGTGCACAGTACTAGCGCTTTTCTTCTATAATATGACGCCGCTCCACACGTCTCTTGTCAACCTGCTAACGAAGAAAATGCATACATAAAAGCACTCCAAAGTCATAAGATTGTGTAATTTTCAACAGTGTTCTTAATGTGTAATATAAAAGTATTTAAAGATGTAGCTGCAACTTACAAAAATACGAAATACCCACTCAGTCGTCCACTGTACGTAGATACATTCGGTGTGACGAATGCTATGTGCACTTCTTTTCTTCTACAATATGACGCCGCTCCACACGTCTCTTGTCAACCTGCTAACGAAGAAAATGCATACATAAGAGCACTCCAAAGTCATAAGGTTGTGTAATTTTCAACAGTGTTCTTAATGTGTAATATAAAAGTGTTTGAGGATGTAGCTGCAACTTACAAAAATACGAAATATCCACTCACTCGTCCAATGTATGTAGGTACATTCGGTGTGAAGAATGCTATGTGCACAGTACTAGCGCTTTTCTTCTATAATATGACGCCGCTCCACACGTCTCTTGTCAACCTGCTAACGAAGAAAATGCATACATAAGAGCACTCCAAAGTCATAAGGTTGTGTAATTTTCAACAGTGTTCTTTGTGTGTAATATAAAAGTATTTAAAGATGTAGCTGCAACTTACAAAAATACGAAAAATCCACTCACTCGTCCACTATACGTAGATACATTCGGTGTGACGAATGCTATGTGCACTTCTTTTCTTCTAGAATATGACGCCGCTCCACACGTCTCTTGTCAACCTGGTAACGAAGAGAATGCATACATAAGAGCACTCCAAAGTCATAAGATTGTGTAATTTTCAACAGTGTTCTTAATGTGCAATATAAAAGTATTTAAAGATGTAGCCCCAACTTACAAAAATACGAAATATCCACTCACTCGTCCACTGTACGTAGATACATTCGGTGTGACGAATGCTATGTGCACAGCACTAGCGCTTTTCTTCTACAATATGACGCCGCTCCACACGTCTCTTGTCAACCTGCTAACGAAGAAAATGCATACATAAGAGCACTCCAAAGTCATAAGATTGTGTAATTTTCAACAGTGTTCTTAATGTGTAATATAAAAGTATTTAAATATGTAGCAGCAAATTACAAATATACGAAATATCCACTCAGTCGTCCACTGTACGTAGATACATTCGGTGTGAAGAATGCTATGTGCACAGCACTAGCGCTTTCCTTCTAGAATATGACGCCGCTCCACACGTCTCTTGTCAACCTGCTAACGAAGAAAATGCATACATAACAGCACTCCAAAGTCATAAGATTGTGTAATTTTCAACAGTGTTCTTAATGTGTAATATAAAAGTATTTAAAGATGTAGCTGCAACTTACAAGAATACGAAATATCCACTCAGTCGTCCACTGTACGTAGATACATTCGGTGTGAAGAATGCTATATTCACAGCAGTAGCGCTTTTCTTCTACAATATGACGCCGCTCTACACGTCTCTTGTCAACCTGCTAACGAAGAAAATGCATACATAAGAGCACTCTAAAGTCATCAGATTGTGTAATTTTCAACAGTGTTCTTAATGTGTAATATAAAAGTATTTAAAGATGTAGCTGCAACTTACAAAAATACGAAATATCCACTCAGTCGTCCACTGGACGTAGATACATTCGGTGTAACGAATGCTATGTGTTCAGCACTAGCGCTTTTCTTCTAGAATATGGCGCCGATCCACACGTCTCTTGTCAACCTGCTAACGAAGAAAATGCATACATAAGAGCACTCCAAAGTCATAAGATTGTGTAATTTTCAACAGTGTTCTTAATGTGTAATATAAAAGTATTTAAAGATGTAGCTGCAACTTACAAAAATACGAAATATCCACTCAGCCGTCCACTGTACGTAGATACATTCGGAGTGAAGAATGCTATGTGCACAGCACTAGCGCTTTTCTTCTAGAATATGTCGGCGCTACCACATGTCTCATGTCAACCTGGTAACGAAGAGAATGCATACATAAGAGCACTCCAAAGTCATAACATTGTGTAATTTTCAACAGTGTTCTTAATGTGTAATATAAAAGTATTCAAAGATGTAGCTGCTACTTACAAAAATACGAAATATCCACTCAGTCGTCCACTGTACGTAGATACATTCGGTGTGAAGAATGCTATGTGCACAGCACTAGCGCTTTTCTTCTAGAATATGACGCCGCTCCACACGTCTGTTGTCAACCTGCTAACGAAGAAAATGCATACACAAGAGTACTCCAAAGTCATAAGATTGTGTAATTTTCAACAGTGTTCTTAATGTGTAATATAAAAGTGTTTAAAGATGTAGCTGCAACTTACAAGAATACGAAATATCCACTCAGTCGTCCACTGTACGTAGATAGATTCGGCGTGACGAATGCTATGTGCAAAGCACCAGCGCTTTTCTTCTAGAATATGACGCCGCTCCACACGTCTCTTGTCAACCTGCTAACAAAGAAAATGCATACATAAGAGCACTCCAAAGTCATAAGATTGTGTAATTTTCAACAGTGTTCTTAATGTGTAATATAAAAGTATTTAAAGATGTAGCTGCAACTTACAAAAATACGAAATATCCACTCAGTCGTCCACTTTACGTAGATACATTCGGTGTGAAGAATGCTATGTGCCCAGCACTAGCGCTTTTCTTCTAAAATATGTCGCTGCTCCCACACGTCTCTTGTCAACCTGCTAACGAAGAAAATGCATACATAAGAGCACTCCAAAGTCATAAGATTGTGTAATTTTCAACAGTGTTCTTAATGTGTAATATTAAAGTATTTAAAGATGTAGCTGCAACTTACACAAATACGAAATATCCACTCAGTCATCCACTGTACGTAGATACATTCGGTGTGACGAATGCTATGTGCTCAGCACTAGCGCTTTTCTTCTAGAATATGGCGCCGATCCACACGTCTCTTGTCAACCTGCTAACGAAGAAAATGCATACATAAGAGCACTCCAAAGTCATAAGATTGTGTAATTTTCAACAGTGTTCTTAATGTGTAATATAAAAGTATTTAAAGATGTAGCTGCAACTTACAAAAATACGAAATATCCACTCAGTCGTCCACTGTACGTAGATACATTTGGTGTGAAGAATGCTATGTGCACAGCACTAGCGCTTTTCTTCTATAATATGACGCCGCTCAACATGTCTCTTGTCAACCTGCTAACGAAGAAAATGCATACATAAGAGCACTCCAAAGTCATAAGATTGTGTAATTTTCAACAGTGTTCTTAATGTGTAATATAAAAGTATTTAAAGATGTAGCTGCAACTTACAAAAGTACGAAACATCCACTCAGTTGTCCACTGTACGTGGATACATTCGGTGTGAAGAATGCTATGTGCACAGCACTAGCGCTTTCCTTCTAGAATATGACGCCGCTCCACAAGTCTTATGTCAACCTGCTAACGAAGAAAATGCATACATAAGAGCACTCCAAAGTCATAAGATTGTGTAATTTTCAACAGTTTTCTTAATGTGTAATATAAAAGCATTTAAAGATGTAGCTGCAACTTACAAAAATACGAAATATCCACTCAGTCGTCCACTGTACGTAGATACATTTGGTGTCAAGAATGCTATGTGCACAGCAATAGCGCTTTTCTTCTAGAATATGTCGCACTCCCACACGTCTCTTGTCAACCTGCTAACGAAGAAAATGCATACATAAGAGCACTCCAAAGTCATAAGATTGTGTAATTTTCAACAGTGTTCTTAATGTGTAATATAAAAGTATTTAAAGATGTAGCTGCAACTTACAAAAATACGAAATATCCACTCAGTCGTCCACTGTACGTAGATACATTCGGTGTGAAGAATGCTATGTGCATAGCACTAGCGCTTTTCTTCCAGAATATGACGCCGCTCAACACGTCTCTTGTCAACCTGATAACGAAGAAAATGCATACATAAGAGCACTCCAAAGTCATAAAATTGTGTAATTTTCAACAGTGTTCTTAATGTGTAATATAAAAGTATTCAAAGATGTAGCTGCAACTTACAAAAATACGAAATATCCACTCAGTCGTCCACTGTACGTAGATACATTCGGTGTGAAGAATGCTATGTGCACAGCACTAGCGCTTTTCTTCTAGAATATGACGCCGCTCCACACGTCTGTTGTCAACCTGCTAACGAAGAAAATGCATACATAAGAGTACTCCAAAGTCTAAAGATTGTGTAATTTTCAACAGTGTTCTTAATGTGTAATATAAAAGTATTTAAAGATGTAGCTGCAACTTACAAGAATACGAAATATCCACTCAGTCGTCCACTGTACGTAGATACATTCGGCGTGACGAATGCTATGTGCAAAGCACTAGCGCTTTTCTTCTAGAATATGACGCCGCTCCACACGTCTCTTGTCAACCTGCTAACGAAGAAAATGCATACATAAGAGCACTCCAAAGTCAAAAGATTGTGTAATTTTCAACAGTGTTCTTAATGTGTAATATAAAAGTATTTAAAGATGTAGCTGCAACTTACAAGAATACGAAATATCCACTCAGTCGTCCACTGTACGTAGATACATTCGGTGTGAAGAATGCTATGTTCACAGCAGTAGCGCTTTTCTTCTACAATATGACGCCGCTCCACACGTCTCTTGTCAACCTGCTAACGAAGAAAATGCATACATAAGAGCACTCTAAAGTCATCAGATTGTGTAATTTTCAACAGTGTTCTTAATGTGTAATATAAAAGTATTTAAAGATGTAGCTGCAACTTACAAAAATACGAAATATCCACTCAGTCGTCCACTGTACGTAGATACATTCGGTGTGACGAATGCTATGTGCACTTCTTTTCTTCTAGAATATGACGCCGCTGCACACGACTCTTGTCAACCTGCTAACGAAGAAAATGCATGCATAAGAGCACTCCAAAGTCATAAGATTGTGTAATTTTCAACAGTGTTCTTAATGTGTAATATAAAAGTGTTTGAGGATGTAGCTGCAACTTACAAAAATACGAAATATCCACTCACTCGTCCAATGTATGTAGATACATTCGGTGTGAAGAATGCTATGTGCACAGTACTAGCGCTTTTCTTCTATAATATGACGCCGCTCCACACGTCTCTTGTCAACCTGCTAACGAAGAAAATGCATACATAAGAGCACTCCAAAGTCATAAGATTGTGTAATTTTCAACATTGTTCTTAATGTGTAATATAAAAGTATTTAAAGATGTAGCTGCAACTTACAAAAATACGAAATATCCACTCACTCGTCCACTGTACGTAGATACATTCGGTGTCTAGAATGCTGTGTGCACAGCACTAGCGCTTTTCTACTAGAGTATGTCGCCGCTACCACACGTCTCATGTCAACCTGGTAACGAACAGGATGCATACATAAGAGCACTCCAAAGTCATAAGATTGTGTAATTTTCAACAGTGTTCTTAATGTGTAATATAAAAGTATTTAAAGATGTAGCTGCAACTTACAAAAATACGAAATATCCACTCACTCGTCCACTGTACGTAGATACATTCGGTGTGACGAATGCTATGTGCACAGCACTAGCGCTTTTCTTCTACAATATGACGCCGCTCCACACGTCTCTTGTCAACCTGCTAACGAAGAAAATGCATACATAAGAGCACTCCAAAGTCATAAGATTGTGTAATTTTCAACAGTGTTCTTAATGTGTAATATAAAAGTATTTAAAGATGTAGCTGCAACTTACAAAAATACGAAATATCCACTCAGTCGTCCACTGTACGTAGATACATTCGGAGTGAAGAATGCTATGTGCACAGCACTAGCACTTTTCTTCTAGAATATGTCGCCGCTACCACACGTCTCATGTCAACCTGGTAACGAAGAGAATGCATACATAAGAGCACTCCAAAGTCATAAGATTGTGTAATTTTCAACAGTGTTCTTAATGTGTAATATAAAAGTATTTAAAGATGTAGCTGCAACTTACAAAAATACGAAATATCCACTCACTCGTCCACTGTACGTAGATACATTCGGTGTGACGAATGCTATGTGCACAGCACTAGCGCTTTTCTTCTACAATATGACGCCGCTCCACACGTCTCTTGTCAACCTGCTAACGAAGAAAATGCATACATAAGAGCACTCCAAAGTCATAAGATTGTGTAATTTCCAACAGTGTTCTTAATGTGTAATATAAAAGTATTTAAAGATGTAGCTACAACTTACAAAAATACGAAATATCCACTCAGTCGTCCACTGTACGTAGATACATTCGGTGTGAAGAATGCTATGTGCACAGCACTAGCGCTTTTCTTCCAGAATATGTCGCCGCTCAACACGTGTCTTGTCAACCTGATAACGAAGAAGATGCATACATAAGAGCACTCCAAAGTCATAAGATTGTGTAATTTTCAACAGTGTTCTTAATGTGTAATATAAAAGTATTCAAAGATGTAGCTGCAACTTACAAAAATACGAAATATCCACTCAGTCGTCCACTGTACGTAGATACATTCGGTGTGAAGAATGCTATGTGCACAGCACTAGCGCTTTTCTTCTAGAATATGACGCCGCTCCACACGTCTCTTGTCAACCTGCTAACGAAGAAAATGCATACATAAGAGTACTCCAAAGTCATAAGATTGTGTAATTTTCAACAGTGTTCTTAATGTGTAATATAAAAGTATTTAAAGATGTAGCTTCAACTTACAAGAATACGAAATATCCACTCAGTCGTCCACTGTACGTAGATACATTCGGCGTGACGAATGCTATGTGCAAAGCATTAGCGCTGTTCTTCTAGAATATGACGCCGCTCCACACGTCTCTTGTCAACCTGCTAACGAAGAAAATGCATACATAAGAGCACTCCAAAGTCATAAGATTGTGTAATTTTCAACAGTGTTCTTAATGTGTAATATAAAAGTATTTAAAGATGTAGCTGCAACTTACAAAAATACGAAATATCCACTCACTCGTCCACTGTACGTAGATACATTCGGTGTGACGAATGCTATGTGCACAGCACTAGCGCTTTTCTTCTACAATATGACGCCGCTCCACACGTCTCTTGTCAACCCGCTAACGAAGAAAATGCATACATAAGAGCACTCCAAAGTCATAAGATTGTGTAATTTCCAACAGTGTTCTTAATGTGTAATATAAAAGTATTTAAAGATGTAGCTACAACTTACAAAAATACGAAATATCCACTCAGTCGTCCACTGTACGTAGATACATTCGGTGTGAAGAATGCTATGTGCACAGCACTAGCGCTTTTCTTCTAGAATATGACGCCGCTCCACACGTCTCTTGTCAACCTGCTAACGAAGAAAATGCATACATAAGAGTACTCCAAAGTCATAAGATTGTGTAATTTTCAACAGTGTTCTTAATGTGTAATATAAAAGTATTGAAAGATGTAGCTGCAACTTACAAGAATACGAAATATCCACTCAGTCGTCCACTGTACGTAGATACATTCGGCGTGACGAATGCTATGTGCAAAGCATTAGCGCTGTTCTTCTAGAATATGACGCCGCTCCACACGTCTCTTGTCAACCTGCTAACGAAGAAAATGCATACATAAGAGCACTCCAAAGTCATAAGATTGTGTAATTTTCAACAGTGTTCTTAATGTGTAATATAAAAGTATTTAAAGATGTAGCTGCAACTTACAAAAATACGAAATATCCACTCAGTCGTCCACTGTACGTAGATACATTCGGTGTGAAGAATGCTATGTTCACAGCAGTAGCGCTTTTCTTCTACAATATGACGCCGCTCCACACGTCTCTTGTCAACCTGCTAACGAAGAAAATGCATACATAAGAGCACTCCAAAGTCATCAGTATGTGTAATTTTCAACAGTGTTCTTAATGTGTAATATAAAAGTATTTAAAGATGTAGCTGCAACTTACAAAAATACGAAATATCCACTCAGTCGTCCACTGTACGTAGATACATTCGGTGTGACGAATGCTATGTGCTCAGCACTAGCGCTTTTCTTCTAGAATATGGCGCCGATCCACACGTCTCTTGTCAACCTGCTAACGAAGAAAATGCATACATAAGAGCACTCCAAAGTCATAAGATTGTGTAATTTTCAACAGTGTTCTTAATGTGTAATATAAAAGTATTTAAAGATGTAGCTGCACTTTACAAAAATACGAAATATCCACTCAGTCGTCAACTGTACGTAGATACATTTGGTGTGAAGAATGCTATGTGCACAGCAGTAGCGCATTTCTTCTATAATATGACGCCGCTCAACATGTCTCTTGTCAATATGCTAACGAAGAAAATGCATACATAAGAGCACTCCAAAGTCATTAGATTGTGTAATTTTCAACAGTGTTCTTAATGTGTAATATAAAAGTATTTAAAGATGTAGCTGCAAATTACAAAAATACGAAGTATCCAATCAGTCGTCCACTGTACGTAGATACATTCGGTGTGAAGAATGCTATGTGCAAAGCACTAGCGCTTTTCTTCTAGAATATGACGCCTGTCCACACGTCTCTTGTCAAACTGCTAACGAAGAAAATGCATACATAAGAGTACTCCAAAGTCGTAAGATTGTGTAATTTTCAACAGTGTTTTTAATGTGTAATACAAAAGTATTTAAAGATGTAGCTGCAACTTACAGAAATACGAAACATCCACTCACTCGTCCACTGTACGTAGATACATTCGGTGTGACGAATGCCATGTGCACATCACTAGCGCTTTTCTTCTAGAGTATGACGCCGCTCCACACGTCTCTTGTCAACCTGCTAACGAAGAAAATGCATACATAAGAGCACTCCAAAGTCATAAGATTGTGTAATTTTCAACAGTGTTCGTAATGTGTAATATAAAAGTATTTAAAGATGTAGCTGCAACTTACAAAAATATGAAATATCCACTCAGTCGTCCACTGTACGTAGATACATTCGGTGTGAAGAATGCTATGTGCACAGCACTAGCGCTTTTCTTCTAGAATATGACGCCGCTCCACACGTCTCTTGTCAACCTGCTAACGAAGAAAATGCATACATAAGAGCACTCCAAAGTCATAAGATTGTGTAATTTCCAACAGTGTTCTTAATGTGTAATATAAAAGTATTTAAAGATGTAGCTGCAACTTACAAAAATACGAAATATCCACTCAGTCGTCCACTGAACGTAGATACATTCGGTGTGAAGAATGCTATGTGCACAGCACTAGCGCTTTTCTTCCAGAATATGTCGCCGCTCAACACGTCTCTTGTCAACCTGATAACGAAGAAGATGCATACATAAGAGCACTCCAAAGTCATAAGATTGTGTAATTTTCAACAGTGTTCTTAATGTGTAATATAAAAGTATTCAAAGATGTAGCTGCAACTTACAAAAATACGAAATATCCACTCAGTCGTCCACTGTACGTAGATACATTCGGTGTGAAGAATGCTATGTGCACAGCACTAGCGCTTTTCTTCTAGAATATGACGCCGCTCCACACGTCTGTTGTCAACCTGCTAACGAAGAATATGCATACATAAGAGTACTCCAAAGTCATAAGATTGTGTAATTTTCAACAGTGTTCTTAATGTGTAATATAAAAGTATTTAAAGATGTAGCTGCAACTTACAAGAATACGAAATATCCACTCAGTCGTCCACTGTACGTAGATACATTCGGCGTGACGAATGCAATGTATAAAGCACTAGCTCTTTTCTTCTAGAATATGACGCCGCTCCACACGTCTCTTGTCAACCTGCTAACGAAGAAAATGCATACATAAGAGCACTCCAAAGTCATAAGATTGTGTAATTTTCAACAGTGTTCTTAAAGTGTAATATAAAAGTATTTAAAGATGTAGCTGCAACTTACAAAAATACGAAATATCCACTGAGTAGTCCACTGTACGTAGATACATTCGGTGTGAAGAATGCTATGTTCACAGCAGTAGCGCTTTTCTTCTACAATATGACGCCGCTCCACACGTCTCTTGTCAACCTGCTAACGAATAAAATGCATACATAAGAGCACTCCAAAGTCATCAGTATGTGTAATTTTCAACAGTGTTCTTAATGTGTAATATAAAAGTATTTAAAGATGTAGCTGCAACTTACAAAAATACGAAATATCCACTCAGTCGTCCACTGTACGTAGATACATTCGGTGTGAAGAATGCTATGTGCACAGCACTAGCGCTTTCCTTCTAGAATATGACGCCGCTCCACACGTCTCTTGTCAACCTGCTAACGAAGAAAATGCATACATAAGAGCACTCCAAAGTCATAAGATTGTGTAATTTTCAACAGTGTTCTTAATGTGTAATATAAAAGTATTTAAAGATGTAGCTGCAACTTAAAAAAATACGAAATATCCACTCAGTCGTCCACTGTACGTAGATACATTCGGAGTGAAGAATGCTATGTGCACAGCACTAGCGCTTTTGTTCTAGAATATGTCGCCGCTACCACACGTCTCATGTCAACCTGGTAACGAAGAGAATGCATACATAAGAGCACTCCAAAGTCATAAGATTGTGTAATTTTCAACAGTGTTCTTAACGTGTAATATAAAAGTATTTAAAGATGTAGCTGCAACTTACAAAAATACGAAATATCCACTCACTCGTCCACTGTACGTAGATACATTCGGTGTGACGAATGCTATGTGCACAGCACTAGCGCTTTTCTTCTACAATATGACGCCCCTCCACACGTCTCTTGTCAACCTGCTAACGAAGAAAATGCATACATAAGAGCACTCCAAAGTCATAAGATTGTGTAATTTTCAACAGTGTTCTTAATGTGTAATATAAAAGTATTTAAATATGTAGCTGCAACTTACAAGTATACGAGATATCCACTCAGTCGTCCACTGTACGTAGATACATTCGGTGTGAAGAATGCTATGTGCACAGCACTAGCGCTTTCCTTCTAGAATATAACGCCGCTCCACACGTCTCTTGTCAACCTGCTAACGAAGAAAATGCATACATAAGAGCACTCCAAAGTCATAAGATTGTGTAATTTTCAACAGTGTTCTTAATGTGTAATATAAAAGTATTTACATATGTAGCTGCAACTTACAAAAATACGAAATATCCACTCAGTCGTCCACTGTACGTAGATACATTCGGTGTGAAGAATGCTATGTGCACAGCACTAGCGCTTTCCTTCTAGAATATGACGCCGCTCCACACGTCTCTTGTCAACCTGCTAACGAAGAAAATGCATACATAAGAGCACTCCAAAGTCATAAGATTGTGTAATTTCCAACAGTGTTCTTAATGTGTAATATAAAAGTATTTAAAGATGTAGCTGCAACTTACAAAAATACGAAATATCCACTCAGTCGTCCACTGTACGTAGATACATTCGGTTTCAAGAATGCTATGTGCACAGCACTAGCGCTTTTCTTCCAGAATATATCGCCGCTCAACACGTCTCTTGTCAACCTGATAACGAAGAAAATGCATACATAAGAGCACTCCAAAGTCATAAGATTGTGTAATTTTCAACAGTGTTCTTAATGTGTAATATAAAAGTATTCAAAGATGTAGCTGCAACTTACAAAAATACGAAATATCCATTCAGTCGTCCACTGTACGTAGATACATTCGGTGTGAAGAATGCTATGTGCACAGCACTAGCGCTTTTCTTCTAGAATATGACGCCGCTCCACACGTCTGTTGTCAACCTCCTAACGAAGAAAATGCATACATAAGAGTACTTTAAAGTCATAAGATTGTGTAATTTTCAACAGTGTTCTTAATGTGTAATATAAAAGTATTTAAAGATGTAGCTGCAACTTACAAGAATACGAAATATCCACTCAGTCGTCCACTGTACGTAGATACATTCGGCGTGACGAATGCTATGTGCAAAGCACTAGCGCTTTTCTTCTAGAATATGACGCCGCTCCACACGTCTCTTGTCAACCTGCTAACGAAGAAAATGCATACATAAGAGCACTCCAAAGTCATAAGATTGTGTAATTTTCAACAGTGTTCTTAATGTGTAAAATAAAAGTATTTAAAGATGTAGCTGCAACTTACAAAAATACGAAATATCCACTCAGTCGTCCACTGTACGTAGATACATTCGGTGTGAAGAATGCTATGTTCACAGCAGTAGCGCTTTTCTTCTACAATATGACGCCGCTCCACACGTCTCTTGTCAACCTGCTAACGAAGAAAATGCATACATAAGAGCACTCCAAAGTCATCAGTATGTGTAATTTTCAACAGTGTTCTTAATGTGTAATATAAAAGTAATTAAAGATGTAGCTGCAACTTACAAAAATACGAAATATCCACTCAGTCGTCCACTGTACGTAGATACATTCGGTGTGACGAATGCTATGTGCTCAGCACTAGCGCTTTTCTTCTAGAATATGGCGCCGATCCACACGTCTCTTGTCAACCTGCTAACGAAGAAAATGCATACATAAGAGCACTCCAAAGTCATAAGATTGTGTATTTTTCAACAGTGTTCTTAATGTGTAATATAAAAGTTTTTAAAGATGTAGCTGCAACTTACAGATATACGAAACATCCACTCACTCGTCCACTGTACGTAGATACATTCGGTGTGACGAATGCCATGTGCACAGCACTAGCGCTTTTCTTCTAGAATATGACGCCGCTCCACACGTCTCTTGTCAACCTGCTAACGAAGAAAATGCATACATAAGAGCACTCCAAAGTCATAAGATTGTGTAATTTTCAACAGTGTTCTTAATGTGTATTATAAAAGTATTTAAAGATGTAGCTGCAACTTACAAAAATACGAAATATCCACTCAGTCGTCCACTGTACGTAGATACATTCGGTGTGAAGAATGCTATGTGCACAGCACTAGCGCTTTTCTTCTAGAATATGTCGCCGCTCCTACACGTCCCTTGTCAACCTGATAACGAAGAAAATGCATACATAAGAGCACTCCAAAGTCATAAGATTGTATAATTTTCAACAGTGCTCTTAATGTGTAATATAAAAGTATTTAAAGATGTAGCTGCAACTTACAAAAATACGAAATATCCACTCAGTCGTCCACTGAACGTAGATACATTTGGTGTCAAGAATGCTATGTGCACAGCAATAGCGCTTTTCTTCTAGAATATGTCGCCACTCCCACACGTCTCTTGTCAACCTGCTAACGAAGAAAATGCATACATAAGAGCACTCCAAAGTCATAAGATTGTGTAATTTTCAACAGTGTTCTTAATGTGTAATATAAAAGTATTTAAAGATGTACCTGCAACTTACAAAAATACGAAATATCCACTCAGTCGTCCACTGTACGTAGATACATTCGGTGTGAAGAATGCTATGTGCACAGCACTAGCGCTTTTCTTCTAGAATATGTCGCCGCTCCCACACGTCTCTTGTCAACCTGCTAACGAAGAAAATGCATACATAAGAGCACTCCAAAGTCATAAGATTGTGTAATTTTCAACAGTGTTCTTAATGTGTAATATAAAAGTATTTAAAGATGGAGCTGCAACTTACAAAAATACGAAATATCCACTCAGTCGTCCACTGTACGTAGATACATTCGGTGTGAAGAATGCTATGTGCACAGCACTAGCGTTTTTCTTCTAGAATATGACGCCGCTCCACACGTCTGTTGTCAACCTGCTAACGAAGAAAATGCATACATAAGAGTACTCCAAAGTCATAAGATTGTGTAATTTTCAACAGTGTTCTTAATGTGTAATATAAAAGTATTTAAAGATGTAGCTGCAACTTACAAAAATACGAAATATCCACTCACTCGTCCACTGTACGTAGATACATTCGGTGTGACGAATGCTATGTGCTCAGCACTAGCGCCTTTCTTCTAGAATATGGCGCCGATCCACACGTCTCTTGTCAACCTGCTAACGAAGAAAATGCATACATAAGAGTACTCCAAAGTCATAAGATTGTGTAATTTTCAACAGTGTTCTTAATGTGTAATATAAAAGTATTTAAAGATGTAGCTGCAACTTACAAAAATACGAAATATCCACTCAGTCGTCCACTGTACGTAGATACATTTGGTGTGAAGAATGCTATGTGCACAGCACTAGCGCTTTTCTTCTATAACATGACGCCGCTCAACATGTCTCTTGTCAACCTGCTAACGAAGAAAATGCATACATAAGAGCACTCCAAAGTCATTAGATTGTGTAATTTTCAACAGTGTTCTTAATGTGTAATATAAAAGTATTTAAAGATGTAGCTGCAAATTACAAAAATACGAAGTATCCAATCAGTCGTCCACTGTACGTAGATACATTCGGTGTGAAGAATGCTATGTGCACAGCACTAGCGCTTTTCTTCTAGAATATGACGCCTGTCCACACGTCTCTTGTCAAACTGCTGACGAAGAAAATGCATACATAAGAGTACTCCAAAGTCGTAAGATTGTGTAATTTTCAACAGTGTTCTTAATGTGTAATATAAAAGTATTTAAAGATGTAGCTGCAACTTACAAAAATACGAAACATCCACTCACTCGTCCACTGTACGTAGATACATTCGGTGTGACGAATGCTATGTGCACAGCACTAGCGCTTTTCTTCTACAATATGACGCCGCTCCACACGTCTCTTGTCAACCTGCTAACGAAGAAAATGCATACATAAGAGCACTCCAAAGTCATAAGATTGTGTAATTTTCAACAGTGTTCTTAATGTGTAGTATAAAAGTATTTAAAGATGTAGCTGCAACTTACAAAAGTACGAAATATCCACTCAGTTGTCCACTATACGTAGATACATTCGGTGTGAAGAATGCTATGTGCACAGCACTGGCGCTTTCCTTCTAGAATATGACGCCGTTCCACACGTCTTATGTCAACCTGCTAACGAATAAAATGCATACATAAGAGCACTCCAAAGTCATAAGATTGTGTAATTTTCAACAGTGTTCTTAATGTGTAATATAAAAGAATTTAAAGATGTAACTGCAACTTACAAAAATACGAAATATCCACTCAGTCGTCCACTGTACGTAGATACATTCGGTGTCAAGAATGCTATGTGCACAGCAATAGCGCTTTTCTTCTAGAATATGTCGCCACTCCCACACGTCTCTTGTCAACCTGCTAACGAAGAAAATGCATACATAAGAGCACTCCAAAGTCATAAGATTGTGTAATTTTCAACAGTGTTCTTAATGTGTAATATAAAAGTATTTAAAGATGTAGCTGCAACTTACAAAAATACGAAATATCCACTCAGTCGTCCACTGTACGTAGATACATTCGGTGTGAAGAGTGCTATGTGCACAGCACTAGCGCTTTTCTTCTAGAATATGTCGCCGCTACCACACGTCTCATGTCAACCTGGTAACGAAGAGGATGCATACATAAGAGCACTCCAAAGTCATAAGATTGTGTAATTTTCAACAGTGTTCTTAATGTGTAATATAAAAGTATTTAAAGATGTAGCTGCAACTTACAAAAATTTGAAATATCCACTCACTCGTCCACTGTACGTAGATACATTCGGTGTGACGAATGCTATGTGCACAGCACTAGCGCTTTTCTTCTACAATATGACGCCCCTCCACACGTCTCTTGTCAACCTGCTAACGAAGAAAATGCATACATAAGAGCACTCCAAAGTCATAAGATTGTGTAATTTTCAACAGTGTTCTTAATGTGTAATATAAAAGTATTTAAATATGTAGATGCAACTTACAAGTATACGAAATATCCACTCAGTCGTCCACTGTACGTAGATACATTCGGTGTGAAGAATGCTATGTGCACAGCACTAGCGCTTTCCTTCTAGAATATGACGCCGCTCCACACGTCTCTTGTCAACCTGCTAACGAAGGAAATGCATACATAAGAGCACTCCAAAGTCATAAGATTCTGTAATTTTCAACAGTGTTCTTAATGTGTAATAAAAATGTATTTAAAGATGTAGCTGCAACTTACAAAAATACGAAATATCCACTCAGTCGTCCACTGTACGTAGATACATTCGGTGTGAAGAATGCTATGTGCACAGCACTAGCGCTTTTCTTCTAGAATATGTCGCCGCTCCCACACGTCCCTTGTCAACCTGATAACGAAGAAAATGCATACATAAGAGCACTCCAAAGTCATAAGATTGTATAATTTTCAACAGTGCTCTTAATGTGTAATATAAAAGTATTTAAAGATGTAGCTGCAACTTACAAAAATACGAAATATCCACTCAGTCGTCCACTGTACGTAGATACATTTGGTGTCAAGAATGCTATGTGCACAGCAATAGCGCTTTTCTTCTAGAATATGTCGCCACTCCTACACGTCTCTTGTCAACCTGCTAACGAAGAAAATGCATACATAAGAGCACTCCAAAGTCATAAGATTGTGTAATTTTCAACACTGTTCTTAATGTGTAATATAAAAGTATTTAAAGATGTAGCTGCAACTTACAAAAATACGAAATATCCACTCAGTCGTCCACTGTACGTAGATACATTCGGTGTGAAGAATGCTATGTGCACAGCACTAGCGCTTTTCTTCTAGAATATGTCGCCGCTCCCACACGTCACTTGTCAACCTGCTAACGAAGAAAATGCATACATAAGAGCACTCCAAAGTCATTAGATTGTGTAATTTTCAACAGTGTTCTTAATGTGTAATATAAAAGTATTTAAAGATGTAGCTGCAAATTACAAAAATACGAAGTATCCAATCAGTCGTCCACTGTACGTAGATACATTCGGTGTGAAGAATGCTATGTGCACAGCACTAGCGCTTTTCTTCTAGAATATGACGCCTGTCCACACGTCTCTTGTCATCCTGCTAACGAAGAAAATGCATACATAAGAGCACTGCAAAGTCATAAGATTGTGTAATTTTCAACAGTGTTCTTAATGTGTAATATAAAAGTATTTAAACCTGTAGCTGCAACTTACAAAAATACAAAATATCCACTCAGTCGTCCACTGTACGTAGATACATTTGGTGTCAAGAATGCTATGTGCACAGCAATAGCCCTTTTCTTCTAGAATATGTCGCCACTCCCACACGTCTCTTGTCAACCTGCTAACGAAGAAAATGCATACATAAGAGCACTCCAAAGTCATAAGATTGTGTAATTTTCAACAGTGTTCTTAATGTGTAATATAAAAGTATTTAAAGATGTAGCTGCAACTTACAAAAATACGAAATATCCACTCAGTCGTCCACTGTACGTAGATACATTCGGTGTGAAGAATGCTATGTGCACAGCACTAGCGCTTTTCTTCTAGAATATGTCGCCGCTCCCACACGTCTGTTGTCTACCTGCTAACGAATAGAATGCATACATAAGAGCACTCCAAAGTCATAAGGTTGTGTAATTTTCAACGTTGTACTTAATGTGTAATATAAAAGTATTTAAAGATGTAGCTGCAACTTACAAAAATACGAAATATCCACTCACTCGCCACTGTACGTAGATACATTCGGTGTGACGAATGCTATGTGCACAGCACTAGCGCTTTTCTTCTACAATATGACGCCCCTCCACACGTCACTTGTCAACCTGCTAACGAAGAAAATGCATACATAAGAGCACTCCAAGGTCATAAGATTGTGTAATCTTCAACAGTGTTCTTAATGTGTAATATAAAAGAATTTAAATATGTAGCTGCAACTTACAAGTATACGAAATATCCACTCAGTCGTCCACTGTACGTAGATACATTTGGTGTGAAGAATGCTATGTGCTCAGCACTACCGCTTTTCTTCTAGAATATGGCGCCGATCCACAAGTCTCTTGTCAACCTGCTAACGAAGAAAATGCATACATAAGAGTACTCGAAAGTCATAAGATTGTGTAATTTTCAGCAGTGTTCTTAATGTGTAATATAAAAGTATTTAAAGATGTAGCTGCAACTTACAAAAATACGAAATATCCACTCAGTCGTCCACTGTACGTAGATACATTTGGTGTGAAGAATGCTATGTGCACAGCACTAGCGCTTTTCATCTATAATATGACGCCGCTCAACATGTCTCTTGTCAACCTGCTAACGAAGAAAATGCATACATAAGAGCACTCCAAAGTCATTAGATTGTGTAATTTTCAACAGTGTTCTTAATGTGTAATAAAAAAGTATTTAAAGATGTAGCTGCAAATTACAAAAATACGAAGTATCCAATCAGTCGTCCACTGTACGTAGATACATTCGGTGTGAAGAATGCTATGTGCACAGCACTAGCGCTTTTCTTCTAGAATATGACGCCTGTCCACACGTCTCTTGTCAAACTGCTAACGAAGAAAATGCATACATAAGAGTACTCCAAAGTCGTAAGATTGTGTAATTTTCAACAGTGTTCTTAATGTGTAATATAAAAGTATTTAAAGATGTAGCTGCAACTTACAAAAATACGAAACATCCACTCACTCGTCCACTGTACGTAGATACATTCGGTGTGACGAATGCTATGTGCACAGCACTAGCGCTTTTCTTCTACAATATGACGCCGCTCCACACGTCTCTTGTCAACCTGCTAACGAAGAAAATGCATACATAAGAGCACTCCAAAGTCATAAGATTGTGTAATTTTCAACAGTGTTCTTAATGTGTAATATAAAAGTATTTAAAGATGTAGCTGCAACTTACAAAAGTACGAAATATCCACTCAGTTGTCCACTATACTTAGATACATTCGGTGTGAAGAATGCTATGTGCACAGCACTAGCGCTTTCCTTCTAGAATATGACGCCGCTCCACACGCCTTATGTCAACCTGCTAACGAATAAGATGCATACATAAGAGCACTCCAAAGTCATAAGATTGTGTAATTTTCAACAGTGTTCTTAATGTGTAATATAAAAGTATTTAAAGATGTAGCTGCAACTCACAAAAATACGAAATATCCACTCAGTCGTAGACTGTACGTTGATACATTCGGTGTGAAGAATGCTATGTGCACAGCACTAGCGCTTTTCTTCTAGAATATGTCGCCGCTACCACACGTCTCATGTCAACCTGGTAACGAAGAGGATGCATACACAAGAGCACTCCAAAGTCATAAGATTGTGTAATTTTCAACAGTGTTCTTAATGTGTCATATAACAGTATTTAAAGATGCAGCTGCAACTTACAAAAATACGAAATATCCACTCAGTCGTCCACTGTACGTAGATACATTCGGTGTGACGAATGCTATGTGCACAGCACTAGCGCTTTTCTTCTACAATATGACGCCGCTCCACACGTCTCTTGTCAACCTGCTAACGAAGAAAATGCATATATAAGAGCACTCCAAAGTCATAAGATTGTGTAATTTTCAACAGTGTTCTTAATGTGTAATATAAAAGTATTTAAATATGTAGCTGCAACTTAAAGTATACGAAATATCCACTCAGTCGTCCACTGTACGTAGATACATTCGGTGTCAAGAATGCTATGTGCACAGCACTAGCGCTTTTCTTCTAGAATATGTCGCCGCTCCCACACGTCTCTTGTCAACCTGCTAACGAAGAAAATGCATACATAAGAGCACTCCAAAGTCATAAGATTGTGTAATTTCCAACAGTGTTCTTAATGTGTAATATAAAAGTATTTAAAGATGTAGCTGCAACTTACAAAAATACGAAATATCCACTCAGTCGTCCACTGTACGTAGATACATTCGGTGTCAAGAATGCTATGTGCACAGCACTAGCGGTTTTCTTCTAGAATATGTCGCCGCTCCCACACGTCTCTTGTCAACCTGCTAACGAATAGAATGCATACATAAGAGCACTCCAAAGTCATAAGATTGTGTAATTTTCAACAGTGTACTTAGTGTGTAATATAAAAGTATTTAAAGATGTAGCTGCAACTTACAAAAATACGAAATATCCACTCAGTCGTCCACTGTACGTAGATACATTCGGTGTGAAGAATGCTATGTGCACAGCACTAGCGCCTTTCTTCTAGAATATGTCGCCGCTCCTACACGTCTCTTGTCAACCTGCTAACGAAGAAAATGCATACATAAGAGCACTCCAAAGTCAAAAGATTGTGTAATTTTCAACAGTGTTCTTAATGTGTAGTATAAAAGTATTTAAAGATGTAGCTGCAACTTACAAAAATACGAAATATCCACTCAGTCGTCCACTGTAATTAGATACATTCGGTGTGAAGAATGCTATGTGCACAGCACTAGCGCTTTTCTTCTAGAATATGTCTCCGATCCCACACATCTCTTGTCAACCTGCTAACGAGGAAAATGCATACATAAGAGCACTCCAAAGTCATAAGATTGTGTAATTTTCAACAGTGTTCTTAATGTGTAATATAAAAGTATTTAAAGATGTAGCTGCAACTTACAAAAATACGAAATATCCACTCAGTCGTCCACTTTACGTAGATACATTCGGTGTGAAGAATGCTATGTGCCCAGCACTAGCGCTATTCTTCTAGAATATGTCGCCGCTCCCACACGTCTCTTGTCAACCTGCTAACGAAGAAAATAGATACATAAGAGCACTCCAAAGTCCTAAGATTGTGCAATTTTCAACAGTGTTCTTAATGTGTAATATAAAAGTATTTAAAGTTGTAGCTGCAACTTACAAAAATACGAAATATCCACTCACTCGTCCACTGTACGTAGATACATTCGGTGTGACGAATGCTATGTGCACAGCACTAGCGCTTTTCTTCTACAATATGACGCCGCTCCACACGTCTCTTGTCAACCTGCTAACGAAGAAAATGCATACATAAGAGCTCTCCAAAGTCATAAGATTGTGTAATTTTCAACAGTTTACTTAATGTGTAATATAAAAGTATTTAAAGATGTAGCTACAACTTACAAAAATACGAAATATCCGCTCAGTCGTCCACTGTACGTAGATACATTCGGTGTGAAGAATGCTATGTGCACAGCACTAGCGCTTTTCTTCTAGAATATGTCGCCGCTCCCACACGTCTCTTGTCAACCTGCTAACGAATAGAATGCATACATAAGAGCACTCCAAAGTCATAAGATTGTGTAAATTTCAACAGTGTTCTTAATGTGTGATATAAAAGTATTTAAAGATGTAGCTGCAACTTACAAAAATACGAAATATCCACTCAGTCGTCCACTGTACGTAGATACATTCGGTGTCAAGAATGCTATGTGCACAGCACTAGCGCTTTTCTTCTAGAATATGTCGCCGCTCCCACACGTCTCTTGTCAACCTGCTAACGAAGAAAATGCATACATAAGAGCACTCCAAAGTCATAAGATTGTGTAATTTCCAACAGTGTTCTTAATGTGTAATATAAAAGTATTTAAAGATGTAGCTGCAACTTACAAAAATACGAAATATCCACTCAGTCGTCCACTGTACGTAGATACATTCGGTGTCAAGAATGCTATGTGCACAGCACTAGCGGTTTTCTTCTAGAATATGTCGCCGCTCCCACACGTCTCTTGTCAACCTGCTATCGAATAGAATGCATACATAAGAGCACTCCAAAGTCATAAGATTGTGTAATTTTCAACAGTGTACTTAGTGTGTAATATAAAAATATTTAAAGATGTAGCTGCAACTTACAAAAATACGAAATATCCACTCAGTCGTCCACTGTACGTAGATACATTCGGTGTGAAGAATGCTATGTGCACAGCACTAGCGCCTTTCTTCTAGAATATGTCGCCGCTCCTACACGTCTCTTGTCAACCTGCTAACGAAGAAAATGCATACATAAGAGCACTCCAAAGTCAAAAGATTGTGTAATTTTCAACAGTGTTCTTAATTGTAGTATAAAAGTATTTAAAGATGTAGCTGCAACTTACAAAAATACGAAATATCCACTCAGTCGTCCACTGTAATTAGATACATTCGGTGTGAAGAATGCTATGGGCACAGCACTAGCGCTTTTCTTCTAGAATATGTCTCCGATCCCACACATCTCTTGTCAACCTGCTAACGAGGAAAATGCATACATAAGAGCACTCCAAAGTCATAAGATTGTGTAATTTTCAACAGTGTTCTTAATGTGTAATATAAAAGTATTTAAAGATGTAGCTGCAACTTACAAAAATACGAAATATCCACTCAGTCGTCCACTTTACGTAGATACATTCGGTGTGAAGAATGCTATGTGCCCAGCACTAGCGCTTTTCTTCTAGAATATGTCGCCGCTCCCACACGTCTCTTGTCAACCTGCTAACGAAGAAAATAGATACATAAGAGCACTCCAAAGTCCTAAGATTGTGCAATTTTCAACAGTGTTCTTAATGTGTAATATAAAAGTATTTAAAGTTGTAGCTGCAACTTACAAAAATACGAAATATCCACTCACTCGTCCACTGTACGTAGATACATTCGGTGTGACGAATGCTATGTGCACAGCACTAGCGCTTTTCTTCTACAATATGACGCCGCTCCACACGTCTCTTGTCAACCTGCTAACGAAGAAAATGCATACATAAGAGCACTCCAAAGTCATAAGATTGTGTAATTTCCAACAGTGTTCTTAATGTGTAATATAAAAGTATTTAAAGATGTAGCTGCAACTTACAAAAACACGAAATATCCACTCAGTCGTCCACTGTACGTAGATACATTCGGTGTCAAGGATGCTATGTGCACAGCACTAGCGGTTTTCTTCTAGAATATGTCGCCGCTCCCACACGTCTGTTGTCTACCTGCTAACGAATGGAATGCATACATAAGAGCACTCCAAAGTCATAAGGTTGTGTAATTTTCAATGTTGTACTTAATGTGTAATATAAAAGTATTTAAAGATGTAGCTGCAACTTACAAAAATACGAAATATCCACTCAGTCGTCCACTGTACGTAGATACATTCGGTGTGAAGAATGCTATGTGCACAGCACTAGCGCCTTTCTTCTAGAATATGTCGCCGCTCCTACACGTCTCTTGTCAACCTGCTAACGAAGAAAATGCATACATAAGAGCACTCCAAAGTCATACGATTGTGTAATTTTCAACAGTGTTCTTAATGTGTAGTATAAAAGTATTTAATGATGTAGCTGCAACTTACAAAAATACGAAATATCCACTCAGTCGTCCACTGTACGTAGATACATTCGGTGTGAAGATTGCTATGTGCACAGCACTAGCGCTTTTCTTCTAGAATAAGTCGCCGCTCCCACACGTCTCTTGTCAACCTGCTAACGAAGAAAATGCATACATAAGAGCACTCCAAAGTCATAAGATTTTGTAATTTTCAACAGTGTACTTAATGTGTAATATAAAAGTATTTAAAGATGTAGCTGCAACTTACAAAAATACGAAATATCCACTCAGTCGTCCACTGTACGTAGATACATTCGGTGTGAAGAATGCTATGTGCACAGCACTAGCGCTTTTCTTCTAGAATATGTCGCCGCTCCCACACGTCTCTTGTCAACCTGCTAACGAAGAAAATGCATACATAAGAGCACTCCAAAGTCATAAGATTGTGTAATTTTCAACAGTGTTCGTAATGTGTAATATAAAAGTATTTAAACATGTAGCTGCAACTTACAAAAATACGAAATATCCAATCAGTCGTCCACTGTACGTAGATACATTCGGTGTGAAGAATGCTATGTGCACAGCACTAGCGCTTTTCTTCTAGGATATGACGCTGTTCCACACGTCTCTTGTCAACCTGCTAACGAAGAAAATGCATACATAAGAGCACTCCAAAGTCATAAGATTGTGTAATTTCCAGCAGTGTTCTTAATGTGTAATATAAAAGTATTTAAAGATGTAGCTGCAACTTACAAAAATACGAAATATCCACTCAGTCGTCCACTGTACGTAGATACATTCGGTGTCAAGAATGCTATGTGCACAGCACTAGCGCTTTTCTTCTAGAATATGTCGCCGCTCCCACACGTCTCTTGTCAACCTGCTAACGAATAGAATGCATACATAAGGGCACTCCAAAGTCATAAGATTGTGTAATTTTTAACAGTGTACTTAATGTGTAATATAAAAGTATTTAAAGATGTAGCTGCAACTTACAAAAATACGAAATATCCACTCAGTCGTCCACTGTACGTAGATACATTCGGTGTCAAGAATGCTATGTGCACAGCACTAGCGCTTTTCTTCTAGAATATGTCGTTGCTCCCACACGTCTCTTGTCAACCTGCTAACAAAGAAAATGCATACATAAGAGCACTCCAAAGTCATAAGATTGTGTAATTTTCAACAGTGTTCTTAATGTGTAATATAAAAGTATTTAAACATGTAGCTGCAACTTACAAAAATACGAAATATCCAATCAGTCGTCCACTGTACGTAGATACACTCGGTGTGAAGAATGCTATGTACACAGCACTAGCGCTTTTCTTCTAGAGTATGACGCCGCTCCACACCTCTTATCAACCTTCTAACGAAGAAAATGCATACATAAGAGCACTCCAAAGTCATAAGATCGTGTAATTTTCGACAGTGATCTTAATGTGTAATATAAAAGTATTTAAAGATGTAGCTGCAACTTACAAAAATACGAAATATCCACTCACTCGTCCACTGTACGTAGATACATTCGGTGTGACGAATTCTATGTGCACAGCACTAACGCTTTTCTTCTACAATATGACGCCGCTCCACATGTCTCTTGTCAACCTGCTAACGAAGAAAATGCATACATAAGAGCACTCCAAAGTCATAAGATTGTGTAATTTTCAACAGTGTTCTTAATGTGTAATATAAAGGTATTTAAAGATGTAGCTGCAACTTACAAAAATACGAAGTATCAACTCAGTCATCCACTTTACGTAGATACATTCGGTGTGAAGAATGCTATGTGCCCAGCACTAGCGCTTTTCTTCTAGAATATGTCGCCGCTCCCACACGTCTCTTGTCAACCTGCTAACGAAGAAAATAGATACATAAGAGCACTCCAAAGTCATAAGATTGTGCAATTTTCAACAGTGTTCTTAATGTGTAATATAAAAGTATTTAAAGTTGTAGCTGCAACTTACAAAAATACGAAATATCCACTCAGTCGTCCACTGTACGTAGATACATTCGGTGTGAAGAATGCTATGTGCACAGCACTAGCGCTTTTCTTCTAGAATATGTCGCCGCTCCCACACGTCTCTTGTCAACCTGCTAACGAAGAAAATGCATACATAAGAGCACTCCAAAGTCATAAGATTGTGTAATTTTCAACAGTGTTCTTAATGTGTAGTATAAAAGTATTTAAAGGTGTAGCTGCAACTTACAAATATACGAAATATCCACTCAGTCGTCCACTGTACGTAGATACATTCGGTGTGAAGAATGCTATGTGCACAGCACTAGCGCTTTTCTTCTAGAACATGTCGCCGCTCCCACACGTCTCTTGTCAACCTGCTAACGAAGAAAATGCATACTTAAGAGAACTCCAAAGTCATAAGATTGTGTAAATTTCAACAGTGTTCTTAATGTGTAATATAAAAGTATTTAAAGATGTAGCTGCAACTTACAAAAATACGAAATATCCACTCAGTCGTCCACGGTACGTAGATACATTCGGTGTGAAGAATGCTATGTGCACTGCACTAGCGCTTTTCTTCTAGAATATGTCGCCGCTCCCACACGTCTCTTGTCAACCTGCTAACGAAGAAAATGCATACATAAGAGCACTCCAAAGTCATAAGATTGTGTAATTTTCAACAGTGTTCTTAATGTGTAATATAAAAGTATTTAAACATGTAGCTGCAACTTACAAAAATACGAAATATCCAATCAGTCGTCCACTGTACGTAGATACACTCGGTGTGAAGAATGCTATGTGCACAGCACTAGCGCTTTTCTTCTACAATATGACGCCGGTCCACACGTCTCTTGTCAACCTTCTAACGAAGAAAATGCATACATAAGAGCACTCCAAAGTCATAAGATCGTGTAATTTTCAACAGTGATCTTAATGTGTAATATAAAAGTATTTAAAGATGTAGCTGCAACTTACAAAAATACGAAATATCCACTCACTCGTCCACTGTACGTAGATACATTCGGTGTCAAGAATGCTATGTGCACAGCACTAGCGCTTTTCTTCTACAATATGACGCCGCTCCACACGTCTCTTGTCAACCTGCTAACGAAGAAAATGCATACATAAGAGCACTCCAAAGTCATAAGATTTTGTAATTTTCAACAGTGTTCTTAATGTGTAATATAAAGGTATTTAAAGACATAGCTGCAACTTACAAAAATACGAAATATCCGCTCAGTCGTCCACTGTACGTAGATACATTCGGTGTGAAGAATGCTATGTGCACAGCACTACCGCTTTTCTTCTAGAATATGACTCCGATCCCACACGTCTCTTGTCAACCTGCTAACGAAGAAAATGCATACATAAGAGCACTCCAAAGTCATAAGATTGTGTAATTTTCAACAGTGTTTTTAATTTGTAATATAAAAGTATTTAAAGATGTAGCTGCAACTTACAAAAATACGAAATATCCACTCAGTCGTCCACTGTATGTAGATACATTCGGTGTGAAGAATGCTATGTGCACAGCACTAGCGCTTTTCTTCTAGAATATGTCGCCGCTCCCACATGTCTCTTGTCAACCTGCTAACGAAGAAAATGCATACATCAGAGCACTCCAAAGTCATAAGATTGTGTAATTTTCAACAGTGTTCTTAATGTGTAATATAAAAGTATTTAAAGATGTAGCTGCAACTTACAAAAATACGAAGTATCCACTCAGTCGTCCACTGTACGTAGATACATGCGGTGTGAAGAATGCTATGTGCACAGCACTAGCGCTTTTCTTCTAGAATAAGTCGCCGCTCCCACACGTCTCTCGTCAACCTGCTAACGAAGAAAATGCATACATAAGACCACTCCAAAGTCATAAGATTGTGTAATTTACAACAGTGTTCTTAATGTGTAATATAAAAGTATTTAAAGATGTAGCTGCAACTTACAAAAATACGAAATATCCACTCACTCGTCCAATGTACGTAGATACATTCGGTGTGACGAATGCTATGTGCACTTCTTTTCTTCTAGAATATGACGCCGCTCCACACGTCTCTTGTCAACGTGCTAACGAAGAAAATGCATACATAAGAGCACTCCAAAGTCATAAGATTGTTTAATTTTCAACAGTGTTCTTAATGTGTAATATAAAAGAATTTGAGGATGTAGCTGCAACTTACAAAAATACGAAATATTCACTCAGTCGTCCACTGTACGTAGATACATTCGGTGTCTAGAATGCTGTGTGCACAGCACTAGCGCTTTTCTTCTAGAATATGTCGCCGCTACCACACGTCTCATGTCAACCTGGTAACGAAGAGGATGCATACATAAGAGCACTCCAAAGACATAAGATTGTGTAATTTTCAACAGTGTTCTTAATGTGTAATATAAAAGTATTTAAAGATGTAGCTGCAACTTACAAAAATACGAAATATCCACTCACTCGTCCACTGTAAGTAGATACATTCGGTGTGACGAATGCTATGTGCACAGCACTAGCGCTTTTCTTCTACAATATGACGCCGCTCCCACACATCTCTTGTCAACCTGCTAACGAAGAAAATGCATACATAAGAGCACTCCAAAGTCATAAGATTGTGTAATTTTCAACAGTGTTCTTAATGTGTAATGTAAAAGTATTTAAATATGTAGCTGCAACTTACAAATATACGAAATATCCACTCAGTCGTCCACTGTACGTAGATACATTCGGTGTGAAGAATGCTATGTGCACAGCACTAGCGCTTTCCTTCTAGAATATGACGCCGCTCCACACGTCTCTTGTCAACCTGCTAACGAAGAAAATGCATACATAAGAGCACTCCAAAGTCATAAGATTGTGTAATTTTCAACAGTGTTCTTAATGTGTAATATAAAAGTATTTAAAGATGTAGCTGCAACTTACAAAAATACGAAATATCCACTCAGTCGTCCACTGTACGTAGATACATTCGGTGTGAAGAATGCTATGTGCACAGCACTAGCGCTTTTCTTCTAGAATATGACGCCGCTCCACACGTCTGTTGTCAACCTGCTAACGAAGAAAATGCATACATAAGAGTACTCCAAAGTCATAAGATTGTGTAATTTTCAACAGTGTTCTTAATGTGTAATATAAAAGTATTTAAAGATGTAGCTGCAACTTACAAAAATACGAAATATCCACTCAGTCGTCCACTGTACGTAGATACATTCGGTGTGAAGAATGCTATCTGCACAGCACTAGCGCTTTTCTTCTAGAGTATGACGCCGCTCCACACCTCTTATCAACCTGCTAACGAAGAAAATGCATACATAAGAGCACTCCAAAGTCATAAGATTGTGTAATTTTCAACAGTGTTCTTAATGTGTAATATAAAAGTATTTAAAGATGTAGCTGCAACTTGCAAAAATACGAAATATCCACTCAGTCGTCCACTGTACGTAGATACATTCGGTGTGAAGAATGCTATGTGCACAGCACTAGCGCTTTTCTTCTACAATATGACGCCGCTCCACACGTCTCTTGTCAACCTGCTAACGAAGAAAATGCATACATAAGAGTACTCCAAAGTCATAAGATTGTGTAATTTTCAACATAGTTCTTAATGTGTAATATAAAAGTATTTAAAGATGTAGCTGCAACATACAAAAATACGAAATATCCAATCAGTCGTCCACTGTACGTAGATACATTCGGTGTGAAGAATGCTATGTGCACAGCCCTAGCGCTTTTCTTCTAGAATATGACACCTGTCCACACGTCTCTTGTCAACCTGCTAACGAAGAAGATGCATACATAAGAGTACTCCAAAGTCGTAAGATTGTGTAATTTTCAACAGTGTTCTTAATGTGTAATATAAAAGTATTTAAAGATGTAGCTGCAACTTACAAAAATACGAAATATCCACTCACTCGTCCACTGTACGTAGATACATTCGGTGTGACGAATGCTGTGTGCACAGCACTAGCGCTTTTCTTCTAGAAAATGACGCCGCTCCACACGTCTCTTGTCAACCTGCTAACGAAGAAAATGCATACATAAGAGCACTCCAAAGTCATAAGATTGTGTAATTTTCAACAGTGTTCTTAATGTGTAATATAAAAGTATTTAAAGATGTAGCTGCAACTGACAAAAATACGAAATATCCACTCACTCGTCCACTGTACGTAGATACATTCGGTGTCTAGAATGCTGTGTGCACAGCACTATTGCTTTTCTACTAGAATATGTCGCCGCTACCACACGTCTCATGTCAACCTGGTAACGAAGAAAGAGCATAGATAAGAGCACTCCAAAGTCATAAGATTGTGTAATTTTCAACAGTGTTCTTAATGTGTAATATAAAAGTATTTGAGGATGTAGCTGCAACTTACAAAAATACGAAATATCCACTCACTCGTCCACTGTACGTAGATACATTCGGTGTCTAGAATGCTGTGTGCACAGCACTAGCGCTTTTCTACTAGAATATGTCGCCGCTACCACACGTCTCATGTCAACCTGGTAACAAAGTGGATGCATACATAAGAGCACTCCAAAGTCATAAGATTGTGTAATTTTCAACAGTGTTCTTAATGTGTAATATAAAAGTATTTAAAGATGTAGCTGCAACTTACAAAAATACGAAATATCCACTCACTCGTCTGCTGTACGTAGATACATTCGGTGTGACGAATGCTATGTGCACAGCACTAGCGCTTTACTTCTACAATATGACGCCGCTTCCACACATCTCTTGTCAACCTGCTAACGAAGAAAATGCATAAATAAGAGCACTCCAAAGTCATAAGATTGTGTAATTTTCAACAGTGTTCTTAATGTGTAATGTAAAAGTATTTAAATATGAAGCTGCAACTTACAAATATACGAAATATCCAATCAGTCGTCCACTGTATGTAGATACATTCGGTGAGAAGAATGCTATGTGCACAGCCCTAGCGCTTTTCTTCTAGAATATGACGCCTGTCCACACGTCTCTTGTCAACCTGCTAACGAAGAAAATGCATACATAAGAGTACTCCAAAGTCGTAAGATTGTGTAACTTTCAACAGTGTTCTTAATGTGTAATATAAAAGTATTTAAAGATGTAGCTGCAACTTACAAAAATACGAAACATCCACTCACTCGTCCACTGTACGTAGATACATTCGTTGTGACGAATGCTATGTGCACTTCTTTTCTTCTAGAATATGACGCCGCTCCACACGTCTCTTGTCAACGTGCTAACGAAGAAAATGCATACATAAGAGCACTCCAAAGTCATAAGATTGTGTAATTTTCAACAGTGTTCTTAATGTGTAATATAAAAGTATTTGAGGATGTAGCTGCAACTTACAAAAATACGAAATATCCACTCACTCGTCCACTCTACGTAGATACATTCAGCGTGACGAGTGCTATGTGCACAGCACAACGCTTTTCTTCTAGAATATGACGCCGCTCCACACGTCTGTTGTCAACCTGCTAACGAAGAAAATGCATACATAAGAGTACTCCAAAGTCATAAGATTGTGTAATTTTCAACAGTGTTCTTAATGTGTAATATAAAAGTATTTGAGGATGTAGCTGCAACTTACAAAAATACGATATATCCACTCACTCGTCCACTGTACGTAGATACATTCGGCGTGACGAGTGCTATGTGCACAGCACTAGCGCTTTTCTTCTACAATATGACGCCGCTCCCACACGTCTCTTGTCAACCTGCTAACGAAGAAAATGCATACATAAGAGCACTCCAAAGTCATAAGATTGTGTAATTTTCAACAGTGTTCTTAATGTGTAATGTCAAAGTATTTAAATATGTAGCTGCAACTTACAAATATACGAAATATCCACTCAGTCGTCCACTGTACGTAGATACATTCGGTGTGAAGAATGCTATGTGCACAGCACTAGCGCTCTTCTTCTAGAATATGACGCCGCTCCACACGTCTGTTGTCAACCTGCTAACGAAGAAAATGCATACATAAGAGTACTCCAAAGTCATAAGATTGTGTAATTTTCAACAGTGTTCTTTATGTGTAATATAAAAGTATTTAAAGATGTAGCTGCAACTTAAAAAAATACGAAATATCCACTCAGTCGTCCACTGTACGTAGATACATTCGGCATGACGAGTGCTATGTGCACAGCACAACGCTTTTCTTCTAGAATATGACGCCGCTCCACACGTCTGTTGTCAACCTGCTAACGAAGAAAATGCATACATAAGAGTACTCCAAAGTCATAAGATTGTGTAATTTTCAACAGTGTTCTTAATGTGTAATATAAAAGTATTTAAAGATGTAGCTGCAACTTACAAAAATACGAAATATCCACTCAGTCGTCCACTGTACGTAGATACATTCGGCGTGACGAATGCTATGTGCACAGCACAACGCTTTTCTTCTAGAATATGACGCCGCTCCACACGTCTCTTGTCAACCTGCTAACGAAGAAAATGCATACATAAGAGCACTCCAAAGTCATAAGATTGTGTAATTTTCAACAGTGTTCTTAATGTGTAATATAAAAGTATTTAAAGATGTAGCTGTAACTTACAAAAATACGAAATATCCACTCAGTCGTCAACTGCATGTAGATACATTCGGTGTGAAGAATGCTATGTGCACAGCACTAGCGCTTTTCTTCTAGAATATGTCGCCGCTCCCACATGTCTCTTGTCAACCTGCTAACGAAGAAAATGCATACATCAGAGCACTCCAAAGTCATAAGATTGTGTAATTTTCAACAGTGTTCTTAATGTGTAATATAAAAGTATTTAAAGATGTAGCTGAAACTTACAAAAATACGAAGTATCCACTCAGTCGTCCACTGTACGTAGATACATTCGGTGTGAGGAATGCTATGTGCACAGCACTAGCGCTTTTATTCTAGAATAAGTCGCCGCTCCCACACGTCTCTTGTCAACCTGCTAACGAAGAAAATGCATACATAAGAGCACTCCAAAGTCATAAGATTGTGTAATTTTCAACAGTGTTCTTAATGTGTAATATAAAAGTATTTAAAGATGTAGCTGCAACTTACAAAAATACGATGTATCACTCACTCGTCAACTGTACGTAGATACATTCGGCGTGACGAGTGCTATGTGCACAGCACTAGCGCTTTTCTTCTACAATATGACGCCGCTCCCACACGTCTCTTGTCAACCTGCTAACGAAGAAAATGCATACATAAGAGCACTCCAAAGTCATAAGATTGTGTAATTTTCAACAGTGTTCTTAATGTGTAATATAAAAGTATTTAAAGATGTAGCTGCAACTTACAAAAATACGAAATATCCACTCAGTCGCCCACTGTACGTAGCTACATGCGGTGTGAAGAATGCTATGTGCACAGCACTAGCGCTTTTCTTCTAGATTATGTCGCCGCTCCCACACGTCTCTTGTCAACCTGCTAACGAGGAAATTGCATACATAAGGGCACTCCAAAGTCTTAAGATTGTGTAATTTTCAACAGTGTTCTTAATGTGTAATATAAAAGTATTTAGAGATGTAGCTGCAACTTACAAAAATAGGAAATACCCACTCAGTCGTCCACTGTACGTAGATACATTCGGTGTGAAGAATGATATGTGCACAGCACTAGCGCTTTTCTTCTATAATATGACGCCGCTCCACACGTCTCTTGTCAACCTGCTAACGAAGAAAATGCATACATAAGAGCACTCCAAAGTCATAAGATTGTGTAATTTTCAACAGTGTTCTTAATGTGTAATATAAAAGTATTTAAAGATGTAGCTGCAACTTACAAAAATACGAAATATCCACTCACTCGTCCACTGTACGTAGATACATTCGGTGTGACGAATGCTATGTGCACTTCTTTTCTTCTAGAATATGACGCCGCTCCACACGTCTCTTGTCAACGTGCTAACGAAGAAAATGCATACATAAGAGCACTCCAAAGTCATAAGATTGTGTAATTTTCAACAGTGTTCTTTATGTGTAATATAAAAGTATTTGAGGATGTAGCTGCAACTTACAAAAATACGAAATATCCACTCACTCGTCCACTGTACGTAGATACATTCGGTGTCTAGAATGCTGTGTGCACAGCACTAGCGCTTTTCTACTAGAATATGTCGCCGCTACCACACGTCTCATGTCAACCTGGTAACGAAGAGGATGCATACATAAGAGCACTCCAAAGTCATAAGATTGTGTAATTATCAACAGAGTTCTAATGTGTATATAAAAGTATTTAAAGATGTAACTGCAACTTACATAAAATGCGAAATATCCACTCAGTCGTCCACTGTACGTAGATACATTCGGTGTGAAGAATGCTATGTGCACAGCACTAGCGCTTTTCTTCTAGAATATGACGCCGCTCCACACGTCTGTTGTCAACCTGCTAACGAAGAAAATGCATACATAAGAGTACTCCAAAGTCATAAGATTGTGTAATTTTCAACAGTGTTCTTAATGTGTAATATAAAAGTATTTAAAGATGTAGCTGCAACTTACAAAAATACGAAATATCCACTCAGTCGTCCACTGTACGTAGATACATTCGGTGTGAAGAATGCTATGTGCACAGCCCTAGCGCTTCTCTTCTAGAATATGACGCCTGTCCACACGTCTCTTGTCAACCTGGTAACGAAGAAAATGCATACATAAGAGTATTCCAAAGTCGTAAGATTGTGTAATTTTCAACAGTGTTCTTAATGTCTAATATAAGTACTTAAAGATGTAGCTGCAACTTACAAAAATACGAAACATCCACTCACTCGTCCACTGTACGTAGATACATTCGGTGTGACGAATGCTATGTGCACAGCACTAGCGCCTTTTCTTCTAGAATATGACGCCGCTCCACACGTCTCTTGTCAACCTGCTAACGAAGAAAATGCATACATAAGAGCACTCCAAAGTCATAAGATTGTGTAATTTTCAACAGTGTTCTTAATGTGTAATATAAAAGTATTTGAGGATGTAGCTGCAACTTACAAAAATACGAAATATCCACTCACTTGTCCACTGTACGTAGATACATTCGGTATCTAGAATGCTGTGTGCACAGCACTAGCGCTTTTCTACTACAATATGTCGCCGCTACCACACGTCTCATGTCAACCTGGTAACGAAGAGGATGCATACATAAGAGCACTCCAAAGTCATAAGATTGTGTAATTTTCAACAGTGTTCTTAATGTGTAATATAAAAGTATTTAAAGATGTAGCTGCAACTTACAAAAATACGAAATATCCACTCACACGTCCACTGTACGTAGATACATTCGGTGTGACGAATGCTATGTGCACAGCACTAGCGCTTTTCTTCTAGAATATGACGCCGCTCCCACACATCTCTTGTCAACCTGCTAACGAAGAAAATGCATACATAAGAGCACTCCAAAGTCATAAGATTGTGTAATTTTCAACAGTGTTCTTAATGTGTAATGTAAAAGTATTTAAATATGAAGCTGCAACTTACAAATATACGAAATATCCACTCAGTCGTCCACTGTACGTAGATACATTCGGTGTGAAGAATGCTATGTGCACAGCACTAGCGCTTTCCTTCTAGAATATGACGCCGCTCCACACGTCTCTTGTCAACCTGCTAACGAAGAAAATGCATACATAACAGCACTCCAAAGTCATAAGATTGTGTAATTTTCAACAGTGTTCTTAATGTGTAATATAAAAGTATTTAAAGATGTAGCTGCAACTTACAAAAATACGAAATATCCACTCACTCGTCCACTGTACGTAGATACATTCGGTGTGACGAATTCTATGTGCACTTCTTTTCTTCTAGAATATGACGCCGCTCCACACGTCTCTTGTCAACGTGCTAACGAAGAAAATGCATACATAAGAGCACTCCAAAGTCATAAGATTGTGTAATTTTCAACAGTGTTCTTTATGTGTAATATAAAAGTATTTGAGGATGTAGCTGCAACTTACAAAAATACGAAATATCCACTCACTCGTCCACTGTACGTAGATACATTCGGTGTCTAGAATGCTGTGTGCACAGCACTAGCGCTTTTCTACTAGAATATGTCGCCGCTACCACACGTCTCATGTCAACCTGGTAACGAAGAGGATGCATACATAAGAGCACTCCAAAGTCATAAGATTGTGTAATTATCAACAGAGTTCTAATGTGTAATATAAAAGTATTTAAAGATGTAACTGCAACTTACATAAAATGCGAAATATCCACTCAGTCGTCCACTGTACGTAGATACATTCGGTGTGAAGAATGCTATGTGCACAGCACTAGCGCTTTTCTTCTAGAATATGACGCCGCTCCACACGTCTGTTGTCAACCTACTAACGAAGAAAATACATACCTAAGAGTACTCCAAAGTCATAAGATTGTGTAATTTTCAACAGTGTTCTTAATGTGTAATATAAAAGTATTTAAAGATGTAGCTGCAACTTACAAAAATACGAAATATCCACTCACTCGTCCACTGTACGTAGATACATTCGGTGTCAAGAATGCTATGTGCACTGCACTAGCGCTTTTCTTCTACAATATGACGCCGCTCCACACGTCTCTTGTCAACCTGCTAACGAAGAAAATGCATACATAAGAGCACTCCAAAGTCATAAGATTGTGTAATTTTCAACAGTGTTCTTAATGTGTAATATAAAAGTATTTAAAGATGTAGCTGCAACTTACAAAAATACGAAATATCCACTCACTCGTCCACTGTACGTAGATACATTCGGTGTCTAGAATGCTGTGTGCACAGCACTAGTGCTTTTCTACTAGAATATGTCGCCGCTACCACACGTCTCATGTAAACCTGGTAACGAAGAAAATGCATACATAAGAGCACTCCAAAGTCATAAGATTGTGTAATTTTCAACAGTGTTCTTAATGTGTAATATAAAAGTATTTGAGGATGTAGCTGCAACTTACAAAAATACGAAATATCCACTCACTCGTCCACTGTACGTAGATACATTCGGTGTCTAGAATGCTGTGTGCACAGCACTAGCGCTTTTCTACTAGAATATGACGCCTGTCCACACGTCTCTTGTCAACCTGCTAACGAAGAAAATGCATACATAAGAGTACTCCAAAGTCGTAAGATTGTGTAATTTTCAACAGTGTTCGTAATGTTTAATATAAAAGTATTTAAAGATGTAGCTGCAACTTCCAAAAATACGAAACATCCACTCACTCGTCCACTGTACGTAGATACATTCGGTGTGACGAATGCTGTGTGCACAGCACTAGCGCTTTTCTTCTAGAAAATGACGCCGCTCCACACGTCTCTTGTCAACCTGCTAACGAAGAAAATGCATACATAAGAGCACTCCAAAGTCATAAGATTGTGTAATTTTCAACAGTGTTCTTAATGTGTAATATAAAAGTATTTAAAGATGTAGCTGCAACTTACAAAAATACGAAATATCCACTCAGTCGTCCACTGTACGTAGATACATTCGGTGTGACGAATGCTATGTGCACTTCTTTTCTTCTAGAATATGACGCCGCTCCACACGTCTCTTGTCAACGTGCTAACGAAGAAAATGCATACATAAGAGCACTCCAAAGTCATAAGATTAGGTAATTTTCAACAGTGTTCTTAATGTGTAATATAAAAGTATTTGAGGATGCAGCTGCAACTTACAAAAATACGAAATATCCACTCACTCGTCCACTGTACGTAGATACATTCGGTGTCTAGAATGCTGTGTGCACAGCACTAGCGCTTTTCTACTAGAATATGTCGCCGCTACCACACGTCTCATGTCAACCTGGTAACGAAGATGATGCATACATAAGAGCACTCCAAAGTCATAAGATTGTGTAATTTTCAACAGTGTTCTTAATGTGTAATATAAAAGTATTTAAAGATGTAGCTGCAACTTACAAAAAAACGAAATATCCACTCAGTCGTCCACTGTACGTAGATACATTCGGTGTGACGAATGCTACGTGCACTTCTTTTCTTCTAGAATATGACGCCGCTCCACATGTCTCTTGTCAACGTGCTAACGAAGAAAATGCATACATAAGAGCACTCCAAAGTCATAAGATTGTGTAATTTTCAACAGTGTTCTTAATGTGTAATATAAAAGTATTTGAGGATGTAGCTGCAACTTACAAAAATACGAAATATCCACTCACTCGTCCACTGTACGTAGATACATTCGGTGTCTAGAATGCTGTGTGCACAGCACTAGCACTTTTCTACTAGAATATGTCGCCGCTACCACACGTCTCATGTCAACCTGGTAACGAAGATGATGCATACATAAGAGCACTCCAAAGTCATAAGATTGTGTAATTTTCAACAGTGTTCTTAATGTGTAATGTAAAAGTATTTAAATATGAAGCTGCAACTTACAAATATACGAAATATCCACTCAGTCGTCCACTGTACGTAGATACATTCGGTGTGAAGAATGCTATGTGCACAGCACTAGCGCTTTCCTTCTAGAATATGACGCCGCTCCACACGTCTCTTGTCAACCTGCTAACGAAGAAAATGCATACATAACAGCACTCCAAAGTCATAAGATTGTGTAATTTTCAACAGTGTTCTTAATGTGTAATATAAAAGTATTTGAGGATGTAGCTGCAACTTACAAAAATACGAAATATCCACTCACTTGTCCACTGTACGTAGATACATTCGGTATCTAGAATGCTGTGTGCACAGCACTAGCGCTTTTCTACTAGAATATGTCGCCGCTACCACACGTCTCATGTATACCTGGTAACGAGGAGGATGCATACATAAGAGCACTCCAAAGTCATAAGATTGTGTAATTTTCAACAGTGTTCTTAATGTGTAATATAAAAGTATTTAAAGATGTAGCTGCAACCTACAAAAATACGAAATATCCACTCAGTCGTCCACTGTACGTAGATACATTCGGCGTGACGAATGCTATGTGCACAGCACTAGCGCTTTTCTTCTAGAATATGACGCCGCTCCACACGTCTCTTGTCAACCTGCTAACGAAGAAAATGCATACATAAGAGCACTCCAAAGTCATAAGATTGTGTAATTTTCAACAGTGTTCTTAATGTGTAATATAAAAGTATTTGAGGATGTAGCTGCAACTTACAAAAATACGAAATATCCACTCACTCGTCCACTCTACGTAGATACATTCGGCGTGACGAGTGCTATGTGCACAGCACAACGCTTTTCTTCTAGAATATGACGCCGCTCCACACGTCTGTTGTCAACCTGCTAACGAAGAAAATGCATACATAAGAGTACTCCAAAGTCATAAGATTGTGTAATTTTCAACAGTGTTCTTAATGTGTAATATAAAAGTATTTGAGGATGTAGCTGCAACTTACAAAAATACGATATATCCACTCACTCGTCCACTGTACGTAGATACATTCGGCGTGACGAGTGCTATGTGCACAGCACTAGCGCTTTTCTTCTACAATATGACGCCGCTCCCACACGTCTCTTGTCAACCTGCTAACGAAGAAAATGCATACATAAGAGCACTCCAAAGTCATAAGATTGTGTAATTTTCAACAGTGTTCTTAATGTGTAATGTCAAAGTATTTAAATATGTAGCTGCAACTTACAAATATACGAAATATCCACTCAGTCGTCCACTGTACGTAGATACATTCGGTGTGAAGAATGCTATGTGCACAGCACTAGCGCTCTTCTTCTAGAATATGACGCCGCTCCACACGTCTGTTGTCAACCTGCTAACGAAGAAAATGCATACATAAGAGTACTCCAAAGTCATAAGATTTGGTAATTTTCAACAGTGTTCTTTATGTGTAATATAAAAGTATTTAAAGATGTAGCTGCAACTTAAAAAAATACGAAATATCCACTCAGTCGTCCACTGTACGTAGATACATTCGGCATGACGAGTGCTATGTGCACAGCACAACGCTTTTCTTCTAGAATATGACGCCGCTCCACACGTCTGTTGTCAACCTGCTAACGAAGAAAATGCATACATAAGAGTACTGGAAAGTCATAAGATTGTGTAATTTTCAACAGTGTTCTTAATGTGTAATATAAAAGTATTTAAAGATGTAGCTGCAACTTACAAAAATACGAAATATCCACTCAGTCGTCCACTGTACGTAGATACATTCGGCGTGACGAATGCTATGTGCACAGCACAACGCTTTTCTTCTAGAATATGACGCCGCTCCACACGTCTCTTGTCAACCTGCTAACGAAGAAAATGCATACATAAGAGCACTCCATAGTCATAAGATTGTGTAATTTTGAACAGTGTTCTTAATGTGTAATATAAAAGTATTTAAAGATGTAGCTGTAACTTACAAAAATACGAAATATCCACTCAGTCGTCAACTGTATGTAGATACATTCGGTGTGAAGAATGCTATGTGCACAGCACTAGCGCTTTTCTTCTAGAATATGTCGCCGCTCCCACATGTCTCTTGTCAACCTGCTAACGAAGAAAATGCATACATCAGAGCACTCCAAAGTCATAAGATTGTGTAATTTTCAACAGTGTTCTTAATGTGTAATATAAAAGTATTTAAAGATGTAGCTGAAACTTACAAAAATACGAAGTATCCACTCAGTCGTCCACTGTACGTAGATACATTCGGTGTGAGGAATGCTATGTGCACAGCACTAGCGCTTTTATTCTAGAATAAGTCGCCGCTCCCACACGTCTCTTGTCAACCTGCTAACGAAGAAAATGCATACATAAGAGCACTCCAAAGTCATAAGATTGTGTAATTTTCAACAGTGTTCTTAATGTGTAATATAAAAGTATTTAAAGATGTAGCTGCAACTTACAAAAATACGATATATCACTCACTCGTCAACTGTACGTAGATACATTCGGCGTGACGAGTGCTATGTGCACAGCACTAGCGCTTTTCTTCTACAATATGACGCCGCTCCCACACGTCTCTTGTCAACCTGCTAACGAAGAAAATGCATACATAAGAGCACTCCAAAGTCATAAGATTGTGTAATTTTCAACAGTGTTCTTAATGTGTAATATAAAAGTATTTAAAGATGTAGCTGCAACTTACAAAAATACGAAATATCCACTCAGTCGCCCACTGTACGTAGCTACATGCGGTGTGAAGAATGCTATGTGCACAGCACTAGCGCTTTTCTTCTAGATTATGTCGCCGCTCCCACACGTCTCTTGTCAACCTGCTAACGAGGAAAATGCATACATAAGGGCACTCCAAAGTCTTAAGATTGTGTAATTTTCAACAGTGTTCTTAATGTGTAATATAAAAGTATTTAGAGATGTAGCTGCAACTTACAAAAATAGGAAATACCCACTCAGTCGTCCACTGTACGTAGATACATTCGGTGTGAAGAATGATATGTGCACAGCACTAGCGCTTTTCTTCTATAATATGACGCCGCTCCACACGTCTCTTGTCAACCTGCTAACGAAGAAAATGCATACATAAGAGCACTCCAAAGTCATAAGATTGTGTAATTTTCAACAGTGTTCTTAATGTGTAATATAAAAGTATTTAAAGATGTAGCTGCAACTTACAAAAATACGAAATATCCACTCACTCGTCCACTGTACGTAGATACATTCGGTGTGACGAATGCTATGTGCACTTCTTTTCTCCTAGAATATGACGCCGCTCCACACGTCTCTTGTCAACGTGCTAACGAAGAAAATGCATACATAAGAGCACTCCAAAGTCATAAGATTGTGTAATTTTCAACAGTGTTCTTTATGTGTAATATAAAAGTATTTGAGGATGTAGCTGCAACTTACAAAAATACGAAATATCCACTCACTCGTCCACTGTACGTAGATACATTCGGTGTCTAGAATGCTGTGTGCACAGCACTAGCGCTTTTCTACTAGAATATGTCGCCGCTACCACACGTCTCATGTCAACCTGGTAACGAAGAGGATGCATACATAAGAGCACTCCAAAGTCATAAGATTGTGTAATTATCAACAGAGTTCTAATGTGTATATAAAAGTATTTAAAGATGTAACTGCTACTTACATAAAATGCGAAATATCCACTCAGTCGTCCACTGTACGTAGATACATTCGGTGTGAAGAATGCTATGTGCACAGCACTAGCGCTTTTCTTCTAGAATATGACGCCGCTCCACACGTCTGTTGTCAACCTGCTAACGAAGAAAATGCATACATAAGAGTACTCCAAAGTCATAAGATTGTGTAATTTTCAACAGTGTTCTTAATGTGTAATATAAAAGTATTTAAAGATGTAGCTGCAACTTACAAAAATACGAAATATCCACTCAGTCGTCCACTGTACGTAGATACATTCGGTGTGAAGAATGCTATGTGCACAGCCCTAGCGCTTCTCTTCTAGAATATGACGCCTGTCCACACGTCTCTTGTCAACCTGGTAACGAAGAAAATGCATACATAAGAGTATTCCAAAGTCGTAAGATTGTGTAATTTTCAACAGTGTTCTTAATGTCTAATATAAGTACTTAAAGATGTAGCTGCAACTTACAAAAATACGAAACATCCACTCACTCGTCCACTGTACGTAGATACATTCGGTGTGACGAATGCTATGTGCACAGCACTAGCGCCTTTTCTTCTAGAATATGACGCCGCTCCACACGTCTCTTGTCAACCTGCTAACGAAGAAAATGCATACATAAGAGCACTCCAAAGTCATAAGATTGTGTAATTTTCAACAGTGTTCTTAATGTGTAATATAAAAGTATTTGAGGATGTAGCTGCAACTTACAAAAATACGAAATATCCACTCACTTGTCCACTGTACGTAGATACATTCGGTATCTAGAATGCTGTGTGCACAGCACTAGCGCTTTTCTACTACAATATGTCGCCGCTACCACACGTCTCATGTCAACCTGGTAACGAAGAGGATGCATACATAAGAGCACTCCAAAGTCATAAGATTGTGTAATTTTCAACAGTGTTCTTAATGTGTAATATAAAAGTATTTAAAGATGTAGCTGCAACTTACAAAAATACGAAATATCCACTCACACGTCCACTGTACGTAGATACATTCGGTGTGACGAATGCTATGTGCACAGCACTAGCGCTTTTCTTCTAGAATATGACGCCGCTCCCACACATCTCTTGTCAACCTGCTAACGAAGAAAATGCATACATAAGAGCACTCCAAAGTCATAAGATTGTGTAATTTTCAACAGTGTTCTTAATGTGTAATGTAAAAGTATTTAAATATGAAGCTGCAACTTACAAATATACGAAATATCCACTCAGTCGTCCACTGTACGTAGATACATTCGGTGTGAAGAATGCTATGTGCACAGCACTAGCGCTTTTCTTCTAGAATATGTCGCCGCTCCCACACGTCTCTTGTCAACCTGCTAACGAAGAAAATTCATACATAACAGCACTCCAAAGTCATAAGATTGTGTAATTTTCAACAGTGTTCTTAATGTGTAATATAAAAGTATTTAAAGATGTAGCTGCAACTTACAAAAATACGAAATATCCACTCACTCGTCCACTGTACGTAGATACATTCGGTGTGACGAATTCTATGTGCACTTCTTTTCTTCTAGAATATGACGCCGCTCCACACGTCTCTTGTCAACGTGCTAACGAAGAAAATGCATACATAAGAGCACTCCAAAGTCATAAGATTGTGTAATTTTCAACAGTGTTCTTTATGTGTAATATAAAAGTATTTGAGGATGTAGCTGCAACTTACAAAAATACGAAATATCCACTCACTCGTCCACTGTACGTAGATACATTCGGTGTCTAGAATGCTGTGTGCACAGCACTAGCGCTTTTCTACTAGAATATGTCGCCGCTACCACACGTCTCATGTCAACCTGGTAACGAAGAGGATGCATACATAAGAGCACTCCAAAGTCATAAGATTGTGTAATTATCAACAGAGTTCTAATGTGTAATATAAAAGTATTTAAAGATGTAACTGCAACTTACATAAAATGCGAAATATCCACTCAGTCGTCCATTGTACGTAGATACATTCGGTGTGAAGAATGCTATGTGCACAGCACTAGCGCTTTTCTTCTAGAATATGACGCCGCTCCACACGTCTGTTGTCAACCTACTAACGAAGAAAATACATACCTAAGAGTACTCCAAAGTCATAAGATTGTGTAATTTTCAACAGTGTTCTTAATGTGTAATATAAAAGTATTTAAAGATGTAGCTGCAACTTACAAAAATACGAAATATCCACTCACTCGTCCACTGTACGTAGATACATTCGGTGTCAAGAATGCTATGTGCACTGCACTAGCGCTTTTCTTCTACAATATGACGCCGCTCCACACGTCTCTTGTCAACCTGCTAACGAAGAAAATGCATACATAAGAGCACTCCAAAGTCATAAGATTGTGTAATTTTCAACAGTGTTCTTAATGTGTAATATAAAAGTATTTAAAGATGTAGCTGAAACTTACAAAAATACGAAGTATCCACTCAGTCGTCCACTGTACGTAGATACATTCGGTGTGAGGAATGCTATGTGCACAGCACTAGCGCTTTTATTCTAGAATAAGTCGCCGCTCCCACACGTCTCTTGTCAACCTGCTAACGAAGAAAATGCATACATAAGAGCACTCCAAAGTCATAAGATTGTGTAATTTTCAACAGTGTTCTTAATGTGTAATATAAAAGTATTTAAAGATGTAGCTGCAACTTACAAAAATACGATATATCACTCACTCGTCAACTGTACGTAGATACATTCGGCGTGACGAGTGCTATGTGCACAGCACTAGCGCTTTTCTTCTACAATATGACGCCGCTCCCACACGTCTCTTGTCAACCTGCTAACGAAGAAAATGCATACATAAGAGCACTCCAAAGTCATAAGATTGTGTAATTTTCAACAGTGTTCTTAATGTGTAATATAAAAGTATTTAAAGATGTAGCTGCAACTTACAAAAATACGAAATATCCACTCAGTCGCCCACTGTACGTAGCTACATGCGGTGTGAAGAATGCTATGTGCACAGCACTAGCGCTTTTCTTCTAGATTATGTCGCCGCTCCCACACGTCTCTTGTCAACCTGCTAACGAGGAAATTGCATACATAAGGGCACTCCAAAGTCTTAAGATTGTGTAATTTTCAACAGTGTTCTTAATGTGTAATATAAAAGTATTTAGAGATGTAGCTGCAACTTACAAAAATAGGAAATACCCACTCAGTCGTCCACTGTACGTAGATACATTCGGTGTGAAGAATGATATGTGCACAGCACTAGCGCTTTTCTTCTATAATATGACGCCGCTCCACACGTCTCTTGTCAACCTGCTAACGAAGAAAATGCATACATAAGAGCACTCCAAAGTCATAAGATTGTGTAATTTTCAACAGTGTTCTTAATGTGTAATATAAAAGTATTTAAAGATGTAGCTGCAACTTACAAAAATACGAAATATCCACTCACTCGTCCACTGTACGTAGATACATTCGGTGTGACGAATGCTATGTGCACTTCTTTTCTTCTAGAATATGACGCCGCTCCACACGTCTCTTGTCAACGTGCTAACGAAGAAAATGCATACATAAGAGCACTCCAAAGTCATAAGATTGTGTAATTTTCAACAGTGTTCTTTATGTGTAATATAAAAGTATTTGAGGATGTAGCTGCAACTTACAAAAATACGAAATATCCACTCACTCGTCCACTGTACGTAGATACATTCGGTGTCTAGAATGCTGTGTGCACAGCACTAGCGCTTTTCTACTAGAATATGTCGCCGCTACCACACGTCTCATGTCAACCTGGTAACGAAGAGGATGCATACATAAGAGCACTCCAAAGTCATAAGATTGTGTAATTATCAACAGAGTTCTAATGTGTATATAAAAGTATTTAAAGATGTAACTGCTACTTACATAAAATGCGAAATATCCACTCAGTCGTCCACTGTACGTAGATACATTCGGTGTGAAGAATGCTATGTGCACAGCACTAGCGCTTTTCTTCTAGAATATGACGCCGCTCCACACGTCTGTTGTCAACCTGCTAACGAAGAAAATGCATACATAAGAGTACTCCAAAGTCATAAGATTGTGTAATTTTCAACAGTGTTCTTAATGTGTAATATAAAAGTATTTAAAGATGTAGCTGCAACTTACAAAAATACGAAATATCCACTCAGTCGTCCACTGTACGTAGATACATTCGGTGTGAAGAATGCTATGTGCACAGCCCTAGCGCTTCTCTTCTAGAATATGACGCCTGTCCACACGTCTCTTGTCAACCTGGTAACGAAGAAAATGCATACATAAGAGTATTCCAAAGTCGTAAGATTGTGTAATTTTCAACAGTGTTCTTAATGTCTAATATAAGTACTTAAAGATGTAGCTGCAACTTACAAAAATACGAAACATCCACTCACTCGTCCACTGTACGTAGATACATTCGGTGTGACGAATGCTATGTGCACAGCACTAGCGCCTTTTCTTCTAGAATATGACGCCGCTCCACACGTCTCTTGTCAACCTGCTAACGAAGAAAATGCATACATAAGAGCACTCCAAAGTCATAAGATTGTGTAATTTTCAACAGTGTTCTTAATGTGTAATATAAAAGTATTTGAGGATGTAGCTGCAACTTACAAAAATACGAAATATCCACTCACTTGTCCACTGTACGTAGATACATTCGGTATCTAGAATGCTGTGTGCACAGCACTAGCGCTTTTCTACTACAATATGTCGCCGCTACCACACGTCTCATGTCAACCTGGTAACGAAGAGGATGCATACATAAGAGCACTCCAAAGTCATAAGATTGTGTAATTTTCAACAGTGTTCTTAATGTGTAATATAAAAGTATTTAAAGATGTAGCTGCAACTTACAAAAATACGAAATATCCACTCACACGTCCACTGTACGTAGATACATTCGGTGTGACGAATGCTATGTGCACAGCACTAGCGCTTTTCTTCTAGAATATGACGCCGCTCCCACACATCTCTTGTCAACCTGCTAACGAAGAAAATGCATACATAAGAGCACTCCAAAGTCATAAGATTGTGTAATTTTCAACAGTGTTCTTAATGTGTAATGTAAAAGTATTTAAATATGAAGCTGCAACTTACAAATATACGAAATATCCACTCAGTCGTCCACTGTACGTAGATACATTCGGTGTGAAGAATGCTATGTGCACAGCACTAGCGCTTTCCTTCTAGAATATGACGCCGCTCCACACGTCTCTTGTCAACCTGCTAACGAAGAAAATTCATACATAACAGCACTCCAAAGTCATAAGATTGTGTAATTTTCAACAGTGTTCTTAATGTGTAATATAAAAGTATTTAAAGATGTAGCTGCAACTTACAAAAATACGAAATATCCACTCACTCGTCCACTGTACGTAGATACATTCGGTGTGACGAATTCTATGTGCACTTCTTTTCTTCTAGAATATGACGCCGCTCCACACGTCTCTTGTCAACGTGCTAACGAAGAAAATGCATACATAAGAGCACTCCAAAGTCATAAGATTGTGTAATTTTCAACAGTGTTCTTTATGTGTAATATAAAAGTATTTGAGGATGTAGCTGCAACTTACAAAAATACGAAATATCCACTCACTCGTCCACTGTACGTAGATACATTCGGTGTCTAGAATGCTGTGTGCACAGCACTAGCGCTTTTCTACTAGAATATGTCGCCGCTACCACACGTCTCATGTCAACCTGGTAACGAAGAGGATGCATACATAAGAGCACTCCAAAGTCATAAGATTGTGTAATTATCAACAGAGTTCTAATGTGTAATATAAAAGTATTTAAAGATGTAACTGCAACTTACATAAAATGCGAAATATCCACTCAGTCGTCCATTGTACGTAGATACATTCGGTGTGAAGAATGCTATGTGCACAGCACTAGCGCTTTTCTTCTAGAATATGACGCCGCTCCACACGTCTGTTGTCAACCTACTAACGAAGAAAATACATACCTAAGAGTACTCCAAAGTCATAAGATTGTGTAATTTTCAACAGTGTTCTTAATGTGTAATATAAAAGTATTTAAAGATGTAGCTGCAACTTACAAAAATACGAAATATCCACTCACTCGTCCACTGTACGTAGATACATTCGGTGTCAAGAATGCTATGTGCACTGCACTAGCGCTTTTCTTCTACAATATGACGCCGCTCCACACGTCTCTTGTCAACCTGCTAACGAAGAAAATGCATACATAAGAGCACTCCAAAGTCATAAGATTGTGTAATTTTCAACAGTGTTCTTAATGTGTAATATAAAAGTATTTAAAGATGTAGCTGCAACTTACAAAAATACGAAATATCCACTCACTCGTCCACTGTACGTAGATACATTCGGTGTCTAGAATGCTGTGTGCACAGCACTAGTGCTTTTCTACTAGAATATGTCGCCGCTACCACACGTCTCATGTAAACCTGGTAACGAAGAAAATGCATACATAAGAGCACTCCAAAGTCATAAGATTGTGTAATTTTCAACAGTGTTCTTAATGTGTAATATAAAAGTATTTGAGGATGTAGCTGCAACTTACAAAAATACGAAATATCCACTCACTCGTCCACTGTACGTAGATACATTCGGTGTCTAGAATGCTGTGTGCACAGCACTAGCGCTTTTCTACTAGAATATGACGCCTGTCCACACGTCTCTTGTCAACCTGCTAACGAAGAAAATGCATACATAAGAGTACTCCAAAGTCGTAAGATTGTGTAATTTTCAACAGTGTTCGTAATGTGTAATATAAAAGTATTTAAAGATGTAGCTGCAACTTACAAAAATACGAAACATCCACTCACTCGTCCACTGTACGTAGATACATTCGGTGTGACGAATGCTGTGTGCACAGCACTAGCGCTTTTCTTCTAGAAAATGACGCCGCTCCACACGTCTCTTGTCAACCTGCTAACGAAGAAAATGCATACATAAGAGCACTCCAAAGTCATAAGATTGTGTAATTTTCAACAGTGTTCTTAATGTGTAATATAAAAGTATTTAAAGATGTAGCTGCAACTTACAAAAATACGAAATATCCACTCAGTCGTCCACTGTACGTAGATACATTCGGTGTGACGAATGCTATGTGCACTTCTTTTCTTCTAGAATATGACGCCGCTCCACACGTCTCTTGTCAACGTGCTAACGAAGAAAATGCATACATAAGAGCACTCCAAAGTCATAAGATTAGGTAATTTTCAACAGTGTTCTTAATGTGTAATATAAAAGTATTTGAGGATGCAGCTGCAACTTACAAAAATACGAAATATCCACTCACTCGTCCACTGTACGTAGATACATTCGGTGTCTAGAATGCTGTGTGCACAGCACTAGCGCTTTTCTACTAGAATATGTCGCCGCTACCACACGTCTCATGTCAACCTGGTAACGAAGATGATGCATACATAAGAGCACTCCAAAGTCATAAGATTGTGTAATTTTCAACAGTGTTCTTAATGTGTAATATAAAAGTATTTAAAGATGTAGCTGCAACTTACAAAAAAACGAAATATCCACTCAGTCGTCCACTGTACGTAGATACATTCGGTGTGACGAATGCTACGTGCACTTCTTTTCTTCTAGAATATGACGCCGCTCCACATGTCTCTTGTCAACGTGCTAACGAAGAAAATGCATACATAAGAGCACTCCAAAGTCATAAGATTGTGTAATTTTCAACAGTGTTCTTAATGTGTAATATAAAAGTATTTGAGGATGTAGCTGCAACTTACAAAAATACGAAATATCCACTCACTCGTCCACTGTACGTAGATACATTCGGTGTCTAGAATGCTGTGTGCACAGCACTAGCACTTTTCTACTAGAATATGTCGCCGCTAAAACACGTCTCATGTCAACCTGGTAACGAAGATGATGCATACATAAGAGCACTCCAAAGTCATAAGATTGTGTAATTTTCAACAGTGTTCTTAATGTGTAATGTAAAAGTATTTAAATATGAAGCTGCAACTTACAAATATACGAAATATCCACTCAGTCGTCCACTGTACGTAGATACATTCGGTGTGAAGAATGCTATGTGCACAGCACTAGCGCTTTCCTTCTAGAATATGACGCCGCTCCACACGTCTCTTGTCAACCTGCTAACGAAGAAAATGCATACATAACAGCACTCCAAAGTCATAAGATTGTGTAATTTTCAACAGTGTTCTTAATGTGTAATATAAAAGTATTTGAGGATGTAGCTGCAACTTACAAAAATACGAAATATCCACTCACTTGTCCACTGTACGTAGATACATTCGGTATCTAGAATGCTGTGTGCACAGCCCTAGCGCTTTTCTACTAGAATATGTCGCCGCTACCACACGTCTCATGTATACCTGGTAACGAGGAGGATGCATACATAAGAGCACTCCAAAGTCATAAGATTGTGTAATTTTCAACAGTGTTCTTAATGTGTAATATAAAAGTATTTAAAGATGTAGCTGCAACCTACAAAAATACGAAATATCCACTCAGTCGTCCACTGTACGTAGATACATTCGGCGTGACGAATGCTATGTGCACAGCACTAGCGCTTTTCTTCTAGAATATGACGCCGCTCCACACGTCTCTTGTCAACCTGCTAACGAAGAAAATGCATACATAAGAGCACTCCAAAGTCATAAGATTGTGTAATTTTCAACAGGGTTCTTAATGTGTGATATAAAAGTAGTTACAGATGTAGCTGCAACTTAGAAAAATACGAAATATCCACTCAGTCGTCCACTGTACGTAGATACATTCGGTGTGAAGAATGCTATGTGCCCAGCACTAGCGCTTTTCTTCTACAACATGACGCCGCTCCACACGTCTCTTGTCAACCTGCCAACGAAGAAAATGCATACATAAGAGCACTCCAAAGTCATAAGATTGTGTAATTTTCAACAGTGTTCTTAATGTGTAATATAAAAGTATTTAAAGATGTAGCTGCAACTTACAAAAATACGAAATATCCACTCACTCGTCCACTGTACGTAGATACATTCGGTGTGACGAATGCTATGTGCACAGCACTAGCGCTTTTCTTCTGCAATATGACGCCGCTCCACACGTCTCTTGTCAACCTGTTAACGAAGAAAATGCATACATAAGAGCACTCCAAAGTCATAAGATTGTGTAATTTTCAACATAGTACTTAATGTGTAATATAAAAGTATTTGAGGATGTAGCTGCAACTTACAAAAATACGAAATATCCACTCAGTCGTCCACTGTACGTAGATACATTCGGTGTGAAGAATGCTATGTGCACAGCACTAGAGCTTTCCTTCTAGAATATGACGCCGCTCCACACGTCTCTTGTCAACCTGCTAACGAAGAAAATGCATACATAAGAGAACTCCAAAGTCATAAGATATTGTAATTTTCAACAGTGTTCTTAATGTGTAATATAAAAGTATTTAAAGACATAGCTGCAACTTACAAAAATACGAAATATCCGCTCAGTCGTCCATTGTACGTAGATACATTCGGTGTGAAGAATGCTATGTGTACAGCACTAGCGCTTTTCTTCTAGAATATGTCGCTGCTCCCACACGTCCCTTGTCAACATGCTAACGAAGAAAATGCATACATAATAGCACTCCAAAGTCATAAGATTGTGTAATTTTCAACAGTGTTCTTAATGTGAAATATAAAAGTATTTAAAGGTGTAGCTGCAACTTACAAAAATACGAAATATCCACTCAGTCGTCCACTGTACGTAGATACATTCGGTGTGAAGAATGCTATGTGCACAGCATTAGCGCTTATCTTCTAGAATATGTCGCCGCTCCCACACGTCTCTTGTCAACCTGCTAACGAAGAAAATGCATACATAAGAGCACTCCAAAGTCATAAGATTATGTAATTTTCTACAGTGTTCTTAATGTGTAGTATAAAAGTATTTAAAGATGTAGCTGCAACTTACAAAAATACGAAATATCCACTCAGTCGTCCACTGTACGTAGATACAGTCGGTATGAAGAATGCTAGGTGCACAGCACTAGCGCTTTTCTTCTAGAATATGTCGCCGCTCCCACACGTCTCTTGTCAACCTGCTAACGAAGAAAATGCATACATAAGAGAACTCCAAAGTCATAAGATTGTGTAATTTTCAACAGTGTTCTTAATGTGTAGTATAAAAGTATTTAAAGATGTCGCTCGCAACTTAGAAAAATACGAAATATCCACTCAGTCGTCCACTGTATGTAGATACATTCGGTATCAAGAGTGCTATGTGCACAGCACTAGCGCTTTTCTTCTAGAATATGACTCCGCTCCCACACATCTCTAGTCAACCTGCTAACGAAGAAAATGCATACATAAGAGCACTCCAAAGTCATAAGATTTTGTAATTTTCAACAGTGTTCTTAATGTGTAATATAAAAGTATTTAAACATGTAGCTGCAACTTACAAAAATACGAAATATCCACTCAGTCGTCCACTGTACGTAGATACACTCGGTGTGAAGAATGCTATGTGCACAGCACTAGAGCTTTTCTTCTAGAATATGTCGCCGCTCCCACACGTCTCTTGCCAACCTGCTAACGAAGAAAATGCATATATAAGAGCACTCCAAAGTCATAAGATTGTGTAATTTTCAACAGTGTTCTTAATGTGTGATATAAAAGTATTTAAAGATGTAGCTGCAACTTACAAAAATACGAAATATCCACTCAGTCGTCCACTGTACGTAGATACACTCGGTGTGAAGAATGCTATGTGCACAGCACTAGCGCTTTTCTTCTAGAATATGACGCCGCTCCACACGTCTCTTGTCAACCTGCTAACGAAGAAAATGCATACATAAGAGCACTCCAAAGTCATAAGATTTTGTAATTTTCAACAGTGTTCTTAATGTGTAATATAAAAGTATTTAAAGGTGTAGCTGCAACTTACAAAAATACGAAATATCCACTCAGTCGTCCACTGTACGTAGATACATTCGGTGTGAAGAATGCTATGTGCACAGCACTAGCGCTTTTCTTCTAGAATAAGTCGCCGCTCACACACGTCTCTTGTCAACCTGCTAACGAAGAAAATGCATACATAAGAGCACTCCAAACTCATAAGACTTTGTAATTTTCAACAGTGTACTTAATGTGTAATATAAAAGTATTTAAAGATGTAGCTGCAACTTACAAAAATACGAAATATCCACTCAGTCGTCCACTGTACCTAGATACAGTCGGTATGAAGAATGCTGTGTGCACAGCACTAGCGCTTTTCTTCTAGAATATGTCGCCGCTACCACACGTCTCATGTCAACATGCTAACGAAGAAAATGCATACATAAGAGCACTTCAAAGTCATAAGATTGTGTAATTTTCAACAGTGTTCTTAATGTGTAACATAAAAGTATTTAAAGATGTAGCTGCAACTTACAAAAATACGAAATATCCACTCAGTCGTCCACTGTACGTAGATACATTCGGTGTGAAGAATGCTATGTGCACAGCACTAGCGCTTTTCTTCTAGAATATGGCGCCGCTCCCTCACGTCTCTTGTCTACCTGCTAACGAAGAAAATGCATACATAAGAGCACTCCAAAGTCATAAGATTTTGTAATTTTCAACAGTGTTCTTAATGTGTAATATAAAAGTATTTAAAGATGTAGCTGCAACTTACAAAAATACGAAATATCCACTCAGTCGTCCACTGTACGTAGATACATTCGGTGTGAAGAATGCTATGTGCACAGCACTAGGGCTTTTCTTCTAGAATATGTCGCCGCTCCCACACGTCTCTTGTCAACCTGCTAACGAAGAAAATGCATACATAAGAGCACTCGAAGGTCATAAGATTGTGTAATTTTCAACAGTGTTCTTAATGTGTGATATAAAAGTATTTAAAGATGTAGCTGCAACTTACAAAAATACGAAATATCCACTCAGTCGTCCACTGTACGTAGATAAATTCGGTGTGAAGAATGCTATGTGCACAGACTAGCGCTTTTCTTCTAGAATATGTTGCCGCTCCCACACGTCTCTTGTCAACCTGCTAACGAAGAAAATGCATACATAAGACCACTCCAAAGTCATAAGATTGTGTAATTTTCAACAGTGTTCTTAATGTGTAATATAAAAGTATTTAAACATGTAGCTGCAACTTACAAAAATACGAAATATCCACTCAGTCGTCCACTGTACGTAGATACACTCGGTGTGAAGAATGCTATGTGCACAGCACTAGCGCTTTTCTTCTAGAATATGACGCCGCTCCACACGTCTCTTGTCAACCTGCTAACGAAGAAAATGCATACATAAGAGCACTCCAAAGTCATAAGATTTTGTAATTTTCAACAGTGTTCTTAATGTGTAATATAAAAGTATTTAAAGGTGTAGCTGCAACTTACAAAAATACGAAATATCCACTCAGTCGTCCACTGTACGTACATACATTCGGTGTGAAGAATGCTATGTGCACAGCACTAGCGCTTTTCTTCTAGAATAAGTCGCCGCTCCCACACGTCTCTTGTCAACCTGCTAACGAAGAAAATGCATACATAAGAGCACTCCAAAGTCATAAGATTTTGTAATTTTCAACAGTGTACTTAATGTGTAATATAAAAGTATTTAAAGATGTAGCTGCAACTTACAAAAATACGAAATATCCACTCAGTCGTCCACTGTACCTAGATACAGTCGGTATGAAGAATGCTGTGTGCACAGCACTAGCGCTTTTCTTCTAGAATATGTCGCCGCTACCACACGTCTCATGTCAACATGCTAACGAAGAAAATGCATACATAAGAGCACTTCAAAGTCATAAGATTGTGTAATTTTCAACAGTGTTCTTAATGTGTAATATAAAAGTATTTAAAGATGTAGCTGCAACTTACAAAAATACGAAATATCCACTCAGTCGTCCACTGTACGTAGATACATTCGGTGTGAAGAATGCTATGTGCACAGCACTAGCGCTTTTCTTCTAGAATATGTCGCCGCTCCCACACGTCTCTTGTCAACCTGCTAACGAAGAAAATGCATACATAAGACCACTCCAAAGTCATGAGATTGCGTAATTTTCAACAGTGTTCTTAATGTGTAATATAAAAGTATTTCAAGATGTAGCTGCAACTTACAAAAATACGAAATATCCAATCAGTCGTCCACTGTACGTAGATACATTCGGTGTCAAGAGTGCTATGAGCACAGCACTAGCGCTTTTCATCTAGAATATGACTCCGCTCCCACACATCTCTAGTCAACCTGCTAACGAAGAAAATGCATACATAAGAGCACTCCAAAGTCATAAGATTTTGTAATTTTCAACAGTGTTCTTAATGTGTAATATAAAAGTATTTAAAGATGTAGCTGCAACTTACAAAAATACGAAATATCCACTCAGTCGTCCACTGTACGTAGATACATTCGGTGTGAAGAATGCTATGTGCACAGCACTAGAGCTTTTCTTCTAGAATATGTCGCCGCTCCCACACGTCTCTTGTCAACCTGCTAACGAAAAAATGCATACATAAGAGCACTCCAAAGTCATAAGATTGTGTAATTTTCAACAGTGTTCTTAATGTGTAATATAAAAGTATTTAAAGATGTAGCTGCAACTTACAAAAATACTAAATATCCACTCAGTCGTCCACTGTACGTAGATAAATTCGGTGTGAAGAATGCTATGTGCACAGACTAGCGCTTTTCTTCTTGAATATGTTGCCGCTCCCACACGTCTCTTGTCAACCTGCTAACGAAGAAAATGCATACATAAGACCAATCCAAAGTCATAAGATTGTGTAATTTTCAACAGTGTTCTTAATGTGTAATATAAAAGTATTTAAAGATGTAGCTGCAACTTACAAAAATACGAAATATCCACTCAGTCGTCAACTGTACGTAGATACATTCGGTGTGAAGAATGCTATGTGCACAGCACTAGCGCTTTTCTTCTAGAATATGTCGCCGCTCCCACACGTCACTTGTCAACCTGCTAACGAAGAAAATGCATACATAAGAGCACTCCGAAGTCATAAGATTGTGTAATATGCAACATAGTTCTTAATGTGTAATATAAAAGTATATAAAGATGTAGCTGCAACTTACTAAAATACGAAATATCCACTCAGTCGTCCACTGTACGTAGATACATTCGGTGTGAAGAATGCTATGTGCACAGCACTAGCGCTTTTCTTCTAGAATATGTCGCCGCTCCCACACGTCTCTTGTCAATCTGCTAACGAAGAAAATGCATACATAAGAGCACTCCAAAGTCATAAGATTGTGTAATTTTCAACAGTGTTCTTAACGTGTAATATAAAAGTATTTAAAGATGTATCTGCAACTTACAAAAATACGAAATATCCACTCAGTCGTCCACTGTACGTAGATACATTCGGTGTGAAAAATTCTATGTGCACAGCACTAGCGCTTTTCTTCTAGAATATGTCGCCGCTCCCACACGTCTCCTGTCAACCTGCTAACGAAGAAAATGCATACATAACAGCACTCTGAAGTCATAAGATTGTGTAATTTTCAACAGTGTTCTTGATGTGTAATATAAAAGTATTTAAAGATGTAGCTGCAACTTACAAAAATACGAAATATCCACTCAGTCGTCCACTGTACGTAGATACATTCGGTGTGAAGAATGCTATGTGCACAGCATTAGCGCTTTTCTTCTAGAATATGTCGCCGCTCCCACACGTCTCTTGTCAACCTGCTAACGAAGAAAATGCATACATAAGACCACTCCAAAGTCATGAGATTGCGTAATTTTCAACAGTGTTCTTAATGTGTAATATAAAAGTATTTCAAGATGTAGCTGCAACTTACAAAAATACGAAATATCCACTCAGTCGTCCACTGTACGTAGATACATTCGGTGTCAAGAGTGCTATGAGCACAGCACTAGCGCTTTTCTTCTAGAATATGACTCCGCTCCCACACATCTCTAGTCAACCTGCTAACGAAGAAAATGCATACATAAGAGCACTCCAAAGTCATAAGATTTTGTAATTTTCAACAGTGTTCTTAATGTGTAATATAAAAGTATTTAAAGATGTAGCTGCAACTTACAAAAATACGAAATATCCACTCAGTCGTCCACTGTACGTAGATACATTCGGTGTGAAGAATGCTATGTGCACAGCACTAGAGCTTTTCTTCTAGAATATGTCGCCGCTCCCACACGTCTCTTGTCAACCTGCTAACGAAAAAATGCATACATAAGAGCACTCCAAAGTCATAAGATTGTGTAATTTTCAACAGTGTTCTTAATGTGTAATATAAAAGTATTTAAAGATGTAGCTGCAACTTACAAAAATACTAAATATCCACTCAGTCGTCCACTGTACGTAGATAAATTCGGTGTGAAGAATGCTATGTGCACAGACTAGCGCTTTTCTTCTTGAATATGTTGCCGCTCCCACACGTCTCTTGTCAACCTGCTAACGAAGAAAATGCATACATAAGACCAATCCAAAGTCAAAAGATTGTGTAATTTTCAACAGTGTTCTTAATGTGTAATATAAAAGTATTTAAAGATGTAGCTGCAACTTACAAAAATACGAAATATCCACTCAGTCGTCCACTGTACGTAGATACATTCGGTGTGAAGAATGCTATGTGCACAGCACTAGCGCTTTTCTTCTAGAATATGTCGCCGCTCCCACACGTCTCTTGTCAATCTGCTAACGAAGAAAATGCATACATAAGAGCACTCCAAAGTCATAAGATTGTGTAATTTTCAACAGTGTTCTTAACGTGTAATATAAAAGTATTTAAAGATGTATCTGCAACTTACAAAAATACGAAATATCCACTCAGTCGTCCACTGTACGTAGATACATTCGGTGTGAAAAATTCTATGTGCACAGCACTAGCGCTTTTCTTCTAGAATATGTCGCCGCTCCCACACGTCTCCTGTCAACCTGCTAACGAAGAAAATGCATACATAACAGCACTCCAAAGTCATAAGATTGTGTAATTTTCAACAGTGTTCTTAATGTGTAGTATAAAACTATTTAAAGATGTAGCTGCAACTTACAAAAATACGAAATATCCACTCAGTCGTCCACTGTACGTAGATACATTCGGTGTCAAGAATGCTATGTGCACAGCACTAGCGCTTTTCTTCTAGAATATGTCGCCGCTCCCACACGTCTCTTGTCAACCTGCTAACGAAGAAAATGCATACATATGACCACTCCAAAATCATAAGATTCCGTAATTTTCAACAGTGTTCTTAATGTGTAATATAAAAGTATTTAAAGGTGTAGCTGCAACTTACAAAAATACGAAATATCCACTCAGTCGTCCACTGTACGTAGATACATTCGGTGTGAAGAATGCTATGTGCACAGCACTAGCGCTTTTCTTCTAGAATATGTCGCCGCTCCCACACGTCTCTTGTCAACCTGCTAACGAAGAAAATGCATACATAAGACCACTCCAAAGTCATGAGATTGCGTAATTTTCAACAGTGTTCTTAATGTGTAATATAAAAGTATTTCAAGATGTAGCTGCAACTTACAAAAATACGAAATATCCACTCAGTCGTCCACTGTACGTAGATACATTCGGTGTCAAGAGTGCTATGAGCACAGCACTAGCGCTTTTCTTCTAGAATATGACTCCGCTCCCACACATCTCTAGTCAACCTGCTAACGAAGAAAATGCATACATAAGAGCACTCCAAAGTCATAAGATTTTGTAATTTTCAACAGTGTTCTTAATGTGTAATATAAAAGTATTTAAAGATGTAGCTGCAACTTACAAAAATACGAAATATCCACTCAGTCGTCCACTGTACGTAGATACATTCGGTGTGAAGAATGCTATGTGCACAGCACTAGAGCTTTTCTTCTAGAATATGTCGCCGCTCCCACACGTCTCTTGTCAACCTGCTAACGAAAAAATGCATACATAAGAGCACTCCAAAGTCATAAGATTGTGTAATTTTCAACAGTGTTCTTAATGTGTAATATAAAAGTATTTAAAGATGTAGCTGCAACTTACAAAAATACTAAATATCCACTCAGTCGTCCACTGTACGTAGATAAATTCGGTGTGAAGAATGCTATGTGCACAGACTAGCGCTTTTCTTCTTGAATATGTTGCCGCTCCCACACGTCTCTTGTCAACCTGCTAACGAAGAAAATGCATACATAAGACCAATCCAAAGTCAAAAGATTGTGTAATTTTCAACAGTGTTCTTAATGTGTAATATAAAAGTATTTAAAGATGTAGCTGCAACTTACAAAAATACGAAATATCCACTCAGTCGTCCACTGTACGTAGATACATTCGGTGTGAAGAATGCTATGTGCACAGCACTAGCGCTTTTCTTCTAGAATATGTCGCCGCTCCCACACGTCTCTTGTCAATCTGCTAACGAAGAAAATGCATACATAAGAGCACTCCAAAGTCATAAGATTGTGTAATTTTCAACAGTGTTCTTAACGTGTAATATAAAAGTATTTAAAGATGTATCTGCAACTTACAAAAATACGAAATATCCACTCAGTCGTCCACTGTACGTAGATACATTCGGTGTGAAAAATTCTATGTGCACAGCACTAGCGCTTTTCTTCTAGAATATGTCGCCGCTCCCACACGTCTCCTGTCAACCTGCTAACGAAGAAAATGCATACATAACAGCACTCTGAAGTCATAAGATTGTGTAATTTTCAACAGTGTTCTTGATGTGTAATATAAAAGTATTTAAAGATGTAGCTGCAACTTACAAAAATACGAAATATCCACTCAGTCGTCCACTGTACGTAGATACATTCGGTGTCAAGAATGCTATGTGCACAGCACTAGCGCTTTTCTTCTAGAATATGTCGCCGCTCCCACACGTCTCTTGTCAACCTGCTAACGAAGAAATTGAATACATAAGAGCACTCCAAAGTCATAAGATTGTGTAATTTTCAACAGTGTTCTTAATGTGTAGTATAAAACTATTTAAAGATGTAGCTGCAACTTACAAAAATACGAAATATCCACTCAGTCGTCCACTGTACGTAGATACATTCGGTGTGAAGAATGCTATGTGCACAGCACTAGCGCTTTTCTTCTAGAATATGTCGCCGCTCCCACACGTCTCTTGTCAACCTGCTAACGAAGAAAATGCATACATAAGACCACTCCAAAGTCATAAGATTGTGTAATTTTCAACAGTGTTCTTAATGTGTAGTATAAAACTATTTAAAGATGTAGCTGCAACTTACAAAAATACGAAATATCCACTCAGTCGTCCACTGTACGTAGATACATTCGGTGTGAAGAATGCTATGTGCACAGCACTAGCGCTTTTCTTCTAGAATATGTCGCCGCTCCCACACGTCTCTTGTCAACCTGCTAACGAAGAAAATGCATACATAAGACCACTCCAAAATCATAAGATTCCGTAATTTTCAACAGTGTTCTTAATGTGTAATATAAAAGTATTTAAAGATGTAGCTGCAACTTACAAAAATGCGAAATATCCACTCAGTCGTCCACTGTACGTAGATACATTCGGTGTGAAGAATGCTATGTGCACAGCATTAGCGCTTTTCTTCTAGAATATGTCGCCGCTCCCACACGTCTCTTGTCAACCTGCTAACGAAGAAAATGCATACATAAGAGCACTCCAAAGTCATAAGATTGTGTAATTTTCAACAGTGTTCTTAATTTGTAGTATAAAAGTATTTAAAGATGTAGCTGCAACTTACAAAAATACGAAATATCCACTCAGTCGTCCACTGTACGTAGATACATTCAGTGTGAAGAATGCTATGTGCACAGCACTAGCGCTTTTCTTCTAGAATATGACTCCGCTCCCACATGTCTCTTGTCAACCTGCTAACGAAGAAAATGCATACATAAGAGCACTCCAAAGTCATAAGATTGTGTAATTTTCAACAGTGTTCTTAATGTGTAATATAAAAGTATTTAAAGATGTAGCTGCAACTTACAAAAATACGAAATATCCACTCAGTCGTCCACTGTACGTAGATACATTCGGTATGAAGAAGGCTATGTGCACAGCACTAGCGCTTTTCTTCTAGAATATGTCGCCGCTCCCACACGTCTCTTGTCAACCTGCTAACGAAGAAAATGCATACATAAGAGCACTCCAAAGTCATAAGATTGTGTAATTTTCAACAGTGTTCTTAATGTGTAATATAAATGTATTTAAAGGTGTATCTTCAACTTACAAAAATACGAAATATCCACTCAGTCGTCCACTGTACGTAGATACATTCGGTGTGAAGAATGCTATGTGCACTGCACTAGCGCTTTTCTTCTAGAATATGTCGCCGCTCCCACACGTCTCTCGTCAACCTGCTAACGAAGAAAATGCATACATAAGAGCACTCCGAAGTCATAAGATTGTGTAATTTTCAACAGTGTTCTTAATGTGTAATATAAAAGTATTTAAAGATGTAGCTGCAACTTACAAAAATACGAAATATCCACTCAGTCGTCAACTGTACGTAGATACATTCGGTGTGAAGAATGCTATGTGCAGAGCACTAGCGCTTTTCTTCTAGAATATGTCGCCGCTCCCACACGTCTCTTGTCAACCTGCTAACGAAGAAAATGCATACATAAGAGCACTCCAAAGTCATAAGATTGTGTAATTTTCAACAGTGTTCTTAATGTGTAATATAAAAGTATTTAAAGATGTAGCTGCAACTTACAAAAATACGAAATATCCACTCAGTCGTCCACTGTACGTAGATACATTCGGTATGAAGAATGCTATGTGCACAGCACTAGCGCTTTTCTTCTAGAATATGTCGCCGCTCCCACACGTCTCTTGTCAACCTGCTAACGAAGAAAATGCTTACATAAGAGCACTCCAAAGTCATAAGATTGTGTAATTTTCAACAGTGTTCTTAATGTGTAATATAAATGTATTTAAAGGTGTATCTGCAACTTACAAAAATCATAAATATCCACTCAGTCGTCCACTGTACGTAGATACATTCGGTGTGAAGAATGCTATGTGCACAGCACTAGCGCTTTTCTTCTAGAATATGTCGCCGCTCCCACACGTCTCTTGTCAACCTGCTAACGAAGAAAATGCATACATAAGAGCACTCCGAAGTCATAAGATTGTGTAATTTTCAACAGTGTTCTTAATGTGTAATATAAAAGTATTTAAAGATGTAGCTGCAACTTACAAAAATACGAAATATCCACTCAGTCGTCCACTGTACGTAGATACATTCGGTGTGAAGAATGCTATGTGCACAGCACTAGCGCTTTTCTTCTAGAATATGTCGCCGCTCCCACACGTCTCTTGTCAACCTGCTAACGAAGAAAATGCATACATAAGACCACTCCAAAATCATAAGATTGCGTAATTTTCAACAGTGTTCTTAATGTGTAATATAAAAGTATTTAAAGATGTAGCTGCAACTTACAAAAATACGAAATATCCACTCAGTCGTCCACTGTACATAGATACATACGGTGTGAAGAATGCTATGTGCACAGCAAGAGCGCTTTTCTTCTAGAATATGTCGCCGCTCCCACACGTCTCTTGTCAACCTGCTAACGAAGAAAATGCATACATAAGAGCACTCCAAAGTCATAAGGTTGTGTAATTTTCAACAGTGTTCTTAATGTGTAGTATAAAAGTATTTAAAGATGTAGCTGCAACTTACAAAAATACGAAATATCCACTCAGTCGTCCACTGTACGTAGATACATTCAGTGTGAAGAATGCTATGTGCACAGCACTAGCGCTTTTCTTCTAGAATATGACTCCGCTCCCACACGTCTCTTGTCAACCTGCTAACGAAGAAAATGCATACATAAGAGCACTCCAAAATCATAAGATTGTGTAATTTTCAACAGTGTTCTTAATGTGTAATATAAAAGTATTTAAAGATGTAGCTGCAACTTACAAAAATACGAAATATCCACTCAGTCGTCCACTGTACGTAGATACATTCGATATGAAGAATGCTATGTGCACAGCACTAGCGCTTTTCTTCTAGAATATGTCGCCGCTCCCACACGTCTCTTGTCAACCTGCTAACGAAGTAATGCATACATAAGAGCACTCCGAAGTCATAAGATTGTGTAATTTTCAACAGTGTTCTTAATGTGTAATATAAAAGTATTTAAAGATGTAGCTGCAACTTACAAAAATACGAAATATCCACTCAGTCGTCAACTGTACGTAGATACATTCGGTGTGAAGAATGCTATGTGCGCAGCACTAGCGCTTTTCTTCTAGAATATGTCGCCGCTCCCACACGTCTCTTGTCAACCTGCTAACGAAGAAAATGCATACATAAGAGCACTCCAAAGTCATAAGATTGTGTAGTTTTCAACAGTGTTCTTAATGTGTAATATAAAAGTATTTAAAGATGTAGCTGCAACTTACAAAAATACGAAATATCCACTCAGTCGTCCACTGTACGTAGATACATTCGGTATGAAGAATGCTATTTGCACAGCACTAGCGCTTTTCTTCTAGAATATGTCGCCGCTCCCACACGTCTCTTGTCAACCTGCTAACGAAGAAAATGCATACATAAGAGCACTCCAAAGTCATAAGATTGTGTAATTTTCAACAGTGTTCTTAATGTGTAATATAAGTGTATTTAAAGGTGTATCTGCAACTTACAAAAATACTAAATATCCACTCAGTCGTCCACTGTACGTAGATACATTCGGTGTGAAGAATACTATGTGCACAGCACTAGCGCTTTTCTTCTAGAATATGTCGCCGCTCCCACATGTCTCTTGTCAACCTGCTAACGAAGAAAATGCATACATAAGAGCACTCCGAAGTCATAAGATTGTGTAATTTTCAACAGTGTTCTTAATGTGTAATATAAAAGTATTTAAAGATGTAGCTGCAACTTACAAAAATACGAAATATCCACTCAGTCGTCAACTGTACGTAGATACATTCGGTGTGAAGAATGCTATGTGCACAGCACTAGCGCTTTTCTTCTAGAATATGTCGCCGCTCCCACACGTCTCTTGTCAACCTGCTAACGAAGAAAATGCATACATAAGACCACTCCAAAATCATAAGATTGCGTAATTTTCAACAGTGTTCTTAATGTGTAATATAAAAGTATTTAAAGATGTAGCTGCAACTTACAAAAATACGAAATATCCACTCAGTCGTCCACTGTACGTAGATACATACGGTGTGAAGAATGCTATGTGCACAGCATTAGCGCTTTTCTTCTAGAATATGTCGCCGCTCCCACACGTCTCTTGTCAACCTGCTAACGGAGAAAATGCATACATAAGAGCACTCCAAAGTCATAAGATTGTGTAATTTTCAACAGTGTTCTTAATGTGTAGTATAAAAGCATTTAAACATGTAGCTGCAACTTACAAAAATACGAAAAATCCACTCAGTCGTCCATTGTACGTAGATACATTCGGTGTGAAGAATGCTATGTGCACAGCATTAGCGCTTTTCTTCTAGAATATGTCGCCGCTCCCACACGTCTCTTGTCAACCTGCTAACGAAGAAATTGAATACATAAGAGCACTCCAAAGTCATAAGATTGTGTAATTTTCAACAGTGTTCTTAATGTGTAGTATAAAACTATTTAAAGATGTAGCTGCAACTTACAAAAATACGAAATATCCACTCAGTCGTCCACTGTACGTAGATACATTCGGTGTCAAGAATGCTATGTGCACAGCACTAGCGCTTTTCTTCTAGAATATGTCGCCGCTCCCACACGTCTCTTGTCAACCTGCTAACGAAGAAAATGCATACATATGACCACTCCAAAATCATAAGATTCCGTAATTTTCAACAGTGTTCTTAATGTGTAATATAAAAGTATTTAAAGGTGTAGCTGCAACTTACAAAAATACGAAATATCCACTCAGTCGTCCACTGTACGTAGATACATTCGGTGTGAAGAATGCTATGTGCACAGCACTAGCGCTTTTCTTCTAGAATATGTCGCCGCTCCCACACGTCTCTTGTCAACCTGCTAACGAAGAAAATGCATACATAAGACCACTCCAAAGTCATGAGATTGCGTAATTTTCAACAGTGTTCTTAATGTGTAATATAAAAGTATTTCAAGATGTAGCTGCAACTTACAAAAATACGAAATATCCACTCAGTCGTCCACTGTACGTAGATACATTCGGTGTCAAGAGTGCTATGAGCACAGCACTAGCGCTTTTCTTCTAGAATATGACTCCGCTCCCACACATCTCTAGTCAACCTGCTAACGAAGAAAATGCATACATAAGAGCACTCCAAAGTCATAAGATTTTGTAATTTTCAACAGTGTTCTTAATGTGTAATATAAAAGTATTTAAAGATGTAGCTGCAACTTACAAAAATACGAAATATCCACTCAGTCGTCCACTGTACGTAGATACATTCGGTGTGAAGAATGCTATGTGCACAGCACTAGAGCTTTTCTTCTAGAATATGTCGCCGCTCCCACACGTCTCTTGTCAACCTGCTAACGAAAAAATGCATACATAAGAGCACTCCAAAGTCATAAGATTGTGTAATTTTCAACAGTGTTCTTAATGTGTAATATAAAAGTATTTAAAGATGTAGCTGCAACTTACAAAAATACTAAATATCCACTCAGTCGTCCACTGTACGTAGATAAATTCGGTGTGAAGAATGCTATGTGCACAGACTAGCGCTTTTCTTCTTGAATATGTTGCCGCTCCCACACGTCTCTTGTCAACCTGCTAACGAAGAAAATGCATACATAAGACCAATCCAAAGTCAAAAGATTGTGTAATTTTCAACAGTGTTCTTAATGTGTAATATAAAAGTATTTAAAGATGTAGCTGCAACTTACAAAAATACGAAATATCCACTCAGTCGTCCACTGTACGTAGATACATTCGGTGTGAAGAATGCTATGTGCACAGCACTAGCGCTTTTCTTCTAGAATATGTCGCCGCTCCCACACGTCTCTTGTCAATCTGCTAACGAAGAAAATGCATACATAAGAGCACTCCAAAGTCATAAGATTGTGTAATTTTCAACAGTGTTCTTAACGTGTAATATAAAAGTATTTAAAGATGTATCTGCAACTTACAAAAATACGAAATATCCACTCAGTCGTCCACTGTACGTAGATACATTCGGTGTGAAAAATTCTATGTGCACAGCACTAGCGCTTTTCTTCTAGAATATGTCGCCGCTCCCACACGTCTCCTGTCAACCTGCTAACGAAGAAAATGCATACATAACAGCACTCTGAAGTCATAAGATTGTGTAATTTTCAACAGTGTTCTTGATGTGTAATATAAAAGTATTTAAAGATGTAGCTGCAACTTACAAAAATACGAAATATCCACTCAGTCGTCCACTGTACGTAGATACATTCGGTGTCAAGAATGCTATGTGCACAGCACTAGCGCTTTTCTTCTAGAATATGTCGCCGCTCCCACACGTCTCTTGTCAACCTGCTAACGAAGAAATTGAATACATAAGAGCACTCCAAAGTCATAAGATTGTGTAATTTTCAACAGTGTTCTTAATGTGTAGTATAAAACTATTTAAAGATGTAGCTGCAACTTACAAAAATACGAAATATCCACTCAGTCGTCCACTGTACGTAGATACATTCGGTGTGAAGAATGCTATGTGCACAGCACTAGCGCTTTTCTTCTAGAATATGTCGCCGCTCCCACACGTCTCTTGTCAACCTGCTAACGAAGAAAATGCATACATAAGACCACTCCAAAGTCATAAGATTGTGTAATTTTCAACAGTGTTCTTAATGTGTAGTATAAAACTATTTAAAGATGTAGCTGCAACTTACAAAAATACGAAATATCCACTCAGTCGTCCACTGTACGTAGATACATTCGGTGTGAAGAATGCTATGTGCACAGCACTAGCGCTTTTCTTCTAGAATATGTCGCCGCTCCCACACGTCTCTTGTCAACCTGCTAACGAAGAAAATGCATACATAAGACCACTCCAAAATCATAAGATTCCGTAATTTTCAACAGTGTTCTTAATGTGTAATATAAAAGTATTTAAAGATGTAGCTGCAACTTACAAAAATGCGAAATATCCACTCAGTCGTCCACTGTACGTAGATACATTCGGTGTGAAGAATGCTATGTGCACAGCATTAGCGCTTTTCTTCTAGAATATGTCGCCGCTCCCACACGTCTCTTGTCAACCTGCTAACGAAGAAAATGCATACATAAGAGCACTCCAAAGTCATAAGATTGTGTAATTTTCAACAGTGTTCTTAATTTGTAGTATAAAAGTATTTAAAGATGTAGCTGCAACTTACAAAAATACGAAATATCCACTCAGTCGTCCACTGTACGTAGATACATTCAGTGTGAAGAATGCTATGTGCACAGCACTAGCGCTTTTCTTCTAGAATATGACTCCGCTCCCACATGTCTCTTGTCAACCTGCTAACGAAGAAAATGCATACATAAGAGCACTCCAAAGTCATAAGATTGTGTAATTTTCAACAGTGTTCTTAATGTGTAATATAAAAGTATTTAAAGATGTAGCTGCAACTTACAAAAATACGAAATATCCACTCAGTCGTCCACTGTACGTAGATACATTCGGTATGAAGAAGGCTATGTGCACAGCACTAGCGCTTTTCTTCTAGAATATGTCGCCGCTCCCACACGTCTCTTGTCAACCTGCTAACGAAGAAAATGCATACATAAGAGCACTCCAAAGTCATAAGATTGTGTAATTTTCAACAGTGTTCTTAATGTGTAATATAAATGTATTTAAAGGTGTATCTTCAACTTACAAAAATACGAAATATCCACTCAGTCGTCCACTGTACGTAGATACATTCGGTGTGAAGAATGCTATGTGCACTGCACTAGCGCTTTTCTTCTAGAATATGTCGCCGCTCCCACACGTCTCTCGTCAACCTGCTAACGAAGAAAATGCATACATAAGAGCACTCCGAAGTCATAAGATTGTGTAATTTTCAACAGTGTTCTTAATGTGTAATATAAAAGTATTTAAAGATGTAGCTGCAACTTACAAAAATACGAAATATCCACTCAGTCGTCAACTGTACGTAGATACATTCGGTGTGAAGAATGCTATGTGCAGAGCACTAGCGCTTTTCTTCTAGAATATGTCGCCGCTCCCACACGTCTCTTGTCAACCTGCTAACGAAGAAAATGCATACATAAGAGCACTCCAAAGTCATAAGATTGTGTAATTTTCAACAGTGTTCTTAATGTGTAATATAAAAGTATTTAAAGATGTAGCTGCAACTTACAAAAATACGAAATATCCACTCAGTCGTCCACTGTACGTAGATACATTCGGTATGAAGAATGCTATGTGCACAGCACTAGCGCTTTTCTTCTAGAATATGTCGCCGCTCCCACACGTCTCTTGTCAACCTGCTAACGAAGAAAATGCTTACATAAGAGCACTCCAAAGTCATAAGATTGTGTAATTTTCAACAGTGTTCTTAATGTGTAATATAAATGTATTTAAAGGTGTATCTGCAACTTACAAAAATCATAAATATCCACTCAGTCGTCCACTGTACGTAGATACATTCGGTGTGAAGAATGCTATGTGCACAGCACTAGCGCTTTTCTTCTAGAATATGTCGCCGCTCCCACACGTCTCTTGTCAACCTGCTAACGAAGAAAATGCATACATAAGAGCACTCCGAAGTCATAAGATTGTGTAATTTTCAACAGTGTTCTTAATGTGTAATATAAAAGTATTTAAAGATGTAGCTGCAACTTACAAAAATACGAAATATCCACTCAGTCGTCCACTGTACGTAGATACATTCGGTGTGAAGAATGCTATGTGCACAGCACTAGCGCTTTTCTTCTAGAATATGTCGCCGCTCCCACACGTCTCTTGTCAACCTGCTAACGAAGAAAATGCATACATAAGACCACTCCAAAATCATAAGATTGCGTAATTTTCAACAGTGTTCTTAATGTGTAATATAAAAGTATTTAAAGATGTAGCTGCAACTTACAAAAATACGAAATATCCACTCAGTCGTCCACTGTACATAGATACATACGGTGTGAAGAATGCTATGTGCACAGCAAGAGCGCTTTTCTTCTAGAATATGTCGCCGCTCCCACACGTCTCTTGTCAACCTGCTAACGAAGAAAATGCATACATAAGAGCACTCCAAAGTCATAAGGTTGTGTAATTTTCAACAGTGTTCTTAATGTGTAGTATAAAAGTATTTAAAGATGTAGCTGCAACTTACAAAAATACGAAATATCCACTCAGTCGTCCACTGTACGTAGATACATTCAGTGTGAAGAATGCTATGTGCACAGCACTAGCGCTTTTCTTCTAGAATATGACTCCGCTCCCACACGTCTCTTGTCAACCTGCTAACGAAGAAAATGCATACATAAGAGCACTCCAAAATCATAAGATTGTGTAATTTTCAACAGTGTTCTTAATGTGTAATATAAAAGTATTTAAAGATGTAGCTGCAACTTACAAAAATACGAAATATCCACTCAGTCGTCCACTGTACGTAGATACATTCGATATGAAGAATGCTATGTGCACAGCACTAGCGCTTTTCTTCTAGAATATGTCGCCGCTCCCACACGTCTCTTGTCAACCTGCTAACGAAGAAAATGCATACATAAGAGCACTCCAAAGTCATAAGATTGTGTAATTTTCAACAGTGTTCTTAATGTGTAATATAAATGTATTTAAAGGTGTATCTGCAACTTACAAAAATACGAAATATCCACTCAGTCGTCCACTGTACGTAGATACATTCGGTGTGAAGAACGCTATGTGCACAGCACTAGCGCTTTTCTTCTAGAATATGTCGCCGCTCCCACACGTCTCTTGTCAACCTGCTAACGAAGAAAATGCATACATAAGAGCACTCCGAAGTCATAAGATTGTGTAATTTTCAACAGTGTTCTTAATGTGTAATATAAAAGTATTTAAAGATGTAGCTGCAACTTACAAAAATACGAAATATCCACTCAGTCGTCAACTGTACGTAGATACATTCGGTGTGAAGAATGCTATGTGCGCAGCACTAGCGCTTTTCTTCTAGAATATGTCGCCGCTCCCACACGTCTCTTGTCAACCTGCTAACGAAGAAAATGCATACATAAGAGCACTCCAAAGTCATAAGATTGTGTAATTTTCAACAGTGTTCTTAATGTGTAATATAAAAGTATTTAAAGATGTAGCTGCAACTTACAAAAATACGAAATATCCACTCAGTCGTCCACTGTACGTAGATACATTCGGTATGAAGAATGCTATTTGCACAGCACTAGCGCTTTTCTTCTAGAATATGTCGCCGCTCCCACACGTCTCTTGTCAACCTGCTAACGAAGAAAATGCATACATAAGAGCACTCCAAAGTCATAAGATTGTGTAATTTTCAACAGTGTTCTTAATGTGTAATATAAGTGTATTTAAAGGTGTATCTGCAACTTACAAAAATACTAAATATCCACTCAGTCGTCCACTGTACGTAGATACATTCGGTGTGAAGAATACTATGTGCACAGCACTAGCGCTTTTCTTCTAGAATATGTCGCCGCTCCCACATGTCTCTTGTCAACCTGCTAACGAAGAAAATGCATACATAAGAGCACTCCGAAGTCATAAGATTGTGTAATTTTCAACAGTGTTCTTAATGTGTAATATAAAAGTATTTAAAGATGTAGCTGCAACTTACAAAAATACGAAATATCCACTCAGTCGTCAACTGTACGTAGATACATTCGGTGTGAAGAATGCTATGTGCACAGCACTAGCGCTTTTCTTCTAGAATATGTCGCCGCTCCCACACGTCTCTTGTCAACCTGCTAACGAAGAAAATGCATACATAAGACCACTCCAAAATCATAAGATTGCGTAATTTTCAACAGTGTTCTTAATGTGTAATATAAAAGTATTTAAAGATGTAGCTGCAACTTACAAAAATACGAAATATCCACTCAGTCGTCCACTGTACGTAGATACATACGGTGTGAAGAATGCTATGTGCACAGCATTAGCGCTTTTCTTCTAGAATATGTCGCCGCTCCCACACGTCTCTTGTCAACCTGCTAACGGAGAAAATGCATACATAAGAGCACTCCAAAGTCATAAGATTGTGTAATTTTCAACAGTGTTCTTAATGTGTAGTATAAAAGCATTTAAACATGTAGCTGCAACTTACAAAAATACGAAAAATCCACTCAGTCGTCCATTGTACGTAGATACATTCGGTGTGAAGAATGCTATGTGCACAGCATTAGCGCTTTTCTTCTAGAATATGTCGCTGCTCCCACACGTCTTTTGTCAACCTGCTAACGGAGAAAATGCATACATAAGAGCACTCCAAAGTCATAAGATTGTGTAATTTTCAACAGTGTTCTTAATGTGTAGTATAAAAGTATTTAAACATGTAGCTGCAACTTACAAAAATACGAAAAATCCACTCAGTCGTCCATTGTACGTAGATACATTCGGTGTGAAGAATGCTATGTGCACAGCACTAGCGATTTTCTTCTAGAATATGACTCCGCACCCACACGTCTCTTGTCAACCTGCTAACGAAGAAAATGCATACATAAGAGCACTCCAAAGTCATAAGATTGTGTAATTTTCAACAGTGTTCTTAATGTGTAATATAAAAGTATTTAAAGATGTAGCTGCAACTTATAAAAATACGAAATATCCACTCAGTCGTCCACTGTACATAGATACATCCGGTGTCTAGAATGCTATGTGCACAGCACTAGCGCTTTTCTTCTAGAATATGTCGCCGCTCCCACACGTCTCTTGTCAACCTGCTAACGAAGAAAATGCATACATAAGAGCACTCCAAAGTCATAAGATTGTGTAATTTTCAACAGTGTTCTTAATGTGTAATATAAGTGTATTTAAAGGTGTATCTGCAACTTACAAAAATACTAAATATCCACTCAGTCGTCCACTGTACGTAGATACATTCGGTGTGAAGAATACTATGTGCACAGCACTAGCGCTTTTCTTCTAGAATATGTCGCCGCTCCCACACGTCTCTTGTCAACCTGCTAACGAAGAAAATGCATACATAAGAGCACTCCGAAGTCATAAGATTGTGTAATTTTCAACAGTGTTCCTAATGTGTAATATAAAAGTATTTAAAGATGTAGCTGCAACTTACAAAAATACGAAATATCCACTCAGTCGTCAACTGTACGTAGATACATTCGGTGTGAAGAATGCTATGTGCACAGCACTAGCGCTTTTCTTCTAGAATATGTCGCCGCTCCCACACGTCTCTTGTCAACCTGCTAACGAAGAAAATGCATACATAAGACCACTCCAAAATCATAAGATTGCGTAATTTTCAACAGTGTTCTTAATGTGTAATATAAAAGTATTTAAAGATGTAGCTGCAACTTACAAAAATACGAAATATCCACTCAGTCGTCCACTGTACGTAGATACATACGGTGTGAAGAATGCTATGTGCACAGCATTAGCGCTTTTCTTCTAGAATATGTCGCCGCTCCCACACGTCTCTTGTCGACCTGCTAACGGAGAAAATGCATACATAAGAGCACTCCAAAGTCATAAGATTGTGTAATTTTCAACAGTGTTCTTAATGTGTAGTATAAAAGCATTTAAACATGTAGCTGCAACTTACAAAAATACGAAAAATCCACTCAGTCGTCCATTGTACGTAGATACATTCGGTGTGAAGAATGCTATGTGCACAGCACTAGCGATTTTCTTCTAGAATATGACTCCGCTCCCACACGTCTCTTGTCAACCTGCTAACGAAGAAAATGCATACATAAGAGCACTCCAAAGTCATAAGATTGTGTAATTTTCAACAGTGTTCTTAATGTGTAATATAAAAGTATTTAAAGATGTAGCTGCAACTTACAAAAATACGAAATATCCACTCAGTCGTCCACTGTACATAGATACTTACGGTGTGAAGAATGCTATGTGCACAGCATTAGCGCTTTTCTTGTAGAATATGTCGCCGCTCCCACACGTCTCTTGTCAACCTGCTAACGGAGAAAATGCATACATAAGAGCACTCCAAAGTCATAAGATTGTGTAATTTTCAACAGTGTTCTTAATGTGTAATATAAAAGTATTTAAAGATGTAGCTGCAACTTACAAAAATACGAAATATCCACTCAGTCGTCCACTGTACGTAGATACATTCGGTGTGAAGAATGCTATGTGCACAGCACTAGCGCTTTTCTTCTAGAATATGTCACCGCTACCACACGTCTCTTGTCAACCTGCTAACGAAGAAAATGCATACATAAGAGCACTCCAAAGTCATAAGATTGTGTAATTTTCAACAGTGTTCTTAATGTGTAATATAAAAGTATTTAAAGATGTAGCTGCAACTTACAAAAATACGAAATATCCACTCAGTCGTCCACTGTACGTAGATACATTCGGTGTGAAGAATGCTATGTGCACAGCACTTGCGCATTTCTTCTAGTATATGTCGCCGGTCCCACACGTCTCTTGTCAACCTGCTAACGAAGAAAATGCATACATAAGAGCACTCCAAAGTCATAAGATTGTGTAATTTTCAACAGTGTTCTTAATGTGTAATATAAAAGTATCTAAAGATGTAGCTGCAACTTACAAATATACGAAATATCCACTCAGTCGTCCACTGTACGTAGATACATTCGGTGTGAAGAATGCTATGTGCACAGCACTAGCGCTTTTCTTCTAGAATATGAAGCCGCTCCCACACGTCTCTTGTCAACCTGCTAACGAAGAAAATGCATACATAAGATCACTCTGAAGTCATAAGATTGTGTAATTTTCAACAGTGTTCTTAATGTGTAATTTAAAAGTATTTAAAGATGTAGCTGCAACTTACAAAAATACGAAATATCCACTCAGTCGTCAACTGTACGTAGATACATTCTGTGTGAAGAATGCTATGTGCACAGCACTAGCGCTTTTCTTCTAGAATATGTCGCCGCTCCCACACGTCTCTTGTCAACCTGCTAACGAAGAAAATGCATACATAAGAACACTCCAAAGTCATAAGATTGTGTAATTTTCAACAGTGTTCTTAATGTGTAATATAAAACTATTTAAAGATGCAGCTGCAACTTACAAAAATACTAAATATCCACTCAGTCGTGCACTGTACGTAGATACATTCGGTGTCAAGAATGCTATGTGCACAGCACTAGCGCTTTTCTTCCAGAATATGACTCCGCTCCCACACGTCTCTTGTCAACCTGCTAACGAAGAAAATGCATACATAAGAGCACTCCAAAGCCATAAGATTGTGTAATTTTCAACAGTGATCTTAATGTGTAATATAAAAGTATTTAAAGGTGTAGCTGCAACTTACAAAAATACTAAATATCCACTCAGTCGTCCACTGTACGTAGATACATTCGGTGTGAAGAATGCTATGTGCACAGCACTAGCGCTTTTCTTCTAGAATATGTCGACGCTCAAACACGTCTCTTGTCAACCTGCTAACGAAGAAAATGAATACATAAGAGCACTCCAAAGTCATAAGATTGTGTAATTTTCAACAGTGTTGTTAATGTGTAATATAAAAGAATTTAAAGATGTAGCTGCAACTTACAAAAATACGAAATATCCACTCAGTCGTCCACTGTACGTAGATACATACGGTGTGAAGAATGCTATGTGCACAGCATTAGCGCTTTTCTTCTAGAATATGTCGCTGCTCCCACACGTCTTTTGTCAACCTGCTAGCGGAGAAAATGCATACATAAGAGCACTCCAAAGTCATAAGATTGTGTAATTTTCAACAGTGTTCTTAATGTGTAGTATAAAAGTATTTAAACATGTAGCTGCAACTTACAAAAATACGAAAAATCCACTCAGTCGTCCATTGTACGTAGATACATTCGGTGTGAAGAATGCTATGTGCACAGCACTAGCGATTTTCTTCTAGAATATGACTCCGCTCCCACACGTCTCTTGTCAACCTGCTAACGAAGAAAATGCATACATAAGAGCACTCCAAAGTCATAAGATTGTGTAATTTTCAACAGTGTTCTTAATGTGTAATATAAAAGTATTTAAAGATGTAGCTGCAACTTATAAAAATACGAAATATCCACTCAGTCGTCCACTGTACATAGATACATCCGGTGTCTAGAATGCTATGTGCACAGCACTAGCGCTTTTCTTCTAGAATATGTCGCCGCTCCCACACGTCTCTTGTCAACCTGCTAACGAAGAAAATGCATACATAAGACCACTCCAAAATCATAAGATTTCGTAATTTTCAACAGTGTTCTTAATGTGTAATATAAAAGTATTTAAAGATGTAGCTGCAACTTACAAAAATACGAAATATCCACTCAGTCGTCCACTGTATGTAGATACATACGGTGTGAAGAATGCTATGTGCACAGCATTAGCGCTTTTCTTCTAGAATATGTCGCTGCTCCCACACGTCTCTTGTCAACCTGCTAACGGAGAAAATGCATACATAAGAGCACTCCAAAGTCATAAGATTGTGTAATTTTCAACAGTGTTCTTAATGTGTAGTATAAAAGCATTTAAACATGTAGCTGCAACTTACAAAAATACGAAAAATCCACTCAGTCGTCCATTGTACGTAGATACATTCGGTGTGAAGAATGCTATGTGCACAGCACTAGCGATTTTCTTCTAGAATATGACTCCGCTCCCACACGTCTCTTGTCAACCTGCTAACGAAGAAAATGCATACATAAGAGCACTCCAAAATCATAAGATTGCGTAATTTTCAACAGTGTTCTTAATGTGTAATATAAAAGTATTTAAAGATGTAGCTGCAACTTACAAAAATACGAAATATCCACTCAGTCGTCCACTGTACATAGATACATACGGTGTGAAGAATGCTATGTGCACAGCAAGAGCGCTTTTCTTCTAGAATATGTCGCCGCTCACACACGTCTCTTGTCAACCTGCTAATGGAGAAAATGCATACATAAGAGCACTCCAAAGTCATAAGATTGTGTAATTTTCAACAGTGTTCTTAATGTGTAGTATAAAAGTACTTAAAGATGTAGCTGCAACTTACAAAAATACGAAAAATCCACTCAGTCGTCCACTGTACATAGATACATTCGGTGTCAAGAATGCTATGTGCACAGCACTAGCGCTTTTCTTCTAGAATATGTCGCCGCTCCCACACGTCTCTTGTCAACCTGCTAACGAAGAAAATGCATACATAAGTCCACTCCAAAATCATAAGATTCCGTAATTTTCAACTGTGTTCTTAATGTGTAATATAAAAGTATTTAAAGATGTAGCTGCAACTTACAAAAATACGAAATATCCACTCAGTCGTCCACTGTACGTAGATACATTCGGTGTGAAGAATGCTATGTGCACAGCATTAGCGCTTTTCTTCTAGAATATGTCGCCGCTCCCACACGTCTCTTGTCAACCTGCTAACGAAGAAAATGCATACATAAGAGCACTCCGAAGTCATAAGGTTGTGTAATTTTCAACAGTGTTCTTAATGTGTAGTATAAAAGTATTTAAAGATGTAGCTGCAACTTACAAAAATACGAAATATCCACTCAGTCGTCCACTGTACGTAGATACATTCAGTGTGAAGAATGCTATGTGCACAGCACTAGCGCTTTTCTTCTAGAATATGACTCCGCTCCCACACGTCTCTTGTCAACCTGCTAACGAAGAAAATGCATACATAAGAGCACTCCAAAATCATAAGATTGTGTAATTTTCAACAGTGTTCTTAATGTGTAATATAAAAGTATTTAAAGATGTAGCTGCAACTTACAAAAATACGAAATATCCACTCAGTCGTCCACTGTACGTAGATACATTCGGTATGAAGAATGCTATGTGCACAGCACTAGCGCTTTTCTTCTAGAATATGTCGCCGCTCCCACACGTCTCTTGTCAACCTGCTAACGAAGAAAATGCATACATAAGAGCACTCCAAAGTCATAAGATTGTGTAATTTTCAACAGTGTTCTTAATGTGTAATATAAATGTATTTAAAGGTGTATCTGCAACTTACAAAAATACGAAATATCCACTCAGTCGTCCACTGTACGTAGATACATTCGGTGTGAAGAACGCTATGTGCACAGCACTAGCGCTTTTCTTCTAGAATATGTCGCCGCTCCCACACGTCTCTTGTCAACCTGCTAACGAAGAAAATGCATACATAAGAGCACTCCGAAGTCATAAGATTGTGTAATTTTCAACAGTGTTCTTAATGTGTAATATAAAAGTATTTAAAGATGTAGCTGCAACTTACAAAAATACGAAATATCCACTCAGTCGTCAACTGTACGTAGATACATTCGGTGTGAAGAATGCTATGTGCGCAGCACTAGCGCTTTTCTTCTAGAATATGTCGCCGCTCCCACACGTCTCTTGTCAACCTGCTAACGAAGAAAATGCATACATAAGAGCACTCCAAAGTCATAAGATTGTGTAATTTTCAACAGTGTTCTTAATGTGTAATATAAAAGTATTTAAAGATGTAGCTGCAACTTACAAAAATACGAAATATCCACTCAGTCGTCCACTGTACGTAGATACATTCGGTATGAAGAATGCTATGTGCACAGCACTAGCGCTTTTCTTCTAGAATATGTCGCCGCTCCCACACGTCTCTTGTCAACCTGCTAACGAAGAAAATGCATACATAAGAGCACTCCAAAGTCATAAGATTGTGTAATTTTCAACAGTGTTCTTAATGTGTAATATAAGTGTATTTAAAGGTGTATCTGCAACTTACAAAAATACTAAATATCCACTCAGTCGTCCACTGTACGTAGATACATTCGGTGTGAAGAATACTATGTGCACAGCACTAGCGCTTTTCTTCTAGAATATGTCGCCGCTCCCACACGTCTCTTGTCAACCTGCTAACGAAGAAAATGCATACATAAGAGCACTCCGAAGTCATAAGATTGTGTAATTTTCAACAGTGTTCTTAATGTGTAATATAAAAGTATTTAAAGATGTAGCTGCAACTTACAAAAATACGAAATATCCACTCAGTCGTCAACTGTACGTAGATACATTCGGTGTGAAGAATGCTATGTGCACAGCACTAGCGCTTTTCTTCTAGAATATGTCGCCGCTCCCACACGTCTCTTGTCAACCTGCTAACGAAGAAAATGCATACATAAGACCACTCCAAAATCATAAGATTGCGTAATTTTCAACAGTGTTCTTAATGTGTAATATAAAAGTATTTAAAGATGTAGCTGCAACTTACAAAAATACGAAATATCCACTCAGTCGTCCACTGTACGTAGATACATACGGTGTGAAGAATGCTATGTGCACAGCATTAGCGCTTTTCTTCTAGAATATGTCGCCGCTCCCACACGTCTCTTGTCAACCTGCTAACGGAGAAAATGCATACATAAGAGCACTCCAAAGTCATAAGATTGTGTAATTTTCAACAGTGTTCTTAATGTGTAGTATAAAAGCATTTAAACATGTAGCTGCAACTTACAAAAATACGAAAAATCCACTCAGTCGTCCATTGTACATAGATACATTCGGTGTGAAGAATGCTATGTGCACAGCACTAGCGCTTTTCTTCTAGAATATGTCGACGCTCAAACACGTCTCTTGTCAACCTGCTAACGAAGAAAATGCATACATAAGATCACTCTGAAGTCATAAGATTGTGTAATTTTCAACAGTGTTCTTAATGTGTAATTTAAAAGTATTTAAAGATGTAGCTGCAACTTACAAAAATACGAAATATCCACTCAGTCGTCAACTGTACGTAGATACATTCTGTGTGAAGAATGCTATGTGCACAGCACTAGCGCTTTTCTTCTAGAATATGTCGCCGCTCCCACACGTCTCTTGTCAACCTGCTAACGAAGAAAATGCATACATAAGAACACTCCAAAGTCATAAGATCGTGTAATTTTCAACAGTGTTCTTAATGTGTAATATAAAACTATTTAAAGATGCAGCTGCAACTTACAAAAATACTAAATATCCACTCAGTCGTGCACTGTACGTAGATACATTCGGTGTCAAGAATGCTATGTGCACAGCACTAGCGCTTTTCTTCCAGAATATGACTCCGCTCCCACACGTCTCTTGTCAACCTGCTAACGAAGAAAATGCATACATAAGAGCACTCCAAAGCCATAAGATTGTGTAATTTTCAACAGTGATCCTAATGTGTAATATAAAAGTATTTAAAGGTGTAGCTGCAACTTACAAAAATACTAAATATCCACTCAGTCGTCCACTGTACGTAGATACATTCGGTGTGAAGAATGCTATGTGCACAGCACTAGCGCTTTTCTTCTAGAATATGTCGACGCTCAAACACGTCTCTTGTCAACCTGCTAACGAAGAAAATGCATACATAAGAGCACTCCAAAGTCATAAGATTGTGTAATTTTCAACAGTGTTCTTAATGTGTAATATAAAAGTATTTAAAGATGTAGCTGCAACTTACAAAAATACGAAATATCCACTCAGTCGTCCACTGTACGTAGATACATTCGGTGTGAAGAATGCTATGTGCACAGCACTAGCGCTTTTCTTCTAGAATATGAAGCCGCTCCCACACGTCTCTTGTCAACCTGCTAACGAAGAAAATGCATACATAAGATCACTCTGAAGTCATAAGATTGTGTAATTTTCAACAGTGTTCTTAATGTGTAATTTAAAAGTATTTAAAGATGTAGCTGCAACTTACAAAAATACGAAATATCCACTCAGTCGTCCACTGTACGTAGATACATTCGGTGTGAAGAATGCTATGTGCACAGCACTAGCGCTTTTCTTCTAGAATATGTCGCCGCTCCCACACGTCTCTTGTCAACATGCTAACGAAGAAAATGCATACATAAGAACACTCCAAAGTCATAAGATTGTGTAATTTTCAACAGTGTTCTTAATGTGTAATATAAAAGTTTTTAAAGATGCAGCTGCAACTTACAAAAATACTTAATATCCACTCAGTCGTGCACTGTACGTAGATACATTCGGTGTCAATAATGCTATGTGCACAGCACTAGCGCTTTTCTTCCAGAATATGACTCCGCTCCCACACGTCTCTTGTCAACCTGCTAACGAAGAAAATGCATACCTAAGAGCACTCCAAAGCCATAAGATTGTGTAATTTTCAACAGTGATCTTAATGTGTAATATAAAAGTATTTAAAGGTGTAGCTGCAACTTACAAAAATACTAAATATCCACTCAGTCGTCCACTGTACGTAGATACATTCGGTGTGAAGAATGCTATGTGCACAGCATTAGCGCTTTTCTTCTAGAATATGTCGCCGCTGAAACACGTCTCTTGTCAACCTGCTAACGAAGAAAATGCATACATAAGAGCACTCCAAAGTCATAAGATTGTGTAATTTTCAACAGTGTTCTTAATGTGTAATATAAAAGAATTTAAAGATGTAGCTGCAACTTACAAAAATACGAAATATCCACTCAGTCGTCCACTGTACGTAGATACATTCGGTGTGAGGAATGCTATGTGCACAGCACTAGCGCTTTTCTTCTAGAATATGTCGCCGCTCCCACACGTCTCTTGTCAACCTGCTAACGAAGAAATTGCATACATAAGAGCACTCCAAAGTCATAAGATTGTGTAATTTTCAACAGTGTTCTTAATGTGTAGTATAAAACTATTTAAAGATGTAGCTGCAACTTACAAAAATACGAAATATCCACTCAGTCGTCCACTGTACGTAGATACATTCGGTGTGAAGAACGCTATGTGCACAGCACTAGCGCTTTCTTCTAGAATATGTCGCCGCTCCCACACGTCTCTTGTCAACCTGCTAACGAAGAAAATGCATACATAAGAGCACTCCGAAGTCATAAGATTGTGTAATTTTCAACAGTGTTCTTAATGTGTAATATAAAAGTATTTAAAGATGTAGCTGCAACTTACAAAAATACGAAATATCCACTCAGTCGTCAACTGTACGTAGATACATTCGGTGTGAAGAATGCTATGTGCGCAGCACTAGCGCTTTTCTTCTAGAATATGTCGCCGCTCCCACACGTCTCTTGTCAACCTGCTAACGAAGAAAATGCATACATAAGAGCACTCCAAAGTCATAAGATTGTGTAATTTTCAACAGTGTTCTTAATGTGTAATATAAAAGTATTTAAAGATGTAGCTGCAACTTACAAAAATACGAAATATCCACTCAGTCGTCCACTGTACGTAGATGCATTCGGTATGAAGAATGCTATGTGCACAGCACTAGCGCTTTTCTTCTAGAATATGTCGCCGCTCCCACACGTCTCTTGTCAACCTGCTAACGAAGAAAATGCATACATAAGAGCACTCCAAAGTCATAAGATTGTGTAATTTTCAACAGTGTTCTTAATGTGTAATATAAGTGTATTTAAAGGTGTATCTGCAACTTACAAAAATACTAAATATCCACTCAGTCGTCCACTGTACGTAGATACATTCGGTGTGAAGAATACTATGTGCACAGCACTAGCGCTTTTCTTCTAGAATATGTCGCCGCTCCCACACGTCTCTTGTCAACCTGCTAACGAAGAAAATGCATACATAAGAGCACTCCGAAGTCATAAGATTGTGTAATTTTCAACAGTGTTCTTAATGTGTAATATAAAAGTATTTAAAGATGTAGCTGCAACTTACAAAAATACGAAATATCCACTCAGTCGTCAACTGTACGTAGATACATTCGGTGTGAAGAATGCTATGTGCACAGCACTAGCGCTTTTCTTCTAGAATATGTCGCCGCTCCCACACGTCTCTTGTCAACCTGCTAACGAAGAAAATGCATACATAAGACCACTCCAAAATCATAAGATTGCGTAATTTTCAACAGTGTTCTTAATGTGTAATATAAAAGTATTTAAAGATGTAGCTGCAACTTACAAAAATACGAAATATCCACTCAGTCGTCCACTGTACGTAGATACATACGGTGTGAAGAATGCTATGTGCACAGCATTAGCGCTTTTCTTCTAGAATATGTCGCCGCTCACACACGTCTCTTGTCAACCTGCTAACGGAGAAAATGCATACATAAGAGCACTCCAAAGTCATAAGATTGTGTAATTTTCAACAGTGTTCTTAATGTGTAGTATAAAAGTATTTAAAGATGTAGCTGCAACTTACAAAAATTCGAAAAATCCACTCAGTCGTCCACTGTACGTAGATACATTCGGTGTCAAGAATGCTATGTGCACAGCACTAGCGCTTTTCTTCTAGAATATGTCGCCGCTCCCACACGTCTCTTGTCAACCTGCTAACGAAGAAAATGCATACATAAGTCCACTCCAAAATCATATGATTCCGTAATTTTCAACAGTGTTCTTAATGTGTAATATAAAAGTATTTAAAGATGTAGCTGCAACTTACAAAAATACGAAATATCCACTCAGTCGTCCACTGTACGTAGATACATTCGGTGTGAAGAATGCTATGTGCACAGCATTAGCGCTTTTCTTCTAGAATATGTCGCCGCTCCCACACGTCTCTTGTCAACCTGCTAACGAAGAAAATGCATACAT